>NC_083351.1:164628950-164945825 GCF_030254825.1 Meriones unguiculatus
AAAGCAAAGATTTAAGAATAGGGAAGAAATAGTGAAGAAAGGCAAGGTTGGTATATAGCCTGTGAGATATCAAGACTTATAAGAAAACTAAAATATTTAAAGCTATGTGGTACTTGTATAGGGGAGGCAAAACTAGTGGAACAAATGGAAGAAATAAGCAAAGGATGGCTGACATGTGAAAACTTCATATACTTCAGAAGTAGCATTGAAGATCTCAGAGATCTAAACCATCTAAGAAAACTGATTCTCCATATGGAAAATGAAAGCAAGGTCTTGCTTTAATATAAATAAAAATATATCCTCTAAGTTTGTTAAAGTTTCCACATGACAATCTAGGTTTTTAAAAGAAAGTGGGAAACGATGAGATTATAATCTGAAAAATAAATCATTTTTTAAAAAGAGAGCAGTAGACAGATTATTTTCACAACTGCCTTATTTTAATTTTTGTTGTCAACCTGATACGAGAATCAGGGAACCTGGGAAGAGGGAGTCTCTATTGAGGGACTGACTGTGCTTAAGGCAGCGTCTTCACCCTCTACCCCAACTGTTTCAAACTGTGAATGCCCACAATTTTAATGTGGCTTAGAAAAACCATTCACATGTTTACTAATAGTAAGACGTCAAGGGGATTTAACTGTGCAGAATTTGCACATAACCCTCCTTCCTTTCTCAAACTCTCAAGAAGTTAAAGCTCCAAAAGGATAATTTTGTAGAAGTCAAGTTTAAATGAATAAAATCTAGAATCCAAGCGACATTATCCTTCTGAGTTAAATGTGAAAACGAAGCTCAGAATTTCTGCCCCTTTTGGCTGTTACATGTTCTCCATGTGTGACATGGAGAACGGAGACACCCTTGCCTTTTCATGCCAGCGTTTCAGAGACAACCAAATTGACGGCACAGTCTTTTTTTTTTTTTTTTTTTCAATGCAGTTTATTCAGGAACATTGAACAATCCTCGGACCCCGGGGAAAGCCAGCCCACAGCTTAAATAGCCTCTGGGTAGCCAACCCAGGCGTGCCACGGGGGCAATGCAGATAGGTCCACATACATGGAAGCAAGCCAGATCCTCGGCCTTAGCCAAATGTGGAGTTGTTCGTGACAGAGAGCACTCACCATCGGGAAGGTGGAAGGCGGAAACCAGCTCCATCTTTAAGGCATAGCATTCCGCAGCTCTCTACAGTTCCCCCTTTTTGTTTTAGACGCATCAGGCAAGAGTAGAGTCCTTTTAAAGCCTTCCAGCAACAGGGTCAAGCTACTCACCTTTGGCCACGCCCTGGTAAATGACTTCAAACTAAGATGAGCCACACACATGGGCTGTTATTATACTTAGGAGATCAACCCTTCCCTTGGCCAGTTTGAGGATCTGATGAGTCTGCTGTATCTTCCTGGATGTAAGATACATCCATACCATGCCAGGGCAGAGTCGGTAGCCCTGTGCTCTCGGTATGCTCAGTGCCTTTGGAGCACCAGGTTTCAATAACTGGCTTGAAACGTGGCAAAATATTCGGAAAGTTACATGGACTTCAGACAAGCAGAATCACCTAAGCCAGTGATTCTCAGCCTTCCTGATGCTGAGACCCTTCAATACTGTTCCTCATGTTGTACTGAGCCCCAATCATAAAATTATTTTCATTGCTATTTTGTTACAGTGCTATTGCTGCTGTTTTGAATCATAACATAATTATATGATATGCAGGATATCTGATATGCAACACCTGTGACAGGCTTTTTTGACCTCAAAAGTGTCATTCCCCACAGGTTGAGAAATGCTGACCTAATACATGTCTGGCCAACTTGTGTTCAGACATCCATCTCTAGCTCTGGATCCTGATTTGATTTTAACTTCCAGCTTTCATCAATTACCCAAACAAATATTCCTGGTGATCCAGGTTTGTGTTCTCTATGCAGATCTCCTGTGCACATCATTTAAATACAGTCTCAACATTTCTGTGCCAGGATTCATGCTCACTTCTCTCAGGGTTCATTTGGTAGAGAACACACTTTGTACCATTTTAATCATGAAGAGTAGTCATTACCATATTCTTTATTTTTCATAACTTATTTTTCCTCAGTGTTATTATTTATCAGGTGCTAAATAGTCCAAGTATATATGACAATTGGTTTTGTTTGCTTGCTTGCTTATTTTTTATTTATATCCCAGAGATTGGGCCTCTTTGTGTAGCCCAGACTGATGGCTGCTGTACTCTAAAGACTATATAACGTTTATCAAAGTCCTAGAGACCCAGAGGCTTAGAATCTACATCACCTCTGAACTGTAATAACTATATTCCTCCACTGTGGCTAGTTGGTTGCAAATGTATGTTTAACTGTGAGGCTGGGTGACAAGTTTCCTTAGTTTTTTGTTTTTGTTTTTGTTTTTTTGTTTTTTTCTTAGTTATCTAAAAAACAACAAATATAATTTATGTCTCAGAGTCCCTAAGTCATTTTAAAAAATTGGCAATGCCAGAGCTTACGGCAGTTAATACACTATGCTGAATATAGTGATTAATTGTAGACTGAGCCATTCCTCAGGGTCATTATGGCTTCACTGAGGGTGACCTTACATGATACAGTCTGCCTGTCACTCGGCTATGATTTGTGAAGTCTGGTTGCACTAGAACAGCACAGCATCTCGGCAAGTATCTAGGTTACACACCCAGATGACCGCACCTGATGCTTAGGTGTGCAGTCACAAGATCCTCACAACTCATCAGGTTCATCTGGATCCTTTAATTTTGGGATAAAAGTTTCCCAGATGATAAATTTACCCTCATGGAAGACAGTTTATATTATAAGAACACTTGCACCCTGGTGTCTCACCATTGTTTGTCTAAGAATTTGGTAAGACAAGGTCCATACTTGGCACCAGAGTTTCCCAAAGCACCTGGGAGAGGGCTAAAGATGTCATCCTCCCAAACTGTGTAGCCTTTTCGTGCCTGGAGAGAACTGGTTGTCCTAAAACTTCACAGAAGCCACCTTCAGACATGTGTTTCTTCTTGACTGTAGAGTGTAGGTAATGAGTTCTTTTAAAATCAAAGTTCAAAGTCAATAGCTATGGAATGACTTATACAATGTACATCCTCCTGAGTAGTTAGAGGTGGGTGAAGAGACATAGAGGAGAAGATACATGTTTGTTCTTTGGGGGGGGGGGGGGGCTAGCCTTTGCTGCAGATTAGCTTGCGCAGTCTGCAAGGCAGACAGAGACTCTGAGTAGATGGGTTATTATTACCTTGAGGTGATCACAGAGCACACATGCATGTGAACACAAATGGAGGAAAGGCCATAACAGATTGTATAACAGTGATCAGAATCCCATGGCAGGCTTTTAAGGCTCCATTCTCTCATGGCTTCTTGAGACACTATGTGGAATGCACCACAGAGTGATAGAGAATTTAACCATGTATTCTTGTTCCTCACTTATGATGACATTAATCCTGATACTTCCATACTTCCTTCTATAGACTAGAATAAAAACAGACTCTACATAAGTTAAGATCAGAAAGTAGTAGTAGCATGATTCAGACATGATGCTACATGTCAGTGATCCCAGCACTTGGGAGACTGAGATGGTAAAGTTGAAAATTGGGGACCAGTCTGGGCTATCCAAAAGGATTATGGAGCCTGGTATTAGATTTCTTGGAAGCTGCTTGAGGTTCCATAGTGTTTGATGACTCAGTCAGTTCTTATCCCAACCGTTTAAGCCCTCCAGAATGCTATAAGAAATTACCACAGACTAGAAAGCCATGTAAACAACAGAAATTTACTTCTCATTGCTCTGTAAGGTTGCAGGTCTAAGATTAGAGCATTAGCAGAATCTATGTCTCATGAGGGCGTGGCTTCCTACTAGACTACAATCTGCTCTCTCTAACTTCACATGGAAAGAGACATAAGGGATGTTTGGGGTGTCTCTTTTATAAGGACATTGTTATGGTTTGACTATGAATGACCCCCTAAAGTTTCAGGAGCCTGAACTCCTGGGAGGTGGATCTGTTTTGGAAGGTGATGGAGACTTTAGATGGCCGAGCTAGCTGGAGAAATTAGGTACAATGAGGTCACTGGGGGTGAGTCCTTGGTTATATCCTGTTCCTTGCCCTCTTCTGTCTCTCCCTTTCATGTTAGCCAGTGTCCACAAAACAAGTGACATCTGCCACAAGCTCCTGCCACCATGATGTTCTGCCTCATCCCTGTCTCAGAACCAGCGAAGCTAAAGACAACAGATTGAAATCTCTGAAGCCATGAGGTAAAAATACACAGCCCTTCCACAGAAGTTGTTTTTCTCAGGCATTTGTCACAGTGACTCAAACTCTGATTAATGCAGGTACCTATTGCTTTTGTGAGAGCTTCACCTTCATGACCTTCCCTTCTCTCCAAAGCTCTACTGCCTAAAACCATTGCCTTGGGGATTTGGATTTCAACATGTTAATTTGACAGGGACACATACAAACCATAGCAATTCTTTGGTGGTTAAGCAATTTGGACACCTTGAAGTGTGTATAAAGTTGACTCTGCCTGAACTGTCTTCACTCAGTGGCCATCTTAGAAATACAAAGATGACCGAGGACCCAATTTGATTATAATCTGGTATAAGCTGTAGACTTTGAAAATGATATAGGATTTTTGGAATTTTATTTTCATTTTAATTTCTATAGTAAAGGGGAATTGAGTTACCTTGCAATTGTCTATTCCTTAATCTTTCAATGTTCTGAAATAAGTTACATCAACAATATTCTGTTGTGTTCTAGTGGAAGAGTCAATCTTTAGAGAGTCTTTATGCAATGCTTGTCTTAATAGACATGCAAAGGGGTCAGTGGATTTCCCCAAACATTCATGGGTGCTTCCTTGACGATGTCTGTGGCTCACATCTTATTTCCTAAAATGCAGTACTTGTTCAGATTCAAAAAAAAAAAAAAGAAAAGAAAAGAAAGCCTCCCGGCTTTTTGTCTATTTAGTGAAAGACTGCATTGCTCCCCATTTACCAAGTTTTGCTGAAGCCTAGCCTGTCACATATGAGGCAATCTTGTTATGTCATAGACCTGTCTCATAACTCCTTACCTCGCCAAAGACTAGCCTTCAAGTTCTTGAGCAATCACAGTAACCAAAATAGTTGTACAACTTCCTGATCACCTTTTTGATTGTTCTTAGAGTGTCTGACTTCTTACAGTTCGTTTCATCCTTGTTTTGGTGGAAGCCTATAAATCACACATTGTTACTAAAGAATCACTTAGTATGTAATTCTACTACACTGGTCCATTATCCCAACTGTTTTAGGGTCTTAAAAACTTCATTTATTCACAGATATTTCAAATTTTATATGCATATATCCATTGTAGGAGTGTTTTTCATTTTGAAAATATAAATCAGCTATCTATCATCTATATCTATCTATCTATCTATCTATCTATCTATCTATCTACCTACCTACCTACCTACCTATCAAGACTGGCTCTCAATATCTTACAGCGTCATTTAGAGATTGTACCATTTGTAATCATAGACATTTATGTCAATCAAAATTCAGCTTCCTAACCTTTTAAATACAGTGTAATAAATGAGGTAATAAAGTCAACTTTGTGAGTAAATCATCCTCTGGAATCAGACTATATCTATGTAAACTGCTTAGGAACATGATAAATGGATAAATGTTGCATATTCCCTGTTAATCATTCTCATGTCCTGTGTTTACAGACAGTTTATATATATTTTTTCCTGTTTACAAAAGAGAGTGAAGTGCTACATGGATAATTCAAATAAGGCTTTCTACAGCCAAGTTGCTAACACAATTCCAACTCTTAACACTTTTCCAAATTTTCATTTTAGCTTGAGGCACTGGTGACATTCTTGGGTTAATAATTTGGTATTTTAAGCAGATGTGCTTTGTTGCTATAGGCTCGATCTGTTCCACACATTTATAAGACTTTAAAACAAGATTTAATAGTTGTTGATGGATCGAATAATGTGTAGAGGCATATCCTATGGGTATACTATAGATGAAGCCAGACATCACAGCTATGAGACGTCATCTGTGGGAACTGCATTAGAACCGTAGTCTTGCAATTCTATGTGATGCATGGTGGATGGTGGTAGTTCTCATGGTGCTGTCTTAATTACTTTAGTTAGCTAAAAATTCTGCACAGAGATGGTAAAAGCCCTCTAGACTCACTTGAATAACCTTTCTGTGTTTAAAAGGTATCTACTGGTGCTGATGTTGCTATAGAAACACAAACTTTTGAAGCTGTATCATTACAGGGAAACCATAAACCTCCACTTCATCATCTGTCATTTACAGCCACTTCACTGCCAGCCTTGATCATTTAAATATTTATTCCAAATAAGCAAAAGTATGCACGGGTGAATACCAAAGTGTTGACAGTGACCTTATGGGAAATAGGAGTCATGATTTTCCTTGATTAACTGACACACAAAAATTCTATCCACATCTTTGTCCTCTTCCAAACTTTGATTTTAGCAAATCAAAGTAACAAAGAATGATTTTGCTCACCACTCATTCTCAACCTGAGAATTTTGTAATGAAATTCAGAGATACTATGTTATACTTGCTATAAAATGAAATAGAAGACCTTACATATGAGTGACTGAACTCAAGACTGTTCTTCCAGCAATATATCAAATATGAAAACATTTGCCTTGAATGTAGAAATAATGCATGAATAGGGATAGATGAGAGAGATGATATTTTATTATGAAAAACATATTATTTTAATATACTGTTAACACATGCTATTTTGATAAATATTAAATTAATAAATTTTGAAAATGGATATGCCACGGTAACTACTAGAATACTGTGTCAATGTATCCCAGAACTTAGGATATATTGTCAGTGTAAGTACCAAACACACAGCAACCTGTTTTAGTGTCTTTGATGAACTGCGAAGGACTTTACAGTAATTGATCTCAGCTATTTAAATTACAAATGGGAGATGCTACCAATACCGGAGATAAACTTCTCCCTTGGAAAGTATGCTGGAGTTACAGTTGAATTCACCACACAAATCTAGAGCCTTCCTTTCTGCCTTTTCCTGGCTCTATTGTCTTGAACAGGACATAAAGCAGAGAGCTTTGCAGCTCCAGCTATGAGGCTGAAGAAAAAAGACTGGACAGATGGACAAGAGGCAGAGAAGCACTCTCGCCATCGGGATAATCAAGGAGAATATTATCATGCTGGCTTAGTTTTCTGGATTTTTTTCTTTATTAATTACACTTTATTCACTGTGTATCCCCCCATGGTTCCCTCCCTCCTCCCATCCCAATCCCTCCCTTCCTCCACCCTCTGCATGCATGCCCCTCCCCAAGTCCACTGATAGGGGAGGACTTCTTTTCCTTCCTTCTGATCCTAGTCAATTAGGTCTTATCAGGAGTGGCTGAGTTGTCTTCTTCTGTGGCCTGGTAATGCTGCTTCCCCCTCAGGGGAAGGCAATTAAAGAGCAGGCCAATCAGTTCATGTCAGAGACAGTCCCTGTTCCTATTACAATGGAACCCACTTGGATACTGAACTGCCATGGGCTACATATGTGCAGGGGTCTTAGGTTATCTCCATGCATAATCCTTAGTTGGAATAGCAGTCCCAGGAACGACCCCTGTGCTCAGATATTTTTTTTTGTTCTGTTGCTATCCTTGTGGAGTTCCTGTCCTCTCCAGATCTTACTGTTTCCCATTTCTTTCCTAAGATTCCCTGCACTCCACCCAAAGGTTGCCCATAAGTCTCAGCATCTACATTGATAGTCTGCAGGGCAGAGCTTTTCAGAGGTCCTCTGTGTCAGGCTCCTGACTTGTTCCCTCTTTTCTCCTTCTTCTGATGTCCATCCTCTTTGCCTTTCTGGATAGGAATTGAACATTTTAGCAAGAGTCCTCCCTCTTAATTAGTTTCTTTAGGTGTACAGATTTTAGTAGGTTTATCCTATATTATATGTCTATATGAGTGAGTATATACCATGTGCATCTTTCTGCTTCTGGGATAGCTCACTCAGGATGATATTTTCCAGATTCCACCATTTAACTGCAAATTTCATGATTTCCTTGTTTTTTTTATTGCTGAATAATATTCCATTGTGTAGATATACCACAATTTGTGTATCCATTACTCCGCTGAGGGGCATCTGGGCTGTTTCCAGCTTCTGGCTATTACAAATAAGGCTGCTACAAACATGGTTGAGCAAATGTCCTTATTGTGTACTTGAGAATCTTTTGGATATATAGTTGGCTGTATTTTTAACTGTGTTTTAGATCTGGGATTTCTAAGTGACTTTGGAGTCCTAGAATCTTCTTTGTTTCCTGGTAAAAAGTTTTCCAGCTAATGAGGATCTCCCTTCTCCCACCATCTCTTCACATCTCTCCCTCAAAACAAACCAAGAAGTTTTCCTAGTCATCACTGACATTTTTATCTTTCAAAAATGTCCAAGAAGTATATTTAAAATTGCTTTCCCTCAAAATTATTCATGAGTTAAAAAGTTTCCAAGATGGCGCTATAGAGATGGCTCATTCAGTGCTTAAGAGCACTTGCTGTTTTTATAGAGTCCCTGGGTTCACCTCCCAGGATCCACATAGTGGCTCACAGCCCTCTCTGATACCAGTTTCAGGAGATCCTACACCTTCTTCTGTCCTCTGAGGGCACTAGGCATGTGAGTGGTATGCAGACTTTCATGTAGGCAAAACACCATACACATAAAATTAAAAATAAATGCATCTTTAAAAAAATTAAAAATCCTTGCAATGTCCATTGTTATTACAAAACTAAACAATAAATAATGATTGTGAGTTTCAAGAGAAAAAAATTAAAAATCTTGAAGATAAGTTAATATCTGGTAACAATATTTGATTCACAGAACAAGGAACAGTCAGATACTTCTATCACACGGAGGATGAAACAGATTAAAAATTTTAATCCCCTGCTTTAAATGTTCATAATTATTTGACTGTATATTTGTATTATTTTGGCACTGCCAGTGATTGAAATGTAACAGTGTGTAGGAAACTATATGCAGAAAGTAATGCGCTTACTGTTAAAACTTTGCCTTATTTGGCTGCTTTCTATTTTATTTTTAAAATCACACACATATATGTATATATTTATATGTCAATATGTATATATATATATAACTATATATTCTCTTAGGATGATTGGCTAAATAAAACACAAAGAACTTTGGTGTGGACTAGGCACACAGAGAGTACTTTATAGAAAATACTTTCAAAGAAGGTTATCACTTTGTCTTAATAGCCTCTATTTGAGACCCCTTGGATATGTTGGCCTATTCTCTTGTTCTTTGATACTCCGCAGATGAGTATTGTACTCCATTTGGATTAAATGATCTGTTGTCATACAGGCTTGTGGGTTTCCTCTTAGAAACTTCTGTAGTGAAAAAAAAAATTCTCCCATGTTCTGTCATGTATTCATTGGTCCATATTCTCAGCATTCTTTTTGTGTATTTTTAGTTTGTATCTAGTGTGCTCATTCATCAAACATGCAATGAGTAGCTATTATTAAGCAATAGACACTGTGTTGGTCATCCTATGCATTAAACACAATCTTTTTTATTATATAAATTGTAATATCTTATATAAAGAGTCTTAGCTGGGAACCCTAGGTGGACTTTATAAAGTTCTCTTTAACTTATTTATATTTTACTTTATTGATTGATTCATGATTATGTACATGCGGGAAATTCCCAACCAAGATGTTTTTAAAACAATTTTAATAGTTTCAATAGATTCCAAAGGAAATGAATGATGTCCAATAACACAGAACTCTTGATTTTGCACAAAAGACTAATAGCAAGTTGGTTATAACAGGTTATGTGTCCTGGTTAATTTTATGTCAACTTGACAGAAGCTAGAGTCATCAGAGAGGAGGGAGTTTAAACTGAGAAAATGCCTCCATAAGATCAGACTGTAGGCAAGCTTGTAGAGCATTTTCTTAATTAGTGATTGATGGGGAAGGGTCCCTCCTATTGTATGTGGTGCTATCCCTGGGCTGGTAGTCCAGGGTTCTATAAAAAAGAAGGCTGAGCAAGCCAGAAGGAGCAAGCCACTAAGCAGACTTGTGCGGTGGCCTCTGCATCAGCTCCTGCCTCCAGGTTCCTGTTCTGTTTGAATTCCTGTCCTGACCTCCTTCAGTGATGGATTGTGATGTAGACGCATAAGCCCAATAAACCCTTCCCTCCTCAAATCTCTTTGATTTCAGCGTTTCATCACAGCAATAGTAACCCTAAGAGAGGTTGAATAATTAGTGATAACATGGAGGCACAAATACAAATATGAAGATTTGTAATACAAACTAGAGATGGTGATCTTTTACCATCTAAAGACTTATGCATATGGCCTTATTGAAACTATTCTGTCATCAGTGCATCAGTGGTATCTTCCATGCTATAACCTATGGACAAAACCATTTTTTTTTCTCTTACTTGGCCTCTGCGCAGCATGAGCTTCCACTCTTGTAATGTCTCATTTCTCTAAAAATTATCTTCAAGGGTCTTGTCAACACCTTCTTTCCATTTCATAAATACTGGAGATCCATTCCCAGACCACTTCCCTTCTTGGCCCACATACTTTTCTAACTGAGATTATTCATGTGCATTCACGGACTTGAAGAGCATCTCTGTATCACCTCCCTCCAGTTCTTTATACTGTCTGCATCTCAAATTCCTCTCTTAAGATCCATGTCAATCCTCCCAGTTATCTACTGTATACATAGGTAGTACGTCCTTATGCATGGAACTTGGCTGGTAGTTTCTGTCAAGATATTCAAAACTAACCTCAATGTCTCTTCATGAACATATCAAAATAATTTTACTAAGTTAGAACTAAGAGAGAGTTATGAGTATTATACCCTAAGCAGCAGTGAAAAACAAGACTGTGGTGGTTGTGACATTAAATTTTACAGACATTGATTTGGCCTTCATAGGATTTAGTTTAGTTTATCCCTAACTTTTAATGAAGCAGAGACTAGATAAATAATTAAAAAAAAATGGAAGACCGAGAGATGGTGGCAGAAATTCTTAAAAGAGAACTATTCAGTTGCTACATAGATTACAAGAAATATTAGAACAACCACAAAATAGTCTTTATCCATTGGGTTCAGCCATGAGCAGAATAGTACAGTAAGGAAGACAGATCGCTTTGCTAAGCACAGAGATATTTCGATGCACTGGTTGAGCAGGTAGCTTCTTATTGTTCAGTTAAATTGTGCTTATCAAAGATCTCTTCAAGAGCGTGTCCCAATGTACAACAGGCGGGTGCACGGCACTTCATTACTCAGCCATCCAAAGCTTTCCTAGAGACTAGTGGGTGCAACCTCAGAAGGCCTGAACAGTGGCATCATCATTTGTTTTCATGGAGGGAAGCAGGTGAGAGAACTGGACTGTGACATTTCAGAGAGGAGGGAAAAAAGAACATGCCCGAAACATCACTGTGTGTCATAGAATCTGGTTCCAGAAGTATGTGATTAAAATATTGAATTATAAAGGGATTTCCATGAAAATAAAAATGAACGTTTTCCTTGAGCCAGGGTATCAGCAGAGATAGATGATAATATTGTATTTATTAGTCAGATTATTGAAATCAACTTCTTAGAGCCATGCTTTAAGATCTCAAATGTTTAATATAACAGAAATCTATTTCTTGTTCCTGTTACAGCTCAAGCCAAATATTAGTGTGTGACTCCTATACCTGCCACAGGCCTCTTGTTCTATTTCTGTCATTTTTGCACTTACGGGAGGTCCGTTTAGCCTTTACAGCTTTGAACCCAAACTCACATACTTCACATTCACTCAGACTCCACTGGCCAGAATTAGCTACATCTCCCCAATTCAGTCTCAGTGGACATTGGGGAATAAAGAGCATATGTAAAATACTGGTAGAGCACTGACACTCTTGGTTGTAACCTGTCATCGTGGGCACCAATGTATTCATCCCCTCTCAAGGTCCTAGCAGTATCCAGCTTGAACTAGAACTGCCAGGTGACATCTCTGGTTGTCCCTGATGAGTCACAAATATGGCTCCTCTTAAGAATCCTCGGAAGCTGTCTGTGTCTTTGCAGAACATGCACATGATATTTATCATATAAAAGGTACAGAACAGTTGCCATGAACTCATCCAGAAAAAAATGGGGAACCTTGCTTGAGTCACTGGTCCAAAGCAGTTCTGAAATTCCCCCAGACAAATGTTGTGAGTCATTTTTGTTTAGGATAAAGGACATCTCTTGATTTTTTTTTTTTTTTTTTTTTTTTTGCTATTCTTCAATGGAAATTTTTTTTTCTTGTGCAGCATTCTTCATAATGCCTTTTTTTTATTGTGAGTTCATTTTATTGTATGGTTCCTCTGGCCATATCTTAAGCATACTTGAAAAATTGCTCTTTTCATAGTTATACAGCTTCCTCTTCTTTTACTACCGAACTAAAGATTCAGTCAAACATTTCATGTACAGTCAAATTCTATCTTTATGTAACAGGCATTCTAATGACACCCGAGTTTAGTCGAGAGGTAAAAACCCCTCACAGCTCATAAATACACCAACATCTCTAACTTTAATACCTTAATCCTTTAAAGTTGTATTAACCTTTAAATTTGTACTAACCATTAGACATCTCCAAAACACCAAATTGCCATCATTACTACAAAAATGTATTCTTGTTTGAAAATTGCTGGAGACGAATTTCTCCAAGTCAAAAACAACCCCAACTCCAAACTCTTAATCTCAGTGTATTACTATAGCATGGTATCTATTCCTGACTTCACAGCCTAACGAGGGCTGGGCCACTCTCCTGAACAATTCTTCATATACTTACTGTCTTAGACACTCAGGCCACTCCCGTCTTACAGTTTTGCCTCACTGCCAGCAACAGAAGGAAGAGAGAATGTAAAAAGGTAAGAATACAGACTCGCAGACAGGCGTGGCTCACTCTGCCTGTAACTCTTGTATTCAGAAAGCACAGGTAGGAGGGTTGCCTCAAGTTCCAGGCTAGACTGGTTTACACAGTGAGTTCCTGGCCAGCCAGGGATACACGGTTGAGAGCTAGTCTCACAAATCAACCAAACCAAATAAAGGGGAATAGACAACTCCAGGGAGCAGAGAAACTGTGGGAGGAGAACACAGAATACTTATTTGATGAGTATCCTCCCTGTCTCTACCCCAGCATTTAACCCTTTCTTTTCAGTGGGACACCAGCCCTTATGTCAACATCTTTAAAGAGCTATGCTAACAATTACATTTAATAATTTTCTGGGCACTTGTAACTTGAGGTAATTGCAATTTTAGTAGGGATGCCTTTTGTGACCTCTCATGCCAGGAAGGGCAGGGCTAGGTGTTACCCATGTATTTAGTGGGGGTGTCATGACAACAAAGAGAAAACACAACCACATTTAGTTTCTCTTGTGCTGAGGAGTCAGCGTCATTTTATCAAACAATGAATATGAGAAACCACATTAGCTACATGTGTGACCTCAAGAGACAGCACCCCCCCATGGTGCCTATATGCAGAAATGAACTGGCACAGTGTTTGAGAAAGTATCTGCCTTTCCTGTTGCATTTTTTGAAGGACTTATATAATATCCAGGAAATGTTGAAATTCTGCCAATTATGCCTCTGACACATAGGAACAATACTAAAAAGTAATGACTAGAAACCATTAAAAATGAGTCTTGAACAATTGTAGCCTATAGTATATTCAATTTCTAAATCGAGTTAATCTTGCAGTGTTTTTCATTAAACTCTCACCATTTCCTAAACAGGCCAAAGTTCACCTCCTGTAATCAATCAAGGATTATGGGAATGTGTTTTTGGGGATTGATAGAACAGACGATTTAAGTCAGAATTTGTAAAATGTAGGTATTTTCACTGTAGCCACCCAATTTTAGCAACTGAAGATGTTTGCAGTTAACTCAAAGGAGAATATTTTCCTCAGCCCGAAAATCTTTCACGGTGTCAAATAGACTGAAGGAATTCTAACAGAATGGAAAGGTGAGTGAGGAAAGTTCTTCTGACGTGTGTGACTCTGGTTCGTGCAGGCAGAACTGCAAAGCCTTTGGACTGAGCCTGATTCCTTTTATTTTTTCACATGCCCCGCGGTGTGTATGCCTCTTATGTGGTGTTTCACCCCCCACACACACACACACACCCTTCCTTCTCTCATCTTCCTCGCCATTCTGGCAACCGTCAAATGGCTCTGGGAACTTCCTGAAGTCTACCTCCTCTTTGCAAAGAAAACCTGCTCTTCCTGCCTGTGGAATAAAAGGCCACCAGTACAATGACAGGGGGACAGAGGCTCAAGAATGTAATTGGGTTTGGGTAGTTTGGGAAATAATAGGTCTGTATTTGTGACCAGGGAGCTAGAGGTTGTTTTTTTTTTTTTTTTTTTTTTTTTTTTCTGTCCTGTGGCATTCAGATAAAGAATAGAGCATCATGTTCTATCCCCCAAATGGCATGAAAGAAAACAGAAAACAAGTTGGTTTCCCATGTGCAGCCTGCACAGTGAAGGCCATTGTTCCCTGGGAACTCTGACTGACACACACCCGCAGTGCTGGATCAACTGGCTGGGCCTCGGTTAACAGGCATGAGGTCACAGTTACGACAGTCCCATCCCTTGGGTGATTTTCCTCCTTGGTTACACTGAGCTATTTCCTGATGCGCTTGATGTACTTGAATTCAAAACTACCAGAAGGAAGGAGAATTCTTGCTAAGACTCTACTTGTGTCCTCAGAAGAGACTCCCTCAAGAGGGTCAAGCAAGCTCTCCTAAAGGGGTCACGAGCCGCTGACAGAACAGCAATAGCTGACAGTGCCTTTGGCTTGTTGATTTTTATTGTCACAGGGTATAGAAAGCAGTCTCTAAAGAGCTGAGCCACTTGGCTACAAAGGCAGAGTTAGGTGAAGTCTATGCATGCTTGCTTGATGGAGGTGCTTTGGAGAGAAATGCACAAGGCTGCAGGAACACATCAGACAAAAACAGAGTACATTTTAAGGAAATAAGCACTTGGATATGCCGGCCACAGTCATATTGATTACCAAACAAACTAAGCATATCCCCAACTGGACACAAGTACCCAGTACCCGCAGTGGGGCACTGACCACACCACAGTGGCCACTTTTCAGTATGAGCAGCACTGATCTTTGGAAAGAACTTTCCAATGTCTGTTTTAATTTCTCCATTCTCTGACAAATCCTTCTCCTCCTCCTTCCCCCAGACCCTGCAATAAGGAAAGAGGGAAAGTGAAGGCATCGTTTTTGCATTGGTCCTACCAGAGCAGGCAAGTGCCCAGGAGGCTGGGATTTCTCGATGGGAAGGTGACAAGGAAAAGGTCCCCAAAGTAGCATTCCCATCGGTGTCTCTGGCAATCTCATCAACATAAACTTAGGCTATGGAGCTGGCCAGACAGCTCAGTGGGTAAAGGCAGTTGTCACCAAGTCAGGTAACTGGCAAGCTTCCATCCTAGGAACCCACATGGTAGAAGGAGAGAGCTAAGTCCTGCATGTTGTATTCTGATCTCCACACATGTGCTGTGACACATATCCTCTCTCTCTTTCTCTTACATACACACAAGGGTGGGGGGTGTTTGAATCTTAGGCTCAAACGTCTCCATAGGTTTACCATAGCCAAGCACAGGGCGAAGAACTGAGTAAGAAGATAAACTCTTTGTTCTGCTGTATGTGGTGGTCATATCCAACTGGTTTGTCCTCAGTGCTCATCTGTCTGAAACATTATTATGCTGCTATTGCTCAGTCTCTCCTAGCCTTGACCTGGAAGGATGCTTCCACATTGATGATTCTGGCAGATGATAGTGACGATGCATGGTAGGAGGAGAGAGCTAAAGAAAGAATCCAGAAGGGGCAGCAGGACTCACCTTTCCAGTTGTGATTAACGCAGGCATGGATTACACTCTTCCAGCAAAGAGGTAGCCTGGGAGATCAGTGTTAGGATGTCTGAGAGGAGGATGGGCCGAAGGACTGGGGGGGAGGTGTCTGGGAATTTGTCTGGAAGGAGGTGTGATCTCCACGCTGTGCTTGGCACCTGGGTTTGGTGTCTGGTGACTAAGAACTTCAGCTCTGTGAGGAAGGGATCCACAGCCAAAAGGTACCCCGGCTGCCTTCTGCACATGCCAAAGCTTCCCGCTTCTTATGGATGCCTTTGTCATCATTTTTTAAAAGGAATTTGTGAAGAGTGTTGGGGAGATGCACTTGATAAGGTGCTTGCTACCACACGCTTCAGGCTATGAGTTTGATCCCAATAACCCATGTAGAAAGTTGGGTGTGGTAATATGCTTGTAAGTCCAGCACTTAGGAGGCAGATTCAGACAGATTCCCGGAGCTCACTAGTCAGGCAGCCCACGCTACATCAGCAAGGGCCAGGTCCTAGCGAGAGACCCTGTCTCAGGAAACAAGATAGGTGGCTTCTGAAGACAGCCACATGAAGCTGACTTCTAGATTCTATATGAACACGGACTCATGCACACCTTTAACTGGCACAATACTCACATCAATTACCCACACCAACACACACTCACACCCACAAGAAAGTTGTAATAAGGACGAGTTTTTCCATAGAAAGTACTCACAAAATAAAGATGTTTCAGGAAGCGCTTCCCAGCTTGTCAGTGAGGGAAGGCAATAGTTCTCTATGAAATATCAGTCTGTGGATTGATTGCATTTGAAATTTCAAGCCGGTTGAATTTTTATTTCAGGGGTGAAACGATAAATGTGTTCTTTTGTGGCTGAAGTGTGTCACTGTCATACACCGTCTTGAGCCCCTGAACAAAGGAAAGTTAAGAAACCAAGAGGCTTGTGCATTTCTCTTCGGGGGGTAGGGGAGCGGGGACCGGGCTTTTACCTCGGAAGTTCTGACGTCTAAGATGTTTGCAAAGTCAGCATTCATTATTGGTTATCACAGGCTGCTCAGCCTTTGCAGTTCAGACTTCAGAGAGGAAGGCCGCACTCTCTATCACACTGCCATCTTTTGACCAGGAGCAGCATAGCAAGCAGAGGAAGAGGAGAGCATGAAAAATCTCTTCTGTTTCTAGCACCAGCTTATTGAACAGAAGCCACGGAAGCACCAGCAACCGCAGGCTCCACTGTCAGAAGCTCCACCAACTGGACTCAAGGAAGCGATGCTCCATGAATGTCACAAGAATCACTCAGTCTTCCTGCCCAGGCTGGGGCCTCCGCTCTTAAACCTGATCCCTCCTTAACAGTGCTAGAAGACCTTTCACGCAGAACGGGATGTGTGATGATGATGATGATGCTACTCAGAGTAAACTCAGATTCTCACTGCAGCATAGCATTAGAACCTGGGTCTCGTTTTACTGTAACTCCTAATCAGAATTATGGGATAAATCTTTACTCCAAATAGAATTATTTATTCTCTCAATACCACTATCACATAGACCATTGTGATGTGTATAATTGTCAAACTGTTCTAATTTCAAGGCCAAGTTCACTTTTTTAATTGCATAAATACTGTGTCTGGTATTTTATTTTTTGCCATACTGCCCAGTTGTGTTTGTTGGTCTGTTTTGTTTGTTTTTTTATTTATTTGTTTATTTGTTTTTGCTAGAAAATTGATTGTTCCAAGATGAACACTAGCTCCATGGCTGAGTGTGAGAAATACAACGTGTTTTGTGCAGACTGGTCCATGCCTCTTGCTTGACTGAGTTTGTACAACCTTGTTAAGAGGCATCTCACTACTGCAGCGGCTTGTCATGTAGCAACCACAGAAGAACATATCCTTTCATAGCCAGAGGAAAACACTTTCTTGAGGCCACTGTTATAACTGTATGGCAGATAAAAAGACTCTCAGGGAACAAGTAAATGATGGGCCTTGAGCTTTCTTTTATTATTGAACCAGCTCTATTCTACCAACATTAAATCTGGAATGGGCAAAGTCCTTCCTTTTGATTGGCCAATTAAAATTGAAAACTAGAAATACTTCCAAGTTCCATGTTTGCTTTAGAGAGGCTTTTGAATATGCTTTGTTTTCACACTGTTTAAGGAGGATTCCTTCAGTCCTGAGCTTTACACCTTTGTCCCTTGGGGTGGACAATATTTCCTTCATGTGAACTGTCAGGTGGGGGTGACTAATCCCTCACTGTGCTTTGAGGTCAGGTCTGGGAAGCGCTTTCATACTCCTTATCTTGCTTGACCCTTCCCCTGCCCTGTGGAGCTGGCAGAGGAGGCATCCTTATCGTTTCTTTGCATGTGAGAGAAATGAAACTAACAGTCCTTCCACAGCTTGCCAAAGCCAGACAACTGGTCAGTAGTCAAACCAAGCCTTGAACTTAATCATCGGACACCAAACCCAGCAACTCCCCACACTGAACAATAAAAAGAGAAACAGCAAAATCACTACTACTTCGGTGAAAACAAAACAAAACTTCATTTGTGTTAAACAAATTTAAAATTACCAGGTAAAATCAGTAGTTTCATGGATTGGATTATGTGTAAAAATACATATACCAAATATAGTGGTACAGATACATATTTGTAAAGATATATATATATCAAATGTATTGGTATAGATACATGTGTTAAAATCCTACACGCAGGCCAGCAAGATGGCTCTGTGGATAACGGTATTCAAAGCCCAGTGTGACAAGCTGAGTTCTATCCCAGGGGCCTCCATGATGGAAAGAAAGAACTAACTCCTCCACGTTGCTCTCCAACCGCCGCTTCCATGTGCATACGCACGCATGTACAAACACAAGCACACGATGAACAAACAGATTGCACTTAAAATGCAAAAATGCAAAAGATGTACATACAGGCATAGTTTTAGGCATAGCTAATGTGTATGTGTTGTTGACATTGACTACAAGAAGGATGGTTTTTAAGTCTTGTTCTCTCCCTTATTTTAAAATAACCAGATGATGTTAATTTCAAAAAGTTGTTATTACTATGTTTGTATGTCAATGTGGGCGTGAGCGTGCACTATGACATGTGTAGAAGCTAAAAGCAATGTCAGGAGTTGGTTCTGTCTTTCTGTCCTTCTATCCTTCCACCCTGGGATTTGGAGATTGAACTCTGGTGTCCAGCTGGGCATCGCCAGTGTCTTTACCCATTGACCCATTCCACTATCCCTCAGCTGCTTTGGGGCCAATGTATACTGATCTATCATTTTTCAATATTAGGTTTTAAAAATGATTTTGTTTAAAATAATATACAAACTACTATATTCAATTATATTCTAAATATGACATGAACAAAGTTAGATAATTTTTTTTTATTATTAAAGGTGTGATCTCAAATTGTGAGATCTTGGTTAGGAAATCTACCCTAAATCTCTTTCTGTAGAATGAGGAAGATAATGGTGTACTTATAACTGGCGAAGCTGATAGTATATCAGAGGTTTTGATTCTAGCATGTAAGTGTCAGGTAAATATGACCTATGGTATATAAGGGATTTTGATCCTAGCATGCAGTAAATATGTGGTAAATATGAACTATAATCTTTTTCTATAATTGATTAGATCAGTGTTTAGTCATGTTATCATCTTCAGGACAAAGCGCTCTACATGAAAATTAATATGTTAAAAAAATCTTTCCTAGTATTCCATATGTTTTATCCAAATTATTTATACTGGAAAAAGATCGAAAAGCCCCTTCTTCAGCATGAGTATGTTGAGATATAGGCTGAACGATTTAATTCGTAAACAAGACAGGTGAACCAAAGGACCATTCAACTTCAGTAGGGCCACTGAAGTTGACAGTGTGACTTGGCTTATGGCCCACTATCCCCACTCTGTCACTCGTGATATTGGTATGACTGACTGTTGGCGGGCTAGGAAAGCATGGCCTCCTCCTCGACATGAACTCTTGGCTGCACAGCACTCATTGCTTCCAGGAAAGAAGTAATGCAATTCCAGCTGAAGAGGAGGCTGATGACTGCCAGCTTTGATGAGGCTAAAGAGCAGGCACTGTAGGAAGTGGGAGAAGAGAAGATTACAGGTAGAGAGAGGAATTCCGTGTTGAAACGCTGTGGGTAGGGCAGCATTGAATGATGTTGAAGTCGACACTATGTGGATGTGAGTGGGTGACTGACTGATGTGACGGGAAGAGAGAGAGAGCACACTGGGCAGAAAATATTGGAGAACTAAAAAAAACTGAGGACCCAGAAGAATAGCCAACATTTGAAGCAAACTATCTGAGCCTGTTAACTGGGGCTGCAATGGAAACGCAAAAAAGCAGGCATTGGCTTCATTGGAAATTGGTTTATGAGGCAAGCCACCATTGTGAATGAAAGTGAACATGGAAAAGGCATCATCTGCATTGAACTTAAGAAGCAGAGAGAGCTGTTTGTGAAAAGCTCCATTTCTTTACTTTGGTGGGCCCAAATAAATTCTAGGCTTCTTTTCTTCATTTATGTATATTTCTCCAGTCAATGTATAACGTTAATTACTTATCACCTTCCCATTGGGGGAAAGATATTAGCCAGAACAGAGAAAGATAATGCAATTTAGAAAGTGGCCAGTTTTCCAAATAAGACAGTGGTGGCTTGAGTTACGATGGTAGCAATATGTATTCTAGAGAGTTCTGAAGAAGAAAGACCAGTGGAGAACAAATTAAGGTGAATTTCTGGGCTTTTCTCACCTTTCTTTAAGATTAGAATGAAATAAGGAGAAATAAATACAAAGGTCCCTGTTTGTTTGTTTGTTTGTTTGTTTATTGAGCTCTGGCTGTTCTGGAATTTACTGTGTAGTCCAGGCTGGCCTCAAACTCATGAAGATCTTCGTGTCTCTGCTTCTCCTGGGATTAAAGGTGTATACTTGCTTGTGCACTCGCTATGTTAGAAAGATCGAAACATGATAGTCAGTCAGGAAGTAAATTGACTCTTATGGTAGAAACACAGATGAGGATTTATGTAAGATTTGTCATTTACAGTCAATATTTACAATCATAAGGCTAGGTTAAGTTGCTTTGGTAAAGATGTATGGAGAGAGACAGACAGACAAACAGAGACAGCCATAAAGAAAAACACAGAGCGGGAGGGAGGGAAAGAGAGAGACTCAGAACAAAGTCCTGAAGGATTCCAGCAACTAGAGATGTGGCAGCCATCAGAAAAATCAGAAAGCCAGTGGATAGATCAGAGAGGTAAGAGGAAAGCAGAGGTTGTAGAAATGAAGGGAGGAAAGTATTTCAAATCAAAATGTTTCACAAAAGGCGAGTAAGATGAATTCTGGAGAAGTTATGAACATTTTGTGAGCTCTGCATTAGCAGTTTCAGACCTGTGTCAAAGAGATCTTTCTTTCCATGAGCCAGAACCTGCCATTGTGCTTTCAGTCTCCCAGGCAAAGGCTGGAGCAATAATTCCACGGGTGAGTCCAGAGGACTACGAGTCACCTAGAAAATTTTACCTTTTGCTGGTTATGTGACAGTTACACACACTTCCCTTAACACGCTGTGGGTGGGTTCCTCACTTTCTGTGAGCAGCTGGGAGCCTGGGGACCTCGTCAGCTGAGATGGGGAGCCATAACCGGTACTTCCTGGTCCGCCAGCCTCCGGGAGAGTTTCTGCTTAAATCACTTCCTCCACCTCATTACAAAACCTCCAGTGCTCTAGGGGACAAGGCAGCACCCCTTCCGTGCAGGCGCTTTCCCTGCGCTGGTCCACTTACGGTCACAAGCCAGGTTAACCATCAAGAGGACTGGAAGGTTACAGTGATGCAATAGCCATGGAGTTAACAACAGCTAGCGCTTAGGTGCCAAGCATTCTCCAACTACCCTGGATATGTCAACGCATTTGATCTCTGTGACAGTTCTGCGAGGTAGTTCAGCCTGTTCTTGTTTGTTTGTTTGTTCCATAATATGTCTGGAAGAACTTAGGCTCAAAGAGCTTCAGTAACTCTCAAAGTCTTCTTCTAGCCTTTAGGCTCTAAATCATTAGGCTTCAGGCACACACGCTCACTCCTGTAAACTCAAAGCAACCTAAAAAGGGGAGCGGATGAAGCCATGAGCCAGCTTTTATGAAGTCGTTCTGACTTTGTCGGTGACTGGCTTGTAAGGTCCCTGTGAGGACAGAGTGTGAAAAGATGTCAGGTGAGAAGGACTTGCAGTCCAGTCAGCTCCACATCTGGGGCCTCTTCTGGGAACTCCCTTTAACTGGAAGTTAAACGCAGTCCAGGAAATTCCTAAGCAGTAAGGCGGCTTTATGGCTTTACGGCTGTAAGTCTTAAGATGGCAAACCGGGATAAACACCTTCAGACATAATTGTTTTAGTCCAGCTATCCGGCTGACTGGGAGCCTCAGATAGTCTTGCATCAGGAACAGTCTTCATTTTTGTTACAGGAAGCTATGTGCATGTCTGGGCTAGAGCAGTGTATCAGCTCCTGAGATGCTAATCGTACTTAATTATTAAAATTCTAATTGCACCTATAAGACACCCCCAATAATATTGGAATGGACATAAATATATAAGTGATATAAATCTTTATGTTTCATGTAAAAGATATCACACAGTAGTGTATATTCCTGGATATCATATTGTCTTATAGTTCTATCATAAATTTACATTAGCTAGCTCTTTTGAATGTTAGGTTAAATGGAACAAAAGTTATTAATAATGAGCTGTGAGGTGCTCAGGCTATTCTCATGTTGAAAAATTATTTTGCCTTCATGGGTGCTAATCAAAATATACTAAAATGATTAAGTCCTTGTTCGCCATATTTCCTTCACCTTTCCAGTCCATGCTTGGTGTTCGCTGCCTTGAAATATTCTAGATGTTGAGTGACATGGTGAGAACTGTAGACTCTGTTTGCCAAAACCCTGCTCTGAGAGTGAGAGAAATCATCAGCTCTCATGAGCATTGTGGGAAGTTAGTTAGGGCAGAAGCATGAGTTGCCATGGAAGAGTGTGCAAAGCAATGGACTCATGTGGAGTACTTGTCACAAAGGGAATACTCCTCTTTTCCCTTTACTCTCCCTAAGTGTGACATTTCTCCTAAGGAATGTTTGCTCTGGAGAAAACCCACAGGTCAGAGCCCTTCAGCCTCTCTGTACGCTTGCCAGACAATCAGCTCTCCAAACGCCGTAACTATTGTCTGGGACCGAGAAGGACACAGAAGTGTGAGAAGCAGAGGGAATGGCATGCAAAAGGGAGGTAGGAAGCTGAGACCTCTGTGTAATCATGGCCCCAATAGTGGGTGATGCATGCACTGCTCCCAGGGCACAGGAGGGGTCAGAAACAGGCCAGCACCCAAGCACTCCTGGCTGGTGAGTAATAATAATCAGGACACCTGTCTACCTCGTAAGAAAGAAGAAAAGGAGAAAGAACAACAAGCAAAAGAGCCCATTTGTTGGCCCACCTAGACTCCCATAAGAAGACAATGCGTGGAAGAAGTACCAAGGGATCATGAAAGGGTTTTGTTTATTCATTTACTCAACACTTAACTGAACATCTACTACATCCTGAACTTTACACTAATTGTGAGGATAAAAAACAAAAGCAGCTGAGGAGTTACTCACAAAACGCCTCCTAGAAAGAAAAGATAGTCAATGTACAAATAAGAATATTAGCAAAAAACAAAAACAAAACAAAACAAAAAAAACAAAGTAGGTTCAAGGCAAAAGCCAGCAATGGTGTTGGTTGTAGGTGGTTTTATGTTAAAATAACTTTAAACAGAAGAAAAAGATCAGAGGTAAACATGGCAGAGTGCTTTCATTTAGAGCACGGTTAGTTCTAGCCATGACGTGTGAGCGCTTATTATATCGTTGTCTGTATTCTTCTGAATTCAATTATGTTACAATAAAATGTATGTGAAAATAGTACCCGTGCATTTCAGAAGTATGATAAGGCAATTCTCGATTATTGCCAGAGTTTAACAGAGTTTATTAACAGTTGTTTCTGCTTTAGAGAATAACCACTGAGTTCTTACAGAAAGATGCCAACTCTAAAAGTATTCGACCTTGTGGGCACACACTTGCAGAATGAGTACTTCACGATCAGTGCACTTCACTCCCAAGGTTAGGAAAGGAGCTTAGAAATGGGTAAGGTGTGCTCTTTGGATATTCACAGAAGTCAGTTTTATGACTTGTAGAGCAAATATAGAAAAAAAAGGTACTCATTCATAAACTCAAGGAAGCAGTGCCTTTCCGTGACTATTCTGTGCATGGGATCATATACACTTATATCTGCTCTATCTGATACAAGTTATAAAGTTTATGTCTCAAAGGACATAGAAGAGAATATGAGGTGGGTGTTACAGGACGAACCTGAGAGGTCCCGGAAGCGTGGTGAGTAGGAACCACTGAATGCCAGGTTTATGCTCAGTGTGTGAAAGAGAATGCATTCTTTCACTGATCTTTTGATGGTCCCCCGGTTTCATTGTTCCTTTTGATTGTCCTGGAAACAAGTTTCACTGCAGATATAATAGTTAATGACAGACAATGGAAAGGGAAGTGGGTGTGGCGCTGTAGTTAACTATAATGACGAGAGTGCTGGCTGCTATTTATAGCGTTTGTTAAACTTTCATCTCTTCAAATTGCTATTTTTGTGCAGCAAACCTAAATCTCTCAGGCAACAGGACAAGCAGCATGATATCAGCACCGTAATTTCTGGCATTAGTCAAATACTAAGGACTAAGAAAAACACCTTCCTCCAGAAAGCACCACTGGTTCCCAGTGAGAATGTGAAAACAGGCATCCCCCAAACATCTCACAGCTGTGACCACGTGAAGAGGGTCAAATCGTGAGTTTCTCTTGCGCGAGGCAGTCTATGAGGCAAAACTGAAGCAGTGTGAGGCTGGAGCACTAAAGTTATCTTTAACCAACTTTATTTAAAAGAGGATTGTCAGAAAAGCACTTCTCCATACCTAGTGAACACTATAATTTGCTCGGGACACTGAATCTGTGGGCAGAACTCCTACAGGTGACTTAGAAACTCTGGATTCTAACTTACCACGTGACTGAGAAAATTGCTGTTACATTTAACCATGTCCAGAGTCTTTTTTAGATGTGCTCAGCTCTGCGAATTACTCAGACTCCTAAATGTGGAAGGAAAAGAAGGTGTTGGGAACCGTAGAATTTGGGATTCTCCCTGGGAACGGATATCCCCGTTAGACAGGCGGAAGCTCACTTGGTCTACTCTTCCATCGCAAAGACTGGTACTCACATTCTTTCTCTTATGAGGACCTACGTTAGTTGATGATTGCTGCCAGTGTCGCCAACCTGCAGCGTTTCTTCTTGTGTGTACTATGTACATGCATACTAGATTCATGCTCAGAATATCAGTCCGGTGGGGACAGCCTGGAATATGCGATCCTATCACAGCTGAGTTCTTTATTTGCGCACACTTTAGAAGTCAACAGGAGGAAGACAATAGAATGAAAAACAAGAAACTGAATGAGACTATCATAGCCCAGGTGTTCATTCATTCAGGCAAGGCTCTGGGCAGTCATTATTTCTGGTATGTAAGGGGCATAGTTTTATGTATTCTGAGCATTTTTAATTTCTGCTCATTTTATTCTGGATAGCACCACCCTCAAGCCTGAAATTCTTAATGTCTATTTTCCTTATGACCATGCAATCATAATTTCATAAAAGGTTTCAATCTACACTAACAAGCAAAAAAAAATGTGCTTATTTTCATCCCATTATCTAAAACTACAGAACATGTTGTTCATTAAATATGTATAACTTCCTAAGACAAGGGTTGGGAAACATAAAATATTTTTAAAGTTACTAAATGCCTTAGAAATTAGATTATCTGTGAATCCCCAAAAATATAGGAAAAAGGAAAGAAAGGAAGAAAGAAAGAAAGAAAGAAAGAAAGAAGAAAGAAAGAAAGAAAGAGACGAGACAAGCATGTCAAAGCCAATAATCCCTGGCAGACACTGATTAGGAACACCAAGTACTGGTGAGCTCATTAGGCTGGGCTGTTTGAGGAAGACTTCCTGGAAGGGGTGGGGCTAGAGTCAGACCTAGAAAAGTAAGCACAAGTGTGAGAGGTCAGGAGAAGAGAGGAAGAGTTTTCAGGTGGAGAGAATATATGATCCAGTATGGATGCTATAGAGAAGCCCAGTTTAAACTAGATTTAGAAACTACTTTTTGTTCCCACTCTCTTTAAAACAAAACAAAATACTAGGGTTTGTGAGTCTGAATACTGAAAAGGCTTCCTTCACTTTCAGATATGATTGGAGGCAAAGCCTGAATCACCATTCCTCTCTGTTGGCTTCCTCTCCCAGAAGGCCTCCTCTGGAGAAGGGCTCAGACTCTCCAAATCCCTGTCCCATCAACCCAGCAGTTCTGCAGAATTATGGCACATGCAACCCTAGTTGAGTCCCTTCTTCCTGACTTTAGACAAATTTGTCTGCGTGATGGAAAAAGAAAAAGAAAGAAAAGAAATGAAAAAAGAAACCGCTGTGGCCAAGAGGAAGAAATACCCCTCCCCCTTTTTGTCTCATGAGACCCTCGTACTGAGTTATCTGGGATCTGAAATGTAAATACTAATTTAACCCAACAGATGGTGAACTGCATGGAGACAATTCTGTAAGAAAGATCTGAGGTGCATCTGGAAGGAGAAATAGATGCTTAGGAGTCAGAAACCAAGATGGCATATATACACAGCCCCTGGTGTCCTTAATGAAAAGTACAAATGCTTGCTTAAACAAATTATCATGTTTTCCAGGCTTTTTTTTTTTTAAATGCAAGGTCCCACCCACTCTGTATCCACATCCTCCTTGAATTCTGCATCCTCCTGAGCCTTCACACTGCCAGCTTAGGGCACAAAGGACCATTCTGCTGCATCTACTTTATAAAATGATCCAACAGGCCACTCATGGAAGGAAATACTTGGCCAATACCATGGCCAATGCCCAGTCCCTCCTCCCGTTGCTGATCATCCTCACACTAAGGTCTTTTGGGTTTTGTTTAAGTAAATTGGGGAATGGAGGAGAGTATAGGATGGAGCCTGTGGCTTAGAAACAGCGTGAAGAAATCTTTTCTTGGGAATTCCCCTGGTTTCTGAAAGACTAGAAATTAAGTGGCTGATTCATTCCCTCATTAACAACAGGGAGAATGATCTGAGATTCCAATCCATCCTAAGTCCAGCAGAGCCTCCCTAATGCCTGTTCTTGCAAAATGCTTCTGAAATTTCAGGGGTGTTTACTGGCATTCGTTCTCATCAAATGCTAATATACCTGTGTCATAGAAATTTGTTCATACACCATAGATGTCGGCATAGCTTGTTTGGAAGCCCAACCAATATTATTTAAGGAACACCAAATGGTCAGCGAAGGCGATGTATCATTTTGACTTTTGCTGTTGTTGCTTTCAAAGCATACTGTTTTAGTTCAAACTTTCCAGCAAACTAAACTGTTATGGTGTCTAGGTTGAAACTGTGCATAAGGTTGTGCTCCTGTGATGCACATTTGAGATCTCTGAAAAATATCTCTGGACCCTAATTAACTGAAGCTCACATACCCCCAGACTTGGTCATCTGGACAACAGGCCATGAATCCTCTCTTTACAGTGTTTTCTTTTTGGTTGTTTTCTGTTTGTTTGTTTGTTTTCAGTTTGTAAATGAAGTTCCATGACTATTTCTGAATAATTTTTAATACTAACAATATAAATATAAAATTTGTCCTTCAAGTCATTCCAATCTCCAGACCTTCTTTAAAACATTTCCCATTAGGACTTAATCATTTGGGGCAACAGATTTCTCTAAAGTTTTCCAAAAACTCTGGTCTCTTTCCATATAAAATTCAAGAACAATTCAAAGACTATTTACATTTGTTCCAGGCTCTTGTGCTAAGTCCGTAGCTACTCCAGCTTATACTCCAACGCTCTAGATGTGGAGAAAGCTACAGGTTTTATTTCCCAATTCAGGTTACTTTCCACAAAGATTTCTGGAACCAATTGTCTTCTCCTTAGAGGGCAATGACAGAGAGGAAAAGAATACAAAGACTCATTGTCTCTCCTGGTGGTCTTTTGGCATGTCAAAGGCATAATTTGAATTTCACTCTCGACTACTTAGTAATGCCAGCAAAGAAAACAATCAGCTTGTACTCTAGTGACACCTAAAGAATTTTCAATTGAAGAAGAAGAAGAAGAGGAAGAAGAAAAACTCTGAGCAAATGAAATTTTAAAAATAATAACAAAATTTGGATATTTAAAGCTTGGCCAAATCTTAGGGATAACCATAAGGCTTGCCTTCTCTCTCATTCATCAACTATTTCTTGGGTGTCTTTGAAAGCCAAGACACTTTACAAATGTTTACTAGTTTTATTAATTGTTGAGGATAGGCCCCATAAATGAAGGCCATCCAATACATTGTCTGTGGGGATGGTATGTGTTCTTGGGTTTATGCAGTGCACACACCTGTGTATACAGGGAGGGCAGAGGAGGATGTCACACGTATTGCTCTATTGCTATATGAGATTCCCTGGAGACAGGGTCTCCAACTCAACCTGGAGCTCTGCATCATCCATCTCCATCTCCCCCTCCCCAGTGCTGGGCTTACAGGGAAATGTGGCATTCTTTATGTGGATGCTAGGAATTCAGATTCAGGTCTTCACATTTGCACAGTAGGTCTTCTTACCCACTGAACCATCTTTCCAGCCCACAAATATCTCATCTTTTGATTAAAAGTAATGACTAACATTTATTTATTAATATGCACTAGGAGTTTTAACCTCCAAAACACTTCTGAGAAGTAAATGCCATCAGCTATTGTCCGAGTAAGAAAGAGAAGGCAATTTTTCCATGTTTCCATAGCTGGAGACGTAAGGCAGGTCTGGAATTTTTTTCTTTTTTTTAGGTCTGGAATTTTTAACAACTGCATTATATGACTTCAACCCATTGTCAAAGCTCTGATCTTATGAACCTTACTTTAAAAAGCCAAGGTTCCAACCTAGTGAACAACTTGATCAAATATCCAGAGCCTGCCTGATATCCAGGTTTGATGGTGTCCAGAACCAACATGCTCTGTAGATCATCAGTTGCGTTCTGCACACAAATGTGAATTCCACCTGTACACGACCTCTTCTGACTTCTGAAGCATCTCCAGTCTTACAGCCATTCATCTGAAACCACCAGTTCCTCGCCATGTTGTGTGTGCAGTGGTAGCTCTAAGCAAGCTCTTTGTCAAGCCAAAGGCAGTCACGTAAAGATCCTACAGAGTTTCAGAATATATTCCTATCACTTCTCATCCATCAGTTATGTGTGGATTTTACACATAGCAGAGCTGAAGTTCTCTGGACTTTCTACAGGATTTTGAACTGGGAAGGAAAGAAACAAGCTTTGTATGTTTCTTTGGCTGTAATAATTATTCTTTATGGGTTTTTGAGGTTGTTAGTTAGTTAGTTAGTTAGTTAGTTAGTTTGTTTGTTTTCTGGAGGTCACAAGTTTACTTATTCCTTTTCCTGTAGTGTGAGGGGTGGGTGTCTACAGGCTTCATAGGAAAGATCCATGCAAATCTCTATGTCCTCAACATATCATCATTTCCCTGCATATCACCCCACACCTGTGAGAGTTGGTGGCATTTTCCATGGCAAGAGCTGTGTACCACCATAACTGCTGGTTATGGCTTCTGGATGACTTCATTTTTCATGTGCAATACACAAAACCTCAAATTTCAGATAGGTTCCTAATGTTGACAACAAACCAGACTTGCCCTGATCCACAGATTTATATGGGGATTAACATAATTACTAACTACATGGATCCACTTGAGAGTTAAAAAAACTAATTGCACATTGAATCAGGCAGAGAGCAACACAAATCAATGCCATCATGCAGTAGTAGACGCACCATTATTCACCAGGAAGAACAAACATTTGTTCAATGAGACAATGCTCCTGGTTCCTGGGAACATGGAATCATCATTATTCTGGTTAATTGCCTGATCCGAGGCGGCATAACCATTTCATGTCTCTGGTTTCATTATCTTCACTTAAGAGAGGAAATTCCAAAAACCCACGTGTGTTAGGTGATCCCAGTAGGCAAACTGTACACTATTGAAGGATTATATTCAAACAAAGAAGTCCCCTTCTTTCCAATTGCAAAAAAAAAAATGGCAGCAATTCTAAGTACAGGGAAATAAGATGCCTAATTGAGTAGTAGAAGAGTTAATACAATTTATTTCCTCTTAGGCACCCATTAAATCTTCATCAAGCCCATTCTTAGAAGGGTGGGTGCAAAAACAGGGCAGGCAACTCAGCCACTTTTCAGACATCAGCTATGAGGCTCAAAGGACAACCTTTTGGTTCAGTTAGTCTACCTTGTGATGTTGAAGTAGCTTTCTTTTCCTGGATTGTTGGGAGTCGAGATGTTGACTTTAGATTAGGTGATTATGTCAACTGTGATTGAAAAAAAATAAGTATTTTTTTTTAAGTTAAACACTTAACAGAAAATAAGGAGGCAAAAAGCAAACCTTCCGTTACCAGTAGCAGCTGGAACAGAGCACCTACTGTGGACAAGTGTTGTGATACTCAGCCTTCTGAAATCGTGCTCATGCTGTGGCACTGGGCTTTTCCACTGAAGGACCTCTTAGCTAGCTTTCCCAGTGATGAAATGCATGTGTTTGTCAGCTAACATCACAAGGTAGATGACAGAGCAGAGAAATTGAGTAAAGAATGAACTAATAGTACTCACATAAGAGGGGCCATGACCAGCTGAAAGAAAAACTAGGCTTATAAGGCCTTTACTGTATGTGGAAGCCTGTGTGAAGACAGTTTGGAGATCTAAGAAAGTCCTACCTATTCCACATTCTTACCTGAAACTAGACATGCTGTTTAAAGGCCTAGTGTGTGGATGTCATTGTTTTTGGATTAAAACTTGCCTTATTGAATATCTTATTCTCCTTTGTGACAATTGATAACCAATTGTCTATGTATTTTGAGACACACAGGAGAATGGACTAAATGAAAGATGGACTGTAGGAGGAAATAGATTGTAGACAGTACATTTGATTACTATGTCTTCTAAAATTTTCCAATAATTAATCTTTATAATTCTCTGAAGCCAACACTGAAAGATAATGGCAAGAAGAGCATTGTTAACATAGGAGCTTAAACATCTTACATTACAAAGAATGTTGATATTTTTTTAGTATGTATGACAGTAATGTATGACAGTATACTAAACATATTTTATGTACAATTGTATGGAGGTTAACTATTTGTGTCTGTTAAAATGATTCCAGCTACCAAAGCTAGAGTTAGGTCTAATTCTTAGTGATATGAATAATGACAGACAGCTATTATCTCAAATGACAAGACCCTTAGAGTTGGGTGGTTCTAAAGCAAAGTGAGTCAGCTGTCCAGTGATTAATCAAGGTTTCTTTCAGCCTTCACACTGCCCACATCATTCTGGTAAAAGATTTATGGTTATAATATAACACCAGTGCCTTGAGCAGGGTCCAAACAACAGAGTAAGGAATATGACCTATGACATAACTTGGATCTGACTGTCCTCCAAAGATTCATCTTTGCTAAAGACTTAGTTCTCAACCTATGATAGTATTTAGAGAGGTGGAATTTATGGGCAGTAGGAGCTTTTGGGGGTTACTGAGGATATGCCCTCAAAAGGAACCATGGGACTCTGGTCTTTTCCTTTTTCTCTTTTATTTGTGGACAGAAGGTCATGGGCTTCCTCTGCTGTCTGTTCCCATGCAGTCCTGTATTACCTCAGGCTCAAAATTAAAGGATACAACCAATGAGGGACTGAAGCCACCAAAGAGAACTGAAATAACCTTGTCTTTCTTTATAAGTTGTGTAGCTCAGACATTTATTACAGCAATAGAAAGCTAACACAACCCATTTTAAGAATGGTTTGGAAGGATGCTATCTATGATTTTGGTGTTGAATGTCTTACCTGTAATAGTTTAGTCTACAGGAAGTACACATGGGAAGGCATGTTGAAAATCTTTAAGGTAAGGCCTAGTTGGGAGTTTTAAGTTACTGGGGATGTGCCATCAAAGGGAGCTACAAGAATGTGCTGTCATTTGCTTTAACATGAAGTGTGATTATTTCATTCTTACATGCATTCCAGCGCTGGGTACCATTGTCCATAGTCTGTACCAGACAATGAAACCAAGAAGACTACCCACTCTATAACTATGAACTTGCCAAATTTTGAGCTAAATAAAACTTTTCTTTTAACTATATTAATTAACTCAACTATTTCAGCAAGGTCTCATAAAACTCACCTATATGGAGAAAGAATAGAAAAAAAAATGTATCTCATACTTGTATTTCTTAGAAGTATGTCTTAAAAGTAGAACAGTTGTTGGTGACTTGTATTTAAATGGACTTGTATTTAAGTTTAAATCATGTTTTTAAATGGAAATCACTAAAACATATTCGTAAACACGCAAGTACACACATATGAGTGCATTAGAATTATTGGGTTAATAGGTCTAAATACTCTTCTGGCTATATACATTTCAGCTGAAATTAAAATTTAAAACCTGAATTCAACCCTTGACTGCTTTTCAGTAAAATTTATCAAAATAAAGAGATTAGATTATCTCCATGCATGGTCCTTATTTGGCCATGCATGGCAATAACCTAGAACCCCTGCACAGATGTAACCCATGGCAGCTCAGTCTCCAAGTGGGTTCCCTAGTAATGGGAACAGGGACTGTCTCTGACATGAACTCAGTAGCTGGCTCTTTGATCACCTCTCTCTGAAGTGGGAGCAGCCTTATGGACATGCATCCAGTACTGATGAGACCTGATAGGCTAGGGTCAGAGGGAAGGGAAGGAGGACCTCCTCTATCAGTGGACTGGGGGAGGGGGATGGAAGGAGATGAGGGAGGGAGAGTGAGATTGGAAGGGGAGGAGAGAGGGGGCTACAGCTGGGATGCAAAGTGAATAAACTGTAATTAATTAAAAGAAATAATTAAAAAAAGAGACTAGAGATACCTTCCCTAAGGAATTAAAAATGCAATGCCCTCAATCAACTGGTAAAAGGGAAACAGTTTTAGTTTTCTTTTTCTTCATTTTCCTTTTCTTTCCAATCTATCTCCACCTTCACTTCTTTTCATCTTTAATTATAAGTGGAAGCCAAAAAACAAAAACAAAACTGAAACAAATAAACAAAACAAAACAGGAGGATCTGTCCTTCAAATTGAGAGTTTAAAAATGTTTATATTTATTTTATGTGTATGGTGTAATTTTATGCACCATATTTTTACAGTGACCTGTGGGGGCCGAAAGAAGGTGTCAGATACCCTGGAACTGGAGTTACAGACAGTGGTGGAATTGGTATTAAAACAGTTGTGGGACATTGTATGGGTGCTAGGAATAGAACCAGGGTCCTCTAAGAGAACAGAAGCTAGAAAGTAGAGCATAAAAATACAGAAGAGGCTTAACACTAAATTTATATGTCTCATAAGGCAACCAGTAGATCAATTTTATTTCATTTTTATGGAAACTTAACTGGTTGTTTTTGCTACTATGGTGATAAATTCAAGGATGAAAAAATTTTCCAAGTGATTTATTGTCATCAAAGTAATTTTGAATAAAAAGAAGAAAAAAAAAAACCTTTCATCATCATTATTATTGTGTGTGTCATGCTTTTAAGGTTTCCAGGGGAACTTTTTAAAATTATTGTAACTGTTTGGCAAATTACAGCTGTGTGAGATATTTCATATTGGATAACAAATAAGGGAAATAATAGATAAAAATGAAAATTGTGTAAAAAAATTCAAGTAGCACTATAATCCAAGGTCATCAAAGATAAAATGAACTGAGTCACTGAGGCCCAGATCTTGAGCCGATCACATGGCTAAAGATAGCACGTTCACATTTCATCCTAAACTAATCCAATTTTCTGTTCAGTGGAGTGTGTGCCTTGCTGTAACCCAAGGAATGTGATCCAGGGAGAGTCTATGCATTAATCCTTCTCGGTAAGTGAGTCAGACTTTGCGTCTGTGCAGAACCCAAACATGAAGCTGCCCTTGCTGAAGTACGACCTACTTAAATCGCCACCTGTGGCGATGCGGAGGACTCAGGTAGACCTGCACAGCCTATAAATCTTGAAGGATATTCATCTGTGATCTTCATTTGTGGTTTTGAAACAAGATAAAAACAATTTTAGGCTCTTGTCAAATATATTTGATGATTGCACTAGTTGCTTTTTTATTTCTGTGAGCACATACATGACAGAGACAACTCAGGGGAGGCTGAATTTATTTTGGCTCACACTTGGCAGGGTATTGTCCCTAACGGTGGGAACAAACGATGGGCGGGACAGCTCAGTTTACGGTAGTAAGAATTTTCATCTGAGGCTTTGCCTATGATGCTAATCAAGAAGGAGAAAGCTTGAATCAGAGTTATACATGGTTATCACCTGCAAGGCACACCTCTAGTGACCCACTTTTTCCGGCAAGGCCACAACTGTCAGGGTTCCTCAAACTCCCAAAAAACCACCACCAGCTAGTGACCAAGAGTTCAAACACATAAGCTATGGAGGCCATTTTATGTTCAAATCATATTTTCCCACTGTTCCAGGTGAGCTCATGCCTATCTCCAGATGCAAAATATATCCACTTCATTATCATAACAGTCCCAGCACCCTTCAACAGTCTAATATTTTAAGACTAGTACTAGATTCAAGGTAAGTTCTTATGGGGGGGGGCCTTCTAATATCAAAGCAAGTTGTATACTTCTAATATGTAACAGCACACACACGAAAAAAAAATACTCCCATTCCCAAAGAGAAAATGGCTGCCTAGCAAGGAAACACTAGACAAAAATACGTCTGGAGTTCAGTTGGGAGAAACAGTAAACACTGAATCTAGAACCCAATATGTGAGGTTGAATCACCTGTACTCCAGACGTCTTAGGTAGGCTGACCCCTACATTTTCTGTACTTCCCTTGTTTGCAACTTTGAACACATTCATGCTTCTTTCCTGGCCAATCTGCAGGCTATTCAGTCCTTCTCATCATCTTGCTCCAACAATGGCCCCTAATTCTCACTATCAATCTAATTAAACCTACCTATCTATCACCAAGCTAAAGGCTAAATACCATCTTATTCCAAACTTGCTTTTGAATTTATGCTACAGAATTTTATACTACGTTATTCTGAAATTGCTTCTGAATTCAGCCTCATTCAAATTTTCGGCACATAGGGAGAATATAGCAAGATCATTGTTCATAGTTTAATAGGAATAACCTCTAGCTCAATCTCCAGTAGAGTCCTTGTTTTCTCTGAAACACCATTCCAGTGCCTTCACTATCTGCATTTCTGTTGGTATCTGGGTCTCTGTACTCCCACCAAAACGAATTATTAAGCCCTACTGAGAGCAGTCTAGCTACTCTCTACACCTGGTTTCCTGTTCCTCCTGTGAACTATTTCATGGAACCTATAAGCCAGATTGGATATAAGTTACTTTTCTCATTGCTTACATTTTGCCCTGAGAAAATAGAAATGGTGACTTTGGAGTAAGTCCCCACTTATTAAAAGCTGTACATATACTTCAAATGTCCATCAGAAAAGAGAGTGCCTGAAAAGAATACCTGAAAGGAGGGGAAGAGCTTATTTTGGTGCACAGTTGGAAAGATTTAGTCCATCATGTTAGAGAAGACATTATAACCAGAGCAGCTTGGCTCATGGTAGTGGAAGCTGACAGAAGCAACCTTTCATGTGACATTGATTAGGAAGCCATGCACTTGAACTGGAACACAAAAGAGATACCTCCAAGGATCACCCCTACAGACCTACTTCTGCTTGTCAGGCCACAGGCTGAGTCTTCCACAGCTTGCCCGAACAGCATCACCAATTGGTGATCAAATGTTCACGTACATGAACAGTGAAGGACATTGCACATTCAGACCATGGCAATTGTGTTAATAAGCTCTTTGTTATTCTACAACGCTGCTGGAGTTAAGAAAAGGTGTGTTTTGGTTCATAGTCTCAGAAGTTGGTTGACCACATTGCCTTGAGGGAATGGCGAGGTAGCATATCACGGTAGAAGCAGGAGACAGAGGGAACCACTCACCTCATGATGACCAAGAAACAGAGACAGAGGGAACAGGATCTTGAAATTCCCTTCAGAGACACACATACAGTGACCTAAACTCCTCCTGTGGGAACTAACAGTTCCACCATCTATTCATAGTGCCACTGGTTGGGTACAAACCTGCTAACATTTGGAATTTGGAGGAACGTTTATCCAAAGTATAGTTACCATTAAAAAATACCTCTATCATATAAATAAGAAGAGCTTAAAGATTATAGCAATATTGGCCCCATTGGAAATAATTCCAGTTCCTATGTTGTGGTTATTTACATATAAATAGGCATATTGTCTAAACCACGAATTGGTATATATGGTCCCTAACTCTATCCGTTTCCCCCCAAGATCCCTGAAATTATGATGGGCACTTTAAATATGTTGCCTCAGAACTATGTACACCAATATCCTTGCAAAACCAAAGTGTATGACAATAACCAGGGTTTCTATACAGAGGTCGAAATTCAAGACCCACGCGGGAAGGACACCGAGTTATACTTGTCTGCTGATCAAAGTAGAACTTGGGCCAATACTCAAGTTATGCAGAAGAAGAGAAGTTGTATTAGCCATTGCTTAGCGTGAAACACCAGGTTCTCTGGACTGGCGCGCTCTGCAGTTGAGCGGCTGAACTGGCGTGGGGTAGGAACCGCTTTGACTTTACTACGAAAAAAGCTACGACCGACTCCTCCACCCAGCAATGTTTATTGCATTCCTATCGTGTGCTAGGCATGCTGCTAAGTGCTAGGAACTCCGTCGTAAATAAGACACTCCGAGTTTAAGACTGAGCACCACATAAACACTAAATCGCTGCATAATCAGTTATATGCAACTGCAAATGAGTCTTGGAAGGAGAAACACTGCAGAGCAACCAGAGCAACGTGCTGTGAGTGCGAAATGTGTGAGTCCCAATCGGCCTGGGGCGACTTTGGTTCATGACTGCTGATAGTCTCCTGCCCCCCGTTTGGATGAGAAAACAGGTGGTGGGCACTTTACTAAAGAAACATGGCAATACAGGGGAGATGGCAGTGTAGCCGAGACAACAGTCTGGGAGACCAGAAACACAGAGATCAAAGGAAAAGGGATAAAGAAATAAATCCCATCCCGAGAGTTGTGAGGCTGCCAGGTGTCACACCGTAGTTTCTTCAGGTAGGGAGCAGTGGAGCCACACGAAGTGTATTTCTAAGTTTGGGTCTTAGAGCAGTGAGATGCCACTGGGTCTTAGCAATAATAGTAAGAGGCGCTGAAATGTAGTGGTGACAATGTGAGTTTGACAACTAACTCACGTGCACAAAAATCCTTGAAGCAAGCAGGATTTTATATTACTCAATTTCCAGGGGAGGAAATTGGGGACAACTGGCTTGAAGCAAGGTAGCGAACAAGTGATTGGTTTCCAACATTGCTGGCCAGCCCCATAATCCTTGTTCTGTTAATGACCAAGTAATGATTTCTGCAGCACTGTAATTAAGCCCAAGGAATTCCGAAGTTCTAGATTGTTCTATAATAATCAGCTAGTAATTATTGTAGAAATGGCTTATTGGCATTGCATAAGATTGCATATTTCTGAGCATTTGTTGAAATGGAGGAGAAAGGTTATAAGAAACTTGGTGTTTTGAACTGTTATATTTTCATCACTAATACCTATTTTTAACAATGGCGATTTATAAATGGCTGTCGATTTCTCTAACATTCTTCCTCATTAAAAATGCCAAATATTTTTGGAGCTGAATCAAGCTATTGTAAAGACAAAAATCACTTTATATCAACCTCCCCCTGTCCTGTGAGAACAGGTAGTCACTGGAAAAGACATCAAACAAACCACAGACAATATTTGTTTGAGCAAGCAATTGGGTTAGTCATGTTAGCAAAGTACTGTACGTTCTGATGGAATGTAATTACATCCATTCCTGGTAATGAGGGTAACCCTTTGAAGAGAATGTAATTCTGTGTTGGTCAATACACAATGCAACTCAGGAAAAAGACCATTTTAAAGTAGAATAAATAGTTGTCCGATGACACTGAAATAAATTTTAAGGATGGCTTTTGTTTTGACGCAATCAATTAAACAATCAGGCAAGCACTTCTCATCTTTAATGCTCCCGCTACTGTCGTTAAATTTAAGTTAAAACACACAGACAGCATGATAGGTAGGTGATTGATAGGCTGATAGATAGATGGTAGATTAGAAGATAGATAGATAGACAGAATGATAGAATATCGATTGTTTTACTAAATTGCTGTCATGAAATTCACATCACAGTATCTTTCCTTCCTGGAAAAGATCTCCTATCATGATCCAGCTTTTAAAGAGTTTACAATCCCCCAACACTACTAAGGTAGAAATTTGTCTTTCACACATGAATTTGGGGAGGGGGGTATTACAGATATTACCTACAGATGTTATTTTGCCTAATTTCCCAAGATGTTGAAGGCAATAAAAAATGCATTTTTCTTACATTAATGACTAGGAAGATGAAAATTTGTATTGACTCAGACAGGATCTTCTTGTAAGAGCTGAATACCTTGGGATGAGCCTTACATTTTTAATTCCCCAGAGGTGACTCCACCAACTCAAAATGCTCTTTAAAATCAATTTTTCCCAGCACAATTAAAAATCAAAATACCTTGCTTTTCACATAGAAGTTATCCATCCTAAGAATTTAAAATTCTGCGTAATTAGCACCTAAAAAGTCTCACTGCAACTTAATATGTAAGACTCAGATGATTACTGCTGGATCTGGCCAGAAAGCCTCCTTCCCGTGATCTAGCTTCCACAGTCCCAGAAAATACTGGGCAAGTGTTCAAGGGAAGGAAGGAATGAATAGTCCTACACACCTGTAACACTATAAACCACAACAATGGCCATCAAGGCAAGAGAAAGGTGGCCATCACATGATGGTGATAACCAATAGCCATCTAGTCAGACCTAAGACCAAGTTACAGGAGCGAAACTGGTACTAGAAGCCTAACCAGTTTTCCAAGGCGAATGAAAGCACGGACCTTAGAATTTCTACTGCAGCTTTGCTGGATCAGTCTAAGCCTTTACTATGTACACAGACTATCACAGAAAACCACAACTGGACACCACACAGAAGTGAACAGATGTTGGGGAGCCCAGCCACCCTGGATACATCTCCATCACAACTCCTGCACCATGGAAGAGGGGTGAAAAGACCCGTAAGATCCAGAACAGCAGGAAGTCTGCTGTGAGACAGTATCTTCTAGAAACAACTGGAGCGATGGCAGTGTCAATAGGTATGCTAATGTGTAAAGGGGAAAAATTCAACAGGTCCCACCCCTAGGCAAACGATTACAGGAATGCAAGGAGAGGGAAAATTAGCTTCTCCGAGGGATGAACACCCCCCCCTTAGTGATTGTTCAGTATGAAGTAGTCAGCCCTGATACCATTCTTGCACCCTAACAACAAAACAAACCCAGCAGATGTTATTTATATTTATAATATCTCTACATGTGCATGCATGCGTAGGAATAATAATCAAAGAAGAAGTAGATAAAAATTTGAAAGTAGTGAGTTATGGAAGAGGTTGGAGGGAGAGTGCCTGCAAGAGGCTGCAGGGAGGAAAGGGACGTGGGAAAGTGATGTGATTCTACTCTAATTTAAGATATAATTTTCAAAAATGTATCAGTGCGTCTATCTCCCCCTTCTTTCATAACTGAAGCTCCACAATGAGAGCAACAGAACCAAAATAATCTGGGCACAGGGGTCTTTTCTGAGACTGATACTCCAACCAAGGACTGTTCATGGAGATAACCTAGAACCCCTGCACAGATGTAGCCTATGATAGCTCAGTCTCCAAGTGGGTTCCCTAGTAAGGGGAACAGGGACTTTCTCTGATATGAACTCAGTGGCTGGTCCTTTGATCACCTCCCTCCGAGGGGCAGGGGGGAGAGCAGCCTTGCCAGGCCACAGAGGAAGTCAGTGTAGCCATTCCTAATGAGACCTGATAGGCTTGGGTCAGATGGAAGAGGAGGGAGGGCGTGCTTGGGAGGGGAGGTGGGAGGGGGCTCAGCTGGGATACAAAGTAAATAAATTGTAATAAATTTTAAAAAATGTATCAGTGTAAATGGTTTGATATTTACACAGTTCTTGGGGCTTATGTACAAAAGTCTTATAATAAAATGTATGTGAACATGGTAAATAGTACTGGGGCTACATGATTGAATAAGATTGATATTTAAAATTTTTCCCACGCTGGTTTCATATACTGAAAAGGCTCAGTAATTTCATCCAGTGCCGTAAAAGGTGCATTGCCAACACCAATTACTGTTAAACATTTTTTTTTTTCAAATACCATTTGTAAAGCTGACAATGTCAAAACCCCAGCACGGTAGAGGGTTTCACACAGTCATTACTGGTTTAGTGCTCTAAGGAAACTGCATACAAACCTTCATAATTAATGAGCCAATTTACATCCTCACTAACAGTGTGTGATGCCTCCTTTCTCTCCAGCATCCTTGACGGCACTGGTGGTTTCTTTTCTTGATAATAATCATTCTAAGTCGAGAAAAATGAAATCTCAGCAATGATTTTGATCTGAATTTCTCAGCTGGTGAGTGCTCCTAAGTGTTAAATTCTGCTTCACAGACTTCACATCTTTCGTGGAGTCAGCTTTACAAACGTTATTTGAAAAATGTTTAACAGGTGAGAGAGTAAGGGACAGGAATTTCAAGACCATTTCTAATCACCTATAAGATTTGACTGCCTATCTCTTCAGCCCTAATTCTGACAGCCAATAAGGCCTTTTTTATTTTTTCATTTTTTGCATAGCTCACTTGATTTTATCTTGTCGCCTATAACCACAATGGAGTAAACAGAGGCAACAAAAGGGATGATTATATAGACTATTTGAGACTATTATATAGCTTAGAAGTCTCTGAGAACCCCCATGCAATATGTCTTGTCTCCCAGAAAACAAAAGGGGACTGAATACAATTTTCAAAGGTTTCTGGGCCCCTTCCAAAGAGGACATGCAAAGAGGAAAAGGGACAGGTAGACGGTACAAGATCGCCAATGCCTGTGGCAAGAACATCTTCATGTGGGCAGAATCTTTACAAGATTAGAAACGCATCTAATTCTATCCTTCCTATGGCCTCGGGTTTGAAGGAGCGTAGGTTGAATGACATATGCCTGCCTGCCCGAAGGAATGGGCTTCTACCCTTACAGATTAAATGGAAGTTGCCTCTCATTGTCCTCCCTGGGGGAAAAAAAAGCACAATTATTGTATTTGAGTGGCCTTTGTGAGTTTTAAATTGTTAGTGTAGACACAGCAGGAGAAGATATCTCTTTCCACTGTCCTCTTGATTCTGCAAAAAGATCTTGAAGGTTCTTGATAGCTCAGTCTCCAAGTGGGTTCCCTAGTAAGGGGAACAGGGACTGTCTCTGATATGAACTCAGTGGCTGGTCCTTTGATCACCTCCCTCTGAGTTGGGTCAGATAAAACTGTTATCTGATTGCAACCTCAGCAACAAGTTTTAGGAGGCTTTCTACTCCACTGAATGAAAAAGCCAGCTTCTGAATTTTTGGCAGGGACAAAGGTGCCAATTTCAATATATGAAAGATCATGAGCGAGCCTGCAAGGTGCTCAGAGTAAAGGCATTTACTGTGTGAATCTGGGAACCTGCATTTGATCTCAGAACTCGTTTGAGGTAGAAAGAGAGAGACAACTCCACTCTGTAAGGCTTTCCTCTGGCCTCAGTACATACACTATGACACATGCACACAGAATAACAAATAAATTAATTAGCTTTTAAGGACCAAAAATCAGAAGAAAAATAATTTTTACTCATTTTATATAAGACTTTCCTTTGATCTTCAGCCATTTCCAGGGTACCATAGTGAGCAGACCACTTAATTTTGTCCTTATTTTCAAAATCCTTATTGTAAATTCTTCATGACGAAATGGCAGGTCACTCACACTGCCACTGGTTGTGCTTTTGAAGAATAGACATAGAACAATATATTAATTGTAGTTGTCTGCTTCCGGAGGTGTGTTAATTTGAAACTTAACGATAATGAGCACAGCTTAGAAAAACAAGCAGCCTTTTCAGATCTCCAGTGTAACACTTTTAAGTGGAAGAACAGAACCATTTCAGAGTTAAAAATGCATCTGTCAGCTAGGCTTCCCCTTGAACAATCATGGCTAGCCTCAATGGTGCCCAAGGAGAGAATGCCAATGAGAAAATGATTGAAGCCATCTTCTGACGCAGCGGTGTTTAGGCTCGGATATAATATATTCAGTAACAGCAGTCAATGGCAACTTGTATCTTCTTGTCCAGCAGTTCTCAACCTGTGGGTTGTGACCTCTCTGGGGATCACTTATCAGATGTCCTTCATATCAGACATTTGTATTACGATTCTTAATAGTGGCAAAATTAAAATTACAAAGCAGCAATAAAATAGTTTTACAGTTGTGGGTTATCACATCATGAGGAGCAGTGCTAAAGGGCTACCGCATTAGGAAGGCTGAGAATGCTGCATAGACTAAAACATACAAACATTCTCTTAAGTTTCAACACACAACTGAGGTGCATTGTTGAGGTTCCGTCTTCCCCTTATTGATCCATGGTATCCTCAAAGACAGTTTTTTCTCGATATTTTTTCTATTTTGCACATTGAAACCAAATGGTAGTCATGGAAACACATTTATTTTCAATTTTACTCTTTCATTTGAATTTCCAACACTTAAAAGAAAGCTCAATCTTTCTTCTGATATCACTCCTCCAACACACACTAGGCACTCAATAAAATTTTGTTAAGTGAAATTATCATTATGTTTGTCACCTTTCCCTCAGAAAATCTCTATCTATCTCTATCCAAGTACATTTCTTTCATTTTAAAATGAAAGAAACAAGAACACACTATGATGATCTTCATTAATGCTAAAGATTCACCTCAGATAGCCTTACCAGAGAGACTGGTATCTGAGAAAATGCTCTAATCTTATAATAAGCCCTGGGCAGAATCAAGAGTGCTGATAAAGATGTCTGTAATTGCCCTGGTTTGTAATGCTGATTTGACAATACATTAGTTTTAGCTGTGTTTTTGCCATGGCTCTTCAAACCATACACATACATACGAATTGATTGAAGCACAAAAATCAATATGCATGTTAGAACTACTCAAACTTACTGTATGAATAGTCATACAATAAGTACATGTTGTTGATACAATATGAAGGCTGAATATTATTTATAATGAAATAAACTGTTTTAGGCAGAGCAAGAAAATAACGTTATCCAGGGCAATTTAAGAGAATACATTTCCTTCACAAAGTGGAATGGAGATCATGTTTTGTGAAGTAGTTTTCAAATATGCAGAGTTTACACAGTCAGCATTTGCTTAGGTAGAGATTGTTGCTTTTCTTCAGGCTAACTGCCTAACATCGTCAATAAATTAAAGAATTAGTTAAAATATCCACGTTCTCATATGATACAACAGAAAGCTGTCTTGTTTGATATATTAGTCATGTTTCTGTTGCTGCTATAATTAATTACCTCAAAAATCAATGAATTAAAATGACACAAGCATAATCATAAAGTTCTGGAGACCAGAAATATAAAATATGTCCCGAGGGTTAAAAGCCTGTGCCTTCCTTCTACAGGCTCTCAGAGAGAATGCTCTGTTCTCCTCCTGGCCATGAGCACTCTTCCATCATGATACATCCTTCATTTTCACAGTCATCACTCACATCTGTCTCCATCATGTTTGTTCTGACTACCTCTCCGTCCTCTTCTGAGGATCCTGGTGACACACTGACTCCACCCAGACAATCCAGGGTAATTGTTTCCTCGTCTGTCCTAAACTATTCACTCTTTTTTCCATGTAAAATAACATTCACGGGCTCACAGACTCAGACATAGGTATTGCTGGGGAGTTCTCATTCTGTCTACCACACTTTATATGCTTACTTTGTCGATTATAAAGTAAAATTTAGCATCCTTTGTGTATGTGTTATAACCTTTAGATTAGAAATTGTCATGGATCTGCATTGTATTTGTAAAGTGCATTTGTGGGCATACAGTATCATTATATGATTGCATGCGAATATGACAGATGGTCTTCTGTTGATTACACAGACTTACAAAACTCACAGGAGTTTTAGTTCTGCATTTCCTAAAAATCAACATCCTCTATTTTCCATTTTTTTGAGAGAACATTATTATATGTTTCCTGAAAAGAGAAAAACAAAGAAGGAAATACTTGAAGAAGAAGAAGAAGAAGAAGAAGAAGAAGAAGAAGAAGAAGAAGAAGAAGAAGAAGAAGAAGAAGAAGGCGGCTTCAGGAATTTTAAACAGGTCATTTCAATACCAAGGGCACGGTGACCCAGACGCTTTCCAGGTGCCCCTGCACCTTCACCAACTGGTAGTGATGATCAGAGATAGTTTCAGTTTAGTTTGCAGCAGTCATAAGCATTCCATTAGCTAGTGAAATACTTATGTACACAAAGTGGTTTGATATATACACAAGTAACTTCAAAGAAGAACATGTCACAAAATACTGTAAACAGTGGCCTTGTGTGGAATCCCCCAAAGAAAGTTTCTTCTCTACACTTATTTATAAAAACCACTGAAATTTTGTTGCTTCTAAGCTGTGTAAATACAGGAGTCTGCATTGCCAGACAACCACTTTTGATTTCTCCCAAAACATCTAATTGAATGTGCAATTACCCTTTCTTTAACTTTGCCTACTAGAAAAGGTTTTTATTTTTTTGGTCGTATTTTGGTTTCTATTGTTATGATAAACACCGTGACCAAAAACAACCTTGTGGGGGTATTTAATTAGCTCACACTTCCGCATCATATTCCACATTGAGGGAAATCAAGACAGGAAATGAAGCAGGAACCTGGAGGCAGGAACTGAAGCAGAGGCCATGAAGAAAACATTATTTACTAATTTGCCTTCCATGGCTTGCAAAGTTTTATTTCTTATAGACTCGGGACCACGTGCCAGTGATGGTACCAACTCCACTGAGCAATCATGAAACTCACCTACGAGAAATGCTATGGGATATTTTCCCAATTGAGTTTCCTGTTCCCGAAGAACTCTAGCTTATGTCAGCTGACAGAAAACTAACTAACACAACTTTACGTTGAATCAGTTACTATTTTTCTATCAGAGAGGAAAAAGTAGTGACTCTTTGTGTAAATGATAGTCCAACACTTGAATACTGATCTAAAATTCTCTGTGTCAATATGTGTACTAACATGGTAGTCGTACTGTCGGGCTATCTTCTGATTCTATCATAACATTTTCCCTAATTCCGTTTAAGTTTGTGCACTATGAAGCTATTTGCTCATACTCTGGAATTTTATAACTTGATTTATTTTTTCAAAGAGAAATAGTAGTTAAACAAATTCATTTATTAAGACATATTCTCTATCTATTATATTTCAGAAGCACACAAATGAACATGAGAACCGGAAAGCCTGGATTGCAATTCTCCGGAAATTTATACGTAACAAAACATAAACAGTGACCTGATAAACAACAAGTATGTTTCTTGTTTCATTACAATGACATGTCCAATAAGGAAAAGTAACAAAACTGATATCACATATGGGAAGAGAACATTAATCATAATCATATAATTCTAGATGAATTCTAAAGAAAGAAGTTTCCAACTGCCATCACCTGAGAGATGGCCACTGTGTCCTACTCCTTCCAAACATGAAATATTTACACAAGGCTGAATTAGCCAAACTCACCTTCATGACTAGAGCAAGATAAGAGGGAAGCCAAATAATATTCATATCAAGTACAGAAGAAGAAAAGTGTAAAAATTACAAAAATGACCAAGTATGCCTTTCAAACAGCTAATATAACAACAGCTGATTCTCAATACTATTTTTTTTGTCATTTACAGATTTAGTGTCATGTAATTATTTACTGCTGAAGATTAGGGAATCTGCTAATATGCGTGCCCTTGCTTAGTGACAATCTAGAAATAAAACTACGTTTTACTGAATCACTTCCAAAATCATTTAGCACAAACCTGAGCCTGTGATGAGGTTCTTCCACCTGAAACTAATATATTGCCAGACTCAATGGTGTCTGAATTCTCTTCCTAAAGCCAAGAAATACTATAGTCATGGTCCTAGTGCCCCTTGGTTGCGAGGCATAGACAGGAGAAGTTACTGATTAAATATCTGAATTAAACAAAAGCATAAGCCACATAAGTAGAAGAGGAATGGCTAGAACACTGGCAGCAGACTGCCAGCCTCCAGAAACACAAGAAGATCACTGAATTTCTGTTTTGTTATCCATTAAACGTAAGGCATTGTGGTATGATTGCCTGAAATGACTAGAACTCATGGTCACATTGTTGATCTTATCATTCTTCAAGTTATTTTGAAATTTTGGGGGTTGCAATTGTTTGATTTTGAGTGACTCCCATAGGCTCTGGCATTGGAATATATGGTCTCCGTTTGGTGGGCCTATTTAGGTAAGTTTAGGAGGTATGAAATTGTCCAGTGTAATACATTTTTATTTCATAAAATATGTGTGTGTGTGTGTGTGTGACAAGCCAAATGTTCCATAATGTAACATTCTATTCAGGCCTTAATTGTCTCCTATACAAGGAGAACTCAGGCTTGTTGATCACAAAGTTTTTTTTTTTTTTTGTCACCTCAAATCCATGTAATTTCCTCTTTGTTAGAGGAATTATATCACTGGGGACAGGCCTGGAGATTTTAAAGCCACACCTCAAAGCAAAACTTCATTCCCGTTCCGTCTGTGTGTTTCAGGCTCCATGTTTAAACGGCAAACCTCAGCTTCTATATTGGGAGTTGTTTTGATGCTGGCCCTCAAGGTCTGGTTACTGTCTGGGTACACCTATCTTTGTTGTGTAAACCTACCTGAGTAGTGGATAAAACAGCCTACACCTGTGCAGGACAGAATGGGGTGGGCGTAGCTAAGCTTCCCAGGCTTTACAGGACAGAAGAATCATGGGAAAGAGATAGACTGAAAAAGAGGAGGAAGTTGGACTCCACAATGGGTTAGTGTGGAGAGGAAACCACTTGGGCCGGGAGGAAGGACTCCAATAATAGTGTGGAAATGTCCAGATGAACAATAAACGCAAGTGTTCATAAGATTATGGATGAAAGGTAGCCCAGATAAAGATAGTTAAGGCAGGTGGCATTGGATGGGGGCTAGAGGATGGATGGTGATGCTATTGAGATAGATAGCACAGGTAGAAATATCTGCCAGTCCCAAGGTAACAGGGCAATTATAAAATCTGACAGGTGTCTGTGTCTTATTATTTGTGACAGTGGGTCAAACAATACCTCCACAATAATTATAGGGCTAATAATAAACATATAAATCAACACTCGTTTTTATTTACCACAATGCTTCCACCTTCTGTCACCCTCTCTGTGTTCCTCCATCATAGACTCTAAACTTCTGGAATCACAATCCCAAATGAACTTTCTTCTATAAGTTTCCTTGGTCATGGTGATTTATCACAGCAACAGAGCAATAACTAACACAGAGTATTTTAAGAAACAGAAGGTATAGCCAAAGTAGCACATGCCTGTAATCTCAGCACTCAGGGAAGTAGAAGCAGGTGGATCTCTGTGAGTTTCAGGCCAGCCTGGTCTACAAAGCAAGTCCAGGAGAGCTAAAGCTACACAGTGAAACCCTGTCTTGAAAAAACACACAAAAAAGAGAAAGAAACAGAAGATAGGATTTGCCTTGTCTCTTACTGGGATCATCAGACAGCTGTATTAAGTGTGGATTGTAGGAAAAGAATCATGGGACCCATTAAAGAATGCATAGGGCACATCATTTTAGCCTTGTCCAGGAAGCAACACTGAAAAGAATAAGAAATGAAGAAAGAAATGTTCCATGAAAATCTGATCTTTGACAGAAAGTATGCTTTAAAGCAGAGCCAGCAAATTTGATGTGGACCATAAAGGAGACTGAAAGGACAAGTCAAAAATAACTTCAGGTCCTAAAAGTCTCATCAGGTGGCAATTCTGCTTGATACAAGTGTCAAGAGAATAAGAGATGGGGAGAATGTAAGTGAATATTTCTAAGTTGTGCAAGTCATATTTTAAATGACTGGTTTCCAACTTTTTAAATTTTAACTTCATTGAAACAAAGCTTACACACAAAAAAACCTCCATCTCAGCATCTGTTGATTCTGGTGAATTATGGGAGCTGTCAGCTGTGTAGCTACCAAAATAAGAGAGCAATCAAATTCCTAGAGGCTTCCTGACCCTTTTCATTCAAACTCCAGCCTCTGCCCAGACCTTCCTTTTAAGGATTTTGTAGCCAGTTTGGCTTGTTCTCATTGTTATGGTAGAAGGACTGTTCTCTTGCAGCCCTTTCCGTCTTGCATGGAGGCTCAGATCTTTTTACATGGATGACAGTGGATCTCAAACATGTTTCCGTATACATTATCTTAGCTGTAGCAGTTTTATGGAATAAATATTGACATCCTAAATGAAATATTTTAAATATATATGTGTGTGTGTGTGTCCAACAGTATACCAAAATTCTTCTAAGATACAAGTAAGTAAAAAGTGTGAAAAAAAAAACCATTGAAAGCTTAGAAAGCTTACTCTTGTCAGAATAATGTTAAGTAATTTTTGTTTTATTTGAAGCAGGGTCTTTCTGTGTAGCCCTGGATGTCCTGGAACTTGCTGTGTAGATCAGGCTGCCCTTGAACTCACAGAGATCTGCCTATCTCTGTCCCCATAGTGCTGGAATTCAAGGCCTGTGTCACATGCCATATAACACATCACATGTTACATAATTTAAAAGAGATGTGCAAAGATGGGAGTATAGTGACACTCCGCTAGCATTGTGATGCAAGGTTCCTGTGCTGTATTTTGGAAAAACAACTGATTTCTCACATAGACCTTAGATTTAGGCTGTGACCTATCAAGTCTTCAGCTAAACTCCTGCTACCTAGTAAGGACCAGAAATTTTCATGGTGTGAGTTATATATCAACAATATCCGATTCTGCAAAGAAACCCACAAACAAGAAGGTAAGAGTAATTTGAAACTGAATAATCACAATAAATGTGTTCAAGGTAATGGGCCATGTATTCATAACAGTGCTGGAATAGACGAGAACAGGGACATCACACTTAGAGGAGAGGTAGATGTTTCATTTACCTTCCTGTTTCTGGTCTCATACAGCCAATCACAGAGACATGGGAACTTCAGGTTGATGAGAAGCTTTGTGATCATCAAATCTTGTACAGGAAGAAACTAAGGCCTGGACATGTGGCCCATCATAGAATACTTTACTTAACACATACGTGTTTTTGCTAACATGAAAATGTATTACACTGGGCAATTGATGAAAAGATTAGCCCCCAAATGTTAATCACACTGTTTATAAAATAGTGTAAAATATGAACAGTAAAAATCACAAATAGAAGCTGGGTGCAGTGGCACACGTCTGTAATCCCAGCACTCTGGAAGGCAAAGGCAGGAGAATCTCTGTGAGTCCAGGACAGCCAAGGCTTCACAAGGAATTCCTGTCTCAAAAACAAAATAAAAATGAAATAAGTTTGTATTTTTAAAATTCAGATGAGGTCAATGACTTTACCAAATTGCAAAGTATGCCCTGAATTCTGTACTTAATTTAGCATGGAGAATTTTGCAGTATTTTGTTTTGTTTTAATAATTTTTTTATTTTTATTAATTACCATTTATTCCCTTTGTATCCCACCTATAGCTTCTTCCCACTTCCCCTCCCAATCCAACCCTCCCTCCCTCTTCTCCACTCATGCCCCTCCCTCAGTCCACTGATAGTGGATGTCCTTCTCCCCTTCTATCTGATCCTAGTCTATCAGGTCTCATCAGGAGTGGCTGCATTGTCTTCCTCTGTGGCCTGGTAAGGCTGCACCCCTATGAGGGGGAGGTGATCAAAGAGCAGATCAATTTATGTCAGAGACTGTCCCTGTTCCCCTTAATAGGGTACCCACTTAGACACTGAGATGCCATGGGCTACATCTGTGCAGGGGTTCTAGGTTATCCCCATGCATGGTCCTTGGTTGGAGTATCAGTATCAGAAAAGACTCCTGGGCCCAGATTTTTTGGTTCTCTTGCTCTCCTTGTGGAGCTCCTGCCCCCTCCAGGTCTTTCTCTCTCCCCCTTCCTTCATAAGTTTCCCTGCGCTCTGCCCAAAGTTTGGCTATGAGTCTCAGCATCTGCAACTGCTCACTTGTTAAGTAGATAAGATGAGGATTACAATGTTATTTTATTACAAGTTGTTGTTGTGTTAACAAAGCAATGTAAAGGGAAAGTGACTGTCAAGAGGAACTTAGATAAATAAGAGAATAGGACAAACAGCCAGTGATTTGACCCAAAAGATCCACACAGCTTCAAAGCAGAGTAAGGACAGGAGAGAAGAGATTAAGTGTGGAGTTGCCAGGGATTGGCCTGTTGCCTCATACTGTCCTTCAGAATAATTACACTTACTAAATATGTAGCTGTGTATCTCAGTAGCTGCGCAGTTCCCCCAATGAGTCACGGAACCTCTATTTTGAAGGTATTTAATAGGAAATGAGAATGCTTAAATATTCTACACTCAGGTCCTGGAAGCAAGTGCTTAAAGAGCATTCCTGAGGAGTGTCATTGGGAACCATGGGATGTTTGCTCTTAGAGAATGAGTGTATTTGTTTATTAGTCATTATTTTATTAACTGAAATAGACAATAAATGTATGACTAAGAATCCAGGAGAATGAATCAGTGACTTTTATACCTGGGTGGTTCCACTGAAATTTATGGTTTTTAGATTAGATTGTAGCAATTACTTACACTCTCTGTTTGATTAATGAATGAACTGGACTTTTATCCAACTAATCCTCAAATCTACACCAGGGCCAGTGACCTCACAAACACCTTCAAAAATTAACATAAGAGTGAATTATGTCCAGAGTGTTCATTTCATCCTTTACTCAGGGGAACACAGTCTCTGCCCGAGGCCTGGCAGGAGCCTTTTATCAGGGAAGACTGATGGGGATACTAAAAATTAGCGAGACCTCAACAAACAGCTAATGGCTATTTCGTGTGTGTGTGTGTGTGTGTGTGTGTGTGTGTGTGTGTGTGTGTGTGTGATGGTGGTGGTAGGGTACCCTGCTTCTAGTTTACCAGAGCTCAAGGTATTTGAAGCAAGTTCAAAAATAATCTTCGGAAGGAGGGCAGAAACCAACTCCCCCTACAATAACAAGAGCTTTTTGTCTTTATTTTCATATAAAGCTATCTTCCAAATGTTGTCTAAAAATAACAGTTTGTAAGACAGATAAAAAAAAATGATTGTGGTATAAGATCTACAAAAATCTTTGGTCAGTATCACCTTGTTAGAATTCACATGAAATGTGTCTGTGAACTTTACGTTTGTCCTAAGGACAAAAGTTGAATTCATTGTTCCCATGTAGAAAAAGAATTATGCTGCTGGTGTAGAAAGAGCCTGTCTGTTGCCTCAGTGTTGAGCACTCCTTTGTATGACTATACCCCATTCATCTATCCATGATAATACTGAAGGATATTTGGACTGTTTATACACTAAGATTATTATGAATGGTGCTACTGTACTCTAAATATGCATATGTTTTGAAATTGTCTAATGTGGAAATTTAATTATCACACATAAGGCATTCCTATGTTGAAATAATAATAAGGTCTCAAATACTTCATAATTTTAACCAATATTAGCAGTAATTTCTTTTCATTTCATTCTAGAGGTTTTGAAAGGGTGTCAAATTTTAGTCCGGTTTCTCTGACTTAACAATCACTTTTTTGGTCCCTATTATTTTGTTGTGAAAATTAGGTTTTCTATAGAAAACAATTTATAAGTCAGTGTATACTATACCCTTTATATGGTGATGGAAGACTTCATAGCCACTGAACACATTGATGGAGTCTGTTCTGACTGTGGATAACTAGAACAACCCTGACTGGTGTTCCCTATGGAGTCTCTTTGAATTCTATAGAAAAACAAAACCATGATTGGTGTGGAGAGATTTCAGCGCGGACCTGGGATTAAAGTGGCAGGAATGTGTCTGGAATCTTTCATGCCAACACAACACAAATACAGTCCAATTTAAATAAAAGTCACTTTTACCCTGGCCAGCATATCGTTTCCTCATCTACGTGGGAGTTCACCGGTCTGGCACTTTCCCTTGACCTTGTTAGCAGGTTACCAACAAAATATTACACTGTTCAACCTTGGGCTGTGTGCCTCATTCTTCAGTTTCTCAGCACCTTTCCCCTATGTCGGTCAGTTCTTCTATATCGAAGTTTTCAACAAAGTATGGAAAACTGATGATTTAATATTTATTCTGACCGTCTTCAGTTCTTCAGTTGACTCACGTTTTGAATGTTAGACTCTCAGTATTCCATCTTCACAGGTTCCCAGAGTGCATTCCTGGCACTCATTACAGTTTTAATCATTACAGTTTTAACTGACCATCAGAAAACTGCCAACATCTTCTGCATTAGGGGTTGCGCAAAGCTGCAGAGCCTCAGCGAAGAGTGTTAATCCATAGGAAGGACTAAGTGAGAGGAAGAAGCAGGTGCCTGAGACTCAGTTACTCCAGTACCTAGTGGGGAATAAATGCACAGGAAGGCTGAATCCAAATGAAGTTACATGATAAACTGACATCTGTGGAAGATACAATAAAAATTTCCTACTCAATATTTTTTTCTATTGTTTATCTAATGAGGCAAAGTCCATGTGATTTACCAAGAAATAGTAGGTAGTATCAAATTTTTTTGAAAAGATCATAAAAGATGTCTTAACACTATTAATGGGCTTGAACAGGTAGAATTGCTATCATGTGGTACATTTAGAAAAACAAAAATGAGCCATATATACAATCAGTGAATGCACAATGTATATAAAAATTTAAGAAGTGAAACTTAGTAGGAGAAGATTAATGTTTGAAGATTTAGAATTAACACTGATGTTCTATTTTTTTTAAGGTCTGTTATAAGTAGGTTTTTTGTTTGTTTTTGTTGTTGTTGATTGAGACAGGGACCTTCTATGTGACACTGACTGGTATCAAACTCATGGTAATGCTTCTGCCTCAGTGTTCCAAAGGCTAGGATTACAGGTGTGCGCCATCATGCCCACAGCTAGGGTTTCTATCATTTGGATACAATATCACGTATCTTCTGGGGTTTTAGGAAGAGATAGAGCCTTTCCGAGTAGAAGAAACGTTGGACCATTTGAATTGTCCCCTCAAGAAGACTGCCAAGAATCCAGCCCCTTCTCTCTCCCCCTTTGCTCATGCCACCATGAGATGAAGTTTTCTCTGCTACACTCCTCCACCTTGATGTGCCTCCTCAGCTCTAAAACAAAACAAAAACAAACAAACAAAAAACAATGCTAGCAACTATCGAAAAAAAAAAAAAACTCTGAAAGCATGATCCGAAACTTTTGCTCTTTTTCAGTTGATAACCTCAGGTGTTTTATCAGAAGAATGGAAAGGTGACTACTGAGAAGACAACAAGGTATCTCCTAAGTGATGTTACAAACTACAGGTCTGAGGGGGAGCAGTGTTTTAAAAAGGATATCTGAGATGTCTGCGCAGGAAGTAATGCTCACCAAACTTATGGATAACACGGAGAACACTGTCACAAAATAAACGCTTTAAAATAGGTGCTGGAGAGATGGCTCAGCAGGTAAGAGCACTGGCTGCTCTTGCGGCAGACCCAGGTTAGATTCCCAGCATTGGTGTGGTGGATAGCAACTGTCTGAAACTCCAGTCCCAGGGGATCTGACACAGTCTCTGGCCTATGCATGTCGGCAAAATACCCATATATATTAATTTTTAATTATATATATATATATATATATATATATAATTTTCTTCTTTCTCTCACCTTCATTTCCTCCTTGCTTCCCACTATGTCTTTTCAGTCTTCAGAACCAGAATTTTGTTCTTGTTTTTTTTTTTTTTTTAGCTTATAAAAGATAGTCGCTTATTTGTAGGATCTCACAGCTTCCATTTCAAAGCAAAGAACTATATTTTAAAGGGCTTTCATTTTAGAATGAAACTTTGATGGTGTGCCAGAAAATAAATAACCTCTGTTATCTGGTGTTAAATCTCAAATGATTTGCACTTACTCAGAAGATTGCAAAACTGACCACCAGTGTCCTGGTGCTCTTCAATTAATAGTAACAGCTTTGAAATTGAGATTACGATGTTTGAAAAGATTCCGTATCGGGCATATATTAACTCTTCAGTAATATTGGGCCTCCAAATTAACTTGATAATTAAAACGGCCCTGTGTAGCAGGAATCATTACTCCTATTTCATAGATAAGGACAATGAGGCTTGGAGAAGCTAAGGAAATTGCCCAAAGCACACAGAAGACTGAGATAATGAACTCAAAATGTCCTGGACCCATATTCTGCCTGACTACTTTAGGGAACTGCTTCACACTGGCAAAGGTATGTAAAGAAAATTTAAAGTGAATACGATTTCAAAAATCAACTTGAGGCAGATAATGTGCTATATAAGTAACAATAGTTGACAATGGGATATGAGGATTGATTAATTTGACTACCTGTAGATTCTCTTGGGAGACTTAAGACTTATTTAAAAGACTTTTGCATGATAAGAGAGAGAGAGAGAGAGCATGGTGTTTCCCTGAAGACATCTTGTGTTCAACTGACCAGATCCCTTATTAGACCATTGTCTAATAGTCTCTGTACTGCTCAGTGTCGTCCACATTAGTGTTTGGTTTGTAGAATGAAGAAGCAAAAGTTATGGGATCATGGAAGCTTCAACTCAGTTATCAGAAGGCCTAGGAGGCTGGTAAATATGTAACAAACTGGGTCCTATTTTCTCAGGTCTCTGAGAAAATTATATGTCAATTTGTGCAGGTGAAGCCTGAGCTTTAGTGAAAACCCCAGGACGTTGGAAGTGCCAAGAATGTTTGCTAGGAAACCTGCATGCAATGAGTGAAACTAGCGCAGGGGTCAGGATGTGTGAGTGTCAATTAGGAAGACCACGGAGGTCCATTGGAACGTGAAGCACTCCACCATGTGTCCACGATGGAAGTGTGAATCTTTGGTGCTGGTTTTCAGTCTTTCTTTAAACTCATCTCTCCTTTCTACGGCCTTGTCTTCCATTTTGTAACAGAAATATTTATTCTGTTATACTGGAAGTGTGCAATCATATATTTTTATTTTATCTTAAAGGGTAGACAGCTAAAATTTTGGCTTAAGCATCAGATGAGTATTTAACTGAATCTCTTGAATCACAGTGGAAAATTTAGGGCTATGTACCAAATGCATGAGGTAGGAATGATCCTTTTGAGGACTGATTGTGGACTGTTATCCTATTAAACAACTTATTTGGGTATCAAATTGACAAAAGTCTGATGGCTTTCATTGTCAGTTTGACAGGATTTAGGATCATATGGAGATTGAAGCACACCTATGAACTATTATGGGATTAATTGAAGAGGGTAGCCCCAACATAAATGTGAGAGGTGCCATGGTCTGAAGACCGAGATGAGATAAGAGAGGCTAAGGGAGAAATCCATCCAACACGAGCCTTTCCTTTTTCTCTGCTTCCTGACAGACAATGACATGAACTGCTCTCAAGCCCTTCAGGTCCCGATGCACTCAACATTCTAACACAGTGAACAAAATAAACTTCTCATTCTCTACGTCATGTCGGTTGAATGCTTCTGCTCCAGCAGTGAGAAAACCCACCAAGGTAGTGGGCAAAAGATTATTTATGTTTTATCCAGATCACCCAATGACTATATATAGTGAGGTAAATGGGGCATAATACTTCACTTAGCCCCCAAGAAAGATTGGAAGGTGGTCTTTGTATAAAGTGAAGCTTTTCCCCAAATAAGTAACAGTTCATCAAATGTGTTTTACAATGTCATTTCTGGGTTGTATCCTGCCTCTATTCCCATATAAAAGCTCTGCCCTCCCCGAGCTTTCTAAGCCTGCTTGTCATCTTTCTTTCATCCCAGAGAACTGTGGGTGAGTAGAGGGATTGAAGAAATAGATTCCATTTTGTTGTTGTTGTTGTTAATTTATTTGATTTATATCTTGGCCATTGTCCCCCCTTCTCCCAGTCCTATCCTCTCTCCCACATTTCCTCTACCCTATTCTTCAGAATAGGGGAGCCCCCTACCCAGACACCCCAGGTCATCTATTCACATGAGGACTGAGCTCGTCTTCCTCTCCTGTGGCCTTGTAGAGACGTCCCATCAAGAGAAAGTGATCAAAAAGCAGGCAACATGGTCAGTGTCAAGGGTATCCCCTGCTCTCCTAACTACTGCACCCACATGAAGCCTAAGACACCCATTGAACTTATCTTCTTGAGGTCTGTGCATTGTAGTATGTTTATCCTATACTATATGACTAAAATTTGCTTATAAATGAGCATATACCATGTGTGTCTTTCTGGCTCTGTGTTACCTAACTCAGGTTGATCTTTTCTAGTTCTGTTCATTTCCCTGCAAATTTCATTATTTTTAATGGCTGAGCAGTAGTAAATGTACCACAGTTTCTTTATCCATTCTCTGGTTGAGGGACATCTAGGTTGTTTCATTTTCTGGCCAGCTCTAAGATCTACAATTAGTAAATGAAACCTCTTGAAACTGAAAAGCTTCTGTAAAGCAAAGGACACTCTCAGTAGAATGAAACAGCAGTCTACAAATTGAAAAATATCTTCACCAACCCTACCCTAATATACAGAATACATAAAGAACTCAAGAAATTAAACACCAGCAAACCAAATAATCCAATTAAAAAATGGCATACAGAGCTAAACAGAGAATTCTTAAAAAAGGAATTTCAAATGGTGGAGAAGCACTTGAAGAAATGCTCAAAGTTCTTAGCTATCAGGAAAATGAAAACCAAAATGACTCTGAGATTCCATCTTACACCCTTCAGAATGGCTAAGATCAAAAACTCAAGTGACAACACATGCTGTAGAGTATGTGGAGAAAGGGGAACCCTCCTCCTTTGCTAGTGGGAATGTAAACTTGTAAAACCACTTTGGAAATCAGTCTGGTGCTTTCTCAGAAAACTGGGAATAGCCATACCTCAAGACTCAGCTATACCTCTCCTGGGCATACATCAGAAAGATGCTTCACCATACAAGGACATTTGCTCAACCATGTTCATAGCAGCTTTATTCGTAGTAGCTACAATGTTTAGGACACCGAATTCAAATATCTGTCAGCCATTCAAAGTGGATCTGCCATGAAAGTAGCCTACATTTAAGTTTAGCCTATATATGGACAGAGCTGTTATTCTTGGGATAGTGGATGCTTTTGGCTTATCCTTTCCCAGAATGCACTTTCAATAGTAATGTGAATAGTAAATACTGCTAGTAAGGTGTTAGATGAGAGTAAAATCTCTATTGGAAAGCATGCTAGGAACTCCTCATTGCACATTCTGGCACAGAATTTCTCTACTTTCTTCCCATATCATGAAACTTCATAAGTGGTTGGGTTTATTAAGTACTCTTAAAAGCACTTAGATTTATGGAAGTTTTCAGGGAATCCTGGTGACAATTATTGGTGTACTTAGAAACTCTTGAAGGTTCTTCAAACTGACACCAAGGCAGATGTGAGAAACACCGCCTCACTCTTAGAAAATGGAGTCTTTTAATTTTAAAAAGCACACTATATAAATTTCCCGAGGATGTCATAACAAAGTGCTGGGTTATTTGGACAAACTCAGTTATTTAAGCAGTAGAAATGTGCTGGGTGAGTTCAGGAGGCTAGCAGTCAAGCTCTGCTGATTTCTCTAAGGGCCGAAAGGGTAAATCTGTTCCATGTCTCTCATAAACATCTAGTGTGTGTGAGTGTGTGTGTGTGTGTGTGTGTGTGTGTGTGTGTTTTAAGAATGTTTAACCATCTCTACAAACATCATTCTGCTATATACCTTCATCTTGACACAGCATGGGCTTGATGCATGCAGCTGTCTTCAAATTTCTCCCTGTTATATATACACATTAAGGTCATTTTAGGGTCCCATTGTACTAACTATTATCTCATCTTGCTTTAATTAATTATATTATTAATTATGTTCACATTTTGAGACACTAGACATTTAAAATTCAAGATAAGAATTTGAAAGGACAGTATTTAAGCTACTTGGTGCATCTCTATTGTTCAAATGATCCACTTTTTTTTTTTTTTTGATCTGTTGTGTACCCAAGTGGTATTATTCTTTTTTTAATAATTTATTTAATCTTTATTTTATGTACATTAGGGTAAAAGTGTCAGATCCGTTACAGACAGTTGTGAGCTGCCCTGTGGGTGCTGGGAATTGAACCTGGGTCCTTTGGAAGAGCAGATAGCGCTCTTAACCACTGAGCCATTTCTCCAGGCCCGGCTTTATTCTTTATACAGAGCCCACTTGATTGCAGTGCTGTTGTCCTGGGACAGTCCCGCGAGTCTGTACTAATCATCTTTAGTACAACTTGAGTGGAATTTCAGAAACTCTCATTGCTTTCATTTTCATGCAAACTCTATACGCACATTCTTTTTCTTTAAAGCTCCTGCATTCTCTGCAATGAAGAGGGGCAGTCCTGCCTGCCATTCTTAAATCAGTACAGTTGGTGCACAGACTTTGCCATTATTATGTATTAATGGACATTTTTTCTGAGAAAAAAATGTTCATAATTCTGCCTTGCTTGGATGAACATTAAAGTGAGTTTAAATTCTCTGAAACCCTATCAATAAGAATTGGAATTTAGGGCCAAATTATGGAAATTAATAGTGAATAGATGCAACCCTCACTAAAAAATACACTCATGCAATTATGCTCGCTCCATTCTGTGAGCAGCTGAACTATAGCACTATGTTAAAATGTTAAAACATTTACATCAAGAAAAACTTGGTGTAAAGACTTGTAAAACATGTAACTCTGAAACCGTTTTTCAAGATTTTGCAATTCAAATGCCCAAATAAACTTACCTTAATGATAGAGCTTTACTGTGGCACTCTTTCACAATTCAAAAGGCTTAGAAATATCTCTTGTAGAAACTTCCACAATTTGGGGAGGGGGCCTGCATGAGAAAAACAAAATACCACCACACAGCCCGGGATGGCTTTGAACTTTTGCTTCTCTTGAGTTAGGTTCTCATGTGTTGGGATTAAAGGCCTTTGTTACCATACACAGCTTCCCAAATGGCACAAAACTGAATTAACTTTTGTTTCTTAAATATAAAACATATATCGTTAGGATGGAAACATAACATTTGGATCTTCCAAGACTAGCCACCAGTCAGTGGAGTGCTTTCTTACTTCTATCACATAGAAATAACCTAATTTGGGAAATAAAATGGGTCACCTTAACAATTCCTTATCAGTAGCGACTCAACTCCTCAGATACATCTTGTCTTAATGTCACTGTAGAGATTGTTCTTCCCTGGACACCTAAGAGCTGATCTATAACCATTGGATGAGGGATGACACATGAATATTGGAGTAATCCGTGCTGACGGCAAGGCATTTGCATCATTAGTGCCACACAGACTTCAGTAGAGTCGATCCAAAATTTGTCTACTTCTGTATTCTCATGAAAGACCAGTGAATTGGCCCCTGGAATATTGCGTTTTCTTGTTCCTTTTTTGTTTGTTTGTTTGTTTTACATCATGACAGCTTCAGAAATCAACACTGAAGAGGCAGAGTTTGACCTTAATGCTATTGTTTTTGCCATGGCCACTTCACATAGAAGGAATGTCAACTAGAGAGAAAGACATGATTAATTACATGACTGAAGTAAGCTACAGGTTTGTTTTTTCTTGTTGTTGTTTGTTTGTTCGTTTGTTTGTTTTTTGGCGAGGGGAAATCGAGCCTGATAATTATCTAGCCACAATTTTCTCATCTCCATATGTTCCTATCTCATGTCAGTTCAGTTCCATATGTTATCTTCATGAGCAATGCCTAACACGTTCCGCAATTGTTAATTCTATGAATTCCCTTAAGCTCCATTCAGGGAAAATCTACTCAGCAGTAATTAAAAGTAAAGCAGATTTGTATGAATTTTCAGAGGAAGCTAGTTCTAAGCCGCACTTTATTAACTCCGCAGGCAGAAAATACTGCCATCCTAGTTGCCTGCCTCACAATGAATATCAAAGGTTGGATTTGAAAAGAAAGAGTTTGCTTCCATCATAAAGAAATTGAACATGAACCCATCATCTTCAAATATATTTTTAACAGGGCTGAGATGTGACAAGAGCACATTCAAACTAAACACTAAAAAAGAAAAAGTACTAGCAGTCATGTATGTGACTAAGGAAATGTGCTGTTTCTTTCCAGGGTCTTTCCCTGTCCCTGCATAATCAGAGGAGGTTGCTCGGCTGAGAAAATGCTGTGATTCTCAATGCTCACCAAAGGTTAATAACAACTGCCCTAGGTGGCAGCAGGGGAGACTCATGTCATAAATGCTCAGGAACACCTTGCTCCCATTGTCTAAAGGAAAGAGATCTCTGTTATCAACACAAATTCTTAATAGTTTGGATTTTGTCACTGAGATCAAACTTAAAAAAGTTATTTTTGGGGGGGAAAGGATATATTTTATATTAAGTCTCTTCTCTCTCTCATATTTGTTGTGTTTAGTCTGTAAGTTGTGAGTTCAGGTGCAGATTCTCACTTAAAGTCTCTGAGTATGACAGGGAAGAGCTTGTAGTCTCTTTTCTACTAGGTCAAAATAAAGACAGTTTAACTTGTTCTTTGCCTCCTCTAAAGGTCTGCCCAGACATGCTATATTGCTTTTGTTGGAAGCAAATTTTATGACCAATGTAACAACAAAGTGTAAAATGTGACAGATAAATGAGATGGGAAGCATAATGTTTTCTTTTTTATAGTTTGTTGTTTAAGCTCACACGTAAAGTATTTTTGTTTGTTTTGGGGGGAAAGTCAAAGGCAGGGGCCCTACCTGGGATTACTGGGAAGAGAGTGTGATTGAGGTGCATTCTGTGAAACTCCCAAATAAGCAATAAAAATGTTATGTCAGGAAAAACATAAATTATGCATATTTATGTGATACTATGTAATGTTTTGACGAACATTTAAATTATATAATATTGAGTCAGGATCAACATAGCCACAGTACATTCGTATGACCTAGAGTCACCTTATTGTGCAATGGCACACCAAAACATCTTACCCCTAGCACTAGCTTAATTCTTACTGAAGTGCATAAGCTCTCTCCATTTCTCTGCTGCTAGCCATTTACTTATTCTGTGCCTTTTAAGGTTGACTTTGATCAGGCAACAATGAGCTCTTCTTAGAATAATTTTTAAATGTCTTTAGTAAATGCAGTCAGAGTTGCAGAAAAATAGTAGAAAGGCCCTTGGAATTTTCTTCCAGCCATCTGTTGCTATGTGGCGGGCTCTTTCTGCGTAAGATGTTAGTGTCCTGAGAGGAAAAACTGAAAATTCTCCATTGCCATGCTGTCGAGTTCTTATTCAGCAATTGTTTTAAATATAAATTGAAATAAGTCTAATGAGAGGCTGGAAAGATCACTCACTAGGTAAGAACATTTGGCTGCTCTTGCAGAGGACCGGAGTTCAGTTCCCCACACCAGTTTCAGGGCATCAAACACCCTTTTCTGGCCTCTGCAGGCACCAGATACGCACACGGTGCACAGATAGGCATACAGGTAAAACACCCATAGACATAAAATAAGCCAGTCCCTTTAGAAAATACCGCTAGTGGAATGAAGTATGGTAAAGGAACTGGAGTCGCTTGGCATTCTCCCGTTTATTGCAGAGTATATGCCTGACACCCCCCCCCCCCAAAAAAAAAAAAAACATCAATCTCTTTTATTTGGAAATTTTACATAATAATAAGATCTAGTTTTGACAAGTTTTTTTAAAAAGATTTCCCTTAAAGTATTCATTTCTTTCCCTTTGGGTTGGGCGGTAGGCATAATGCCTCCTTTTCTGTTCACTGACCATCCAGTGCTCACTTGAGCCTTCATGTGCAGTTTCTTCTGTTGCCAGAATACTTCTTGTCCCTACACTGAACTTAATCATTCACTCTTTCTAAGAACCCATGGGAATAGAATTATGGTGATGCCTTTTTTATTTTATTTTTGCTTTCTCCTTAGATTAAAGCCTATCACCTCATTTTCTCTACATGATAGTAGCAGAGTTTCTAAGATAAGCAAAAACAAAACAAAACAAAAAAAAAACCAGACAGATAGCTAGTGTGCCCTTTGCGCAGTTATAGGCATGGCATGGGCATCTGACTGTCACCCTCACAGACTCAGTGTTCACCAGCAAACCAAGAGCCAGTACAAGCATGAGAACATTAGTTTACATGTAAACACAGTCTTCATTGTATACAAAATAGCATAAGAATGCTTGAGTCAGAAAGCCAAATTATGACTTCCAGCTTGACATGATGGCATGGAATCAAACTTTAGGCCTGAGGAAGTCAATTTCAGACTCACTGGCCACTTTAAGAAGGCCTCACTCCCCAGGCTTATTGATGAAGATTCTCAATGCCACTACCAATAGGGTGTCTCTGAATATTCTTTGTTTATTTCATTTGATGAGCATTCTGATTATGTGACTTGGTACATTTCCGCTTTAACGTTTTAGATCATTAACTTAAATCACAAAAGCAACTTTCTTCACATTGTGTCTTCCATTTCCAAACTTTTGGCAGGAGGTAATCTCATATACATACTGTAATAGATACTACTGTCTCAAAATTATTTTGCTGTAGTCCCCTAGTCATGTCCTCATTCATACATTTCCTTGGATTGAGCATGTCACATATACCTTGAATATCACGAATTTATTAAGATTCTATTAGGTCACAAAATATCATTAGAAAAATATACATAGATTATAAGACTCAAAAAGCATTAAAAGTATTAAGATGTATCACTAATGCCCTGGTAGGTAGTACCTTGTAAATGATTCTGTTTGATAATCAAAAGTCCCCTTCCTTCTAATTTTTTACCCCAGTCAGTCCTTCCTTTTAAAAATTATCTTATCATTATAAGCTCCCTTGATCTAACCCTCTTTGCTAGATCCTTAATACTTAAAGATTTTTTTTATATTCCTTTCATCTCTCTTTCCTTGATCAATATCATTGGCATTCAAAACTAACTACCACATTTTATGCTGACAACTTTATTAAGTTTTAGCATTCAAATTACATTTATTTCCCTATTGTGTGTGTGTGTATGCTTAAGCTCACACTATAGTGTCACCTTGAGGTCAAAACACAGCTTGCAGGGGTCCGGCTTTCTCCTCCTGTCATGTGCATCTCCAAGACCAAACCCAGGTCCCATGTCTCTACAGTAAATGCCTTTACTCACTGAGCCATCTTGGCAGCCCTGATGCCTTACATATCTTTAAATTATTTTAAATGTTTTTAACTTATTTTGTTATTATGCATTACTTCTATATATTAATGAAGTTTGGCTTGTTATTTCTACAAATGCATACAGTAAGCAGCAACTAAATGCAACCTCCTCTTGATCCATGTACCTGATCATCTGCCTTTAGTAATCATTAGTCTGTATTTGGGCTGACACTTTCTTTCTGTCTGGTTTATGTGATTTAATTTAATGACTTCAGAGTTTCATCTATTTTGCTGCAAATGGCAAACTTTTACTTTTCCTTGTGGATGAATAATATTCCATTATGATAACCATAATATTTTAAGTAAAATATTTTTTATTCAGTGCCCTTTTGAAACTTTAGTACTGTATTTACAAACCACTAGGACAATCTTAAGAAAGATCTCTGTGGTCTCTCCTAGATAATCCTGTATATATCTGGCTGCACCTCTGAATTTCCTTGAGCCTCCTTATCCTATTCCAGCCCACATCCCCCACAGACTATGATTCCCAAGGCTATGCATTGGAAAATAATAGTCTGGACCACTACCTTATACAGCTAGCCCTCTGGCTGTTATTATTTGGCTCTGGTTGTTTCTAAAATATTCTCCCCTTCTCCCTGTAAATGTTACCCTTAGATTTGCACAAATGAGAAGAAAACCTGCAAGGATCCTAAAGCTCTCCCTCTGAGGCCAAGAGCACACTGCAGTCACATCTTCTTCACACTTCCTCCACAGGAGAGCATTCTGAACCTCTTCCAGGTGATGCTTGCTGGTCCTTGTCCGAGCTTACTACGTGGCAGCATGCCCCACATTGGGCTTTCTTGCCCTTACACACCCCTGCACTCTAGCGTGTCTTCTCTTCATCCATCTTCATTCATCCTATCTCTGAACAAATTACAATTTCCTGTGAAGTCCAGGAGTAATATTTTGCCCATTCTCACTTCTTTTACCTCTACTTCTCCCCCATCTCCAACTTATAATTGGTGACTAAATCCTGCATATTCAACATTTCAAGTATATTTAATATTTTTCCTCCTCTATGTATTTCCATCAGCTTTATCTAAAGTTCTCAGAGCCTTCCATTGCATCACAAACAAACATGACCCCATCTTTCCTTTGTTTAATGCACTATTTGTATTGATACGATAATAATCCTGTCAAGGATTAACTCTCATTGGATTTTCACATGATATGCTATGGCCAACACAGAAAAATCTACAGTTTCGTATCAAGGCCACACCAACCTCCCTGAAATGAATACCTAAGTGTATTTTCTTGCAACTATCCATGACTTTTTTCCTTTGGCTTGCAGTGGCATTGTTTTTCTGCTTAAATCTTATAGAAAAATCTACTCTTGTCAAATGTGTAGAAGACATTGCTGGTGCTACCAGAGTGAACATTTGTCAAAAATATCCTCCCCTCCTGCCCTATCTCCACATCCTGTTAAGCAGAGACTTCAGACAGAGAGAAAAATCCTGGATGAAATGTGTTGAACTTCTAAATTAATGAATATCTCAATCTACCTCCAAACTTTTCAGACATGGAAGCCAGCTAACTCTTTTATTCTTAAGATATTTGGGATACACAGATTTCTGTTAATTGCAATCTCAGTTTTGATAAATAATGAAAATTAATCAATATAATAATATGTGGGGAGTACAAGCAATAAATTGGTCACCAATCAAAGATTATTTCTGATAATAGAAACTGAACAAAACACATGACTCATGAATCTGTTGGCATCACTCAACTGTGGTATATATTGGAACAAAAAGCAGTAGTGGATAATTTAGGGAAGTATTATTAGGGGGAGATCTTATCTCTTTTGAGTTCTACTGATGTGGTTCAGTTTTTAATTTTTTAAGAGAAACAGATGGTAAGATGTCCCAAGAGTACCTGAAAGCTGTTACAGTTAATTGATGTTGGCTTTCTAAGCATGAGAGTCCAGGTTCCATCCCAGAAGAGCTAACAGCATACAGATCTTAACTGCTCTTCTTCCCATTCAGGAGCCTCCAGTGGCATTCAGTGATTGTTGACCTCATTGCACAAAGCACCGCCTTTATCACTGAGCCTGGATACCATTAATCTTTCTATCAAGCCACAAGACAGGCATCATTTATATTAATAACTCCACTGGTTGCAGGCCAACTGCTGGGCCAGTGCAAACATATTTTCCAAGGAGTGGTTTCATTAGAAGAGACTGAGTGAAGCCCATCGTTACTTTTGGGTGTAATTCCAGTCTTTTTCATTTAACAGTGGCTTCTGACAGCCACTTTGTTTACAGATTTTCATTCATAAAGAGAAACTTAGGTCATTTGTCAAGATGGAGACTTTTGGAGACTAGAGAATGCTGATAATGTTGTAATACAGCAATGCAAACAGCCATTGCCTGTAAGGTATAACACTTTATAAGAAAGAGAAGTTAAGAGAGCAAGACCATGTCTTCTGCCTAAGCTGTAAGCTCTACGGAGTGCTAGCACAGCTGCACTGAGAGCCCCAGTCTGCCAATACCTGTCACCACGTTTTCTTTGGCCTCCTGGGTTCCTCTGGGTTAGAAACTGCTAACTGAGATTTCCCCCTTTCCCCTTCTAATATCATCTCTATAGAGGGCATAAAGGGAAAATCCAAGTCATCAGAAGAGCCCTTCACTTCTCTTTAGCTCTATTATTCTATTCTTCTTCAGTGGCCAAGAGAAGGCTCTAAAATAGGAACATTAATGATAGTTTAGGTTGAGGTACATGGGAAAGCCACACAGTAAAGGTGAAGACTCCATAGAGCTCATTTTCCAAGAACCTCTAATTTCAGTGACCTTCAAGAGCCACTTTTACATCCATTCCCCATTCTCGGATCTCCAATGGTTCTGAATACCTTCCACCACCACCAATACATACCATGTGATCCTTTGGAAACATAGACAGTCATGTCATTTATCAACTCATAATATCCTGAGAGTTCCTTTCTCTGCAGCTATACTCTGGTACATACAACCTCACACAGTCTGTTCCCCAGTAGGAGCTGTGGTCCCTCTCTTGCTGTTCTCTCCATTCTTGCTTCCCTCCAGCCTGTCAGAATAGCCACGTCACACTTCTTTAAACATGGCCAACACACTGAGCCCCTTCCACTCAGACCCTTTCACTTACTTTGACTTCTGCAGGAAATATTTGTCCCAAAGACATTTGCTTAACTCACTCTGGTTTCTTCTTCAAATATCTGATGAGCCCTACTTCTCAGTGAGGCTTCCTCTGGCTATCCAATCTTAATTTCCTTAGTCCTACTCTCCCCACTTTGTTTTGCCACAAACCAATGCATTTTGATTAATTTCCTTTATTTAGAATGAATGTTAATACTCATTTGTATAGCTCATATCATAGGATAGTCTAGTTAGTAGGTACACATGAATGATATGTTTAATAAAATCAAGATAAACTTCACACACTTGCTAACAGAGGTGTGTCTTGAAAGAAAGACAGTTGTGATTGGAATCCCAGCTTTGCCCCGTCAAAGACAAGATATGTGACCATATGACAGCATGCTTCCTGCTGGACAGGTTTCTCATGTAGAAAATGTAGGTAATAAACTACCTAAATAATCCACTTCCTCTAAGAAATACATAAGCAATGTACAAAACTGCCTAATATTTAACTGAATTCCAAAAGGATTCATTCTTTATTAAAATTTCTTCCACTTGTTTCCCTACTTCATTTCACCCAAGAATATAAGCTCTTTCTATCATTGGCATTAAAGACTAAATCCAAGGCCTTGATTACATGAAGAAAAATATTATCTTCAAAAATAAGAGCTTCAGAACTCTAGAGTTGGAGACTCAGTGCCATGATCCAACACTGAGCCAAAAGGTTTAAGACACAGCCAACTTAGGAGTGCCTCTAGAAATAATCTGGATATATTATTAACCAGAGAAACTGCCAATATTGCTCAAAGTTCAGCCGTTTTCCTTCTCAAAAACTTTAAAAAAAAGAAACATTTTTAGACAGCTCTTATGGGAAAACACCAGATTAAATACCATATCTAGCTTTCTCTGAGAACTGGCTGTGCCTCCAGGAGAAGGATTCTAGGTAGCTAGACTCTTCAAATATTTGAGGAATAAGTGAAAGAATAAATAAACGCATGAATTAATTAATGAACGCTGTTTCAGAGGCTGATGAGTGTGCCTGTGGTTTTGGTCTTTCAACAGCCACTTAGCAGGGAAGGAGAGGTGGGGTGGCCAACCTGTGGGCCTTGTGGGTGTGACGAGTTTTCTTAACTCGGCATTCGGGCTGGACTATTTGGACTGTTTGGCTCTTTCGCTTCCATAGAAATACTGGTTACAGCCACAAGGGCTGAAGTCTAGTGTCAATATTTTCCTTGCTGAGTTGTTTCCCTCTTAATCTCAAGAGGCCACTTGCTTCTTCTTACCATTCTTACAGGTATTTGTCTGTGGGTTTTTACTGAAAACAGATCTTCAGTGGTTAATGAGATCATGCTAATGTCTCTTTGCAGAGGAATCCTAGAATTCATTTCCTTTCTAAAGCAGCATGCTTTTTCTTTGTTTCTTTGTGCTTAGCACCAAACTTGTTGACTTATAAATATCTCTTTTAAAAATGGAAGCAAGTCCCATGCTGATTCGTCCATTGAATTCTAGCCAGTGACAACCAGAGACAATGAGTGAGCTGAGGTTTCATTATTTAAGGCTCCTGTCTTCTCTGAGCACCCCTCAATTCATGTGATCTCTTAATATGTTTTCCATAGACCTGGCTCTAAGATATGCTCATGAAACATGCACTTCTTTGGGCCATAATTAATATTCACTTAAAACTCCCCTAAAGGACTCAAGTTACTATGCTGTCCCCAGGGAGATACATTCACTTGTCAGCCTGCTATGAAGATATTTTTCAATACACATTTAAAAAGCTCTCAGTTTATTTTTCTCACTTCATGTTTAGATCTGTCTTAGTTTCTTTTCCTGTTGCAATGACAACTAAAGGCAACTAAAAGGGAGAAAGGTATTATTTGAACCACAGTTCCAAGTGATAGCCATCACTGAGGGGAAGTCAAAGTGGCAGAAACCTGAAGCAACTAGTCACATTGCAACCACAGAAAAGGAAAGAGCAGTAACGCACCCATGCTAGTGTCCACACTTACTTTCTTCATTTGTATACTGTCCAACCCCCCTTCCCCGCCTAGGGAATGTTGCCACCCACTGTGGGTAAGAATTACCCTGCCTTGGTAATTCTAGATCGTGTCAAGTTGACAAGCAATACTAACCACCACAATGTCATCTGCCTGTTTCCTCTTTGTAATTTATTCTCAGTAGCATTACCCAGATGAGATGTTACAAGGAAGAAATACATACAAGATGCCTGAAACGTTAGTATCATCATAATTAAACCAAAAAGAGCAAATGTTTGTTATTTCAAAATATCTCTTAGTGATGTGTTACAAATTTGGTGATTTTTCCCCCTCTTTTATTCTCATTAAGGAAAACAGTAGTTAATCAACATTTCTGCCCCACAACCTCCAATTTCCATTTCTGATCACACTGCTTACTCTGAATTTTTTATTGATGAAATTAGCTGCTTTGCAAAGTTTCAAACCAATAAGGATAAGAGAGAAAAGGGCGCTATGAACAGAGGGACTCAAACAATGCAGCAGGAAGTTACTATATTACTAGGGTAGTGTGAACTCACAGGGGAGGTAGCATCTCTGTTTATTAATTGTATCACCTAAGCATGGACTTATTAGGACTATGGCTCACAAACATCTGAATGAAAAGATAAATGGAAGAGCTCGTAAACAGAGCCGTAGCTCCTTGAGAGATCAAAATCATGGTAATTCCCCAACTGAGCAAATACATGCAGATTTATGCTTGCAGTCCAGATATTGGAATATGTATGTGCATGTCTCTCATTAAAAAAAATACTAATGAAAGAAATGAGGCTCAAGAACCTAGGATCAAGGAAACTTCTCTGGAAAAGTCTGTGACTAGGACTACATTCTTAAAAGTAGATTTATATTTCAAAACCTTGATCTTCAGAGCTTTTGACACGAACATACCTTTATCTGTATATCTATCTATCTGTCTGTCTGTCTATCTATCTACCTACCTACCTACCTACCTACCTACCTACCTATTGAAAAACAAAGGCGTGTGATCCTAGGACACAGAGAATGGGTTTTCCATGTGAACATCTCTGCTTTCTGCTCATTGGCCTGCTCATCTCTGGGTTTGTACAAGGTAAAGGATACAGCCCTGAGTGGAATCACTCAGCCTGGAGAGCTCAAGCTGCAAAATGAAGTCTCACCTCAGGAATCTGCTTGTTGACATCAGATAACAGTATCCAGTAATAAAATAAAGTGATTTTAAAATGAAGTCTAAGGCTCAAATAACGGTCAGGTAGATGCTAGTACAGAAGGCAAGGTTCGCTGGAGGAGACCGACCTGCTAAAGTTAGAGAACAGAGGGCAGCAGTACCCGCCTGGAACCCCAGAACTGGAAAGTAGAGGCAGGAAGACTGGCAAGACCAGATTTTTTTTCTCCTTCGATTTAGTTCTGGGACCCAGAACTTCTCTTCTGCACCCCCAGCAACACACGCTGACCCTCACATTCAACACCACACACCAGTTCTCAGGCCCAGCGCCTCACACCAACCCTTACACCCAGTTGCACACACCAGGCCTCACATCCAGCACCACACAGCAGTTTTTATATCCAGCACCACGCGCAGACCCTCGCATTTGTCTCTGAACGGTGATCAAGAGAGCAGGTCTCCTTGACAAACAACAAAAGCCAGGACTCAGCAGAGGTTAAAACAAAAGCACGCAAGACTTTGGGCTTGTCCAGGGAAACCCACTCTAGGTTGAAATCATCCCACACCGAAAGGGTACATGTGACTCACTGTATTCTTGCGGAATCATGTCCACCTTCGGTATTCTCGAGTCGTGTAGGTTAAGCTGTATCTGGCCTTCATGAGATGCTTATGAAAAGGACAAAATCCAACATTTCAAGTGTGCTGTCTACTGATTACAGATCACACTTGCCTCGTCGCAAGGTCAGTTACTGTCAGCTGAGGACAAGGTGGGCATCTTACCAACTTCGCTGAGGCTTCTAAGGGAGGAGGCTCTGTTGTGGGGACAACAATGGGAGCAGAACAGAAGAACAGTAAGAACAGTGGCAGTTGAGCAGTGACACGGGAACAGAGCCACTGTGAAAAGCATGATGGGAAATAATCCTACAGAAATCAAACAACAGAAAACATGAACTAGGGGAAGCCATGGCTAGCCAAAAGCAGCCCTAGCACTATGGAATCAGGTATTCTTCTCTGAAAATCTGGGAAATTACAGTGGCCTAAATGTAGATTAGACATTTTTCCAAACACTGCTTCGCCAAGAGACTTCTTTAGAGTGCCCTAAATAAGAATCCTTTCAAAATGTCAAAGCATAGTATTTTAATTCAATGGTAGATTTTCATAATCTTTAATGTGGAACTTGACTATTCACTACTGTGTTATAATGTCCTTGAACTTAAAAATAAACACCTGTGGGATTCTCAAATTCCTACTAAATTTCTAATAAAATGAGAAATGAATGTTGTGAGGTACCCCGAAACTCCAGGGGATTGTGTGACATCAAGCCACAGCCCATTGCAAAGGGACAGGTGCTAATAATATGCACACTGGTGTCCCCTACTGGCATAATGTGACATGACATGACAAGCTAATGTGCCAAAGTTCTTACTAGTTACCAAGGGCTGTTCTGTAGCCATCATTACCAAGGCACAAAAGCTGCAGTGGTGAACACAACATTGAGCTTCTCCACGCTAACACACGAGGCAAAGAGCAGTCTTAAGAAGGACAAGGGCTTCTGGTCCGTCATCACTTGGTCCTGTTTCTGTGGGCCTTACCAAGCCCTACATTACTATGGTAGTGCATGGCGGTGGAGCTGATCCTACCGTCAGAGCAGATAAGCAAGGAGACCAGGAGAGATCAGGGTCCCAGCGTCTCCATCAAGGGCACAGCCTTATATAACTTCCTGCCAGTACACACACAGAGAGAGAGACTAAAGTTGCCACCAGTCATAACTGTGCCACAGGCCTTTAGCGTGTAGACCTTTAGGGGACATGTAAAGACCAACCACTGCAAATGTTCTTACTGGAGTCCCCCACATTTTTAAGTGCTAGAAGTAGAGACAGAGCAGAGAGAAAGCACTCAAGGTTGACCTGTAGACTATGGCCCTTGTAACAAGTTTCCCTAGAAGGGAACAGCACTGCCTTTCTTGTTGGAGCCGCTTGGAAGGTTGTGAAACTGTCAGACTAGGCAGAGGGAATTTATATTATAGGAAAATTAGTAGGTATACAATGTAATGAATATGATTTTCCAACAGCAATGAGTGAGTAAAGCAGCGTATAGTCATGAAGGGTAACACTGTGCAGCAATAAAGATAAAATGCGTATGGATTAAATCAACTTTTATGGAAATAGGCCAGAAATAGACAAGACTCATTGCTAGTGGAAGGCGGTAGTAATAAAACAGGGCCCACATAATTCCATTTAAAAGAAGGGTACATATACATGACAAGGAGACTAGGTGACATGTTCCAAAGCTGCTCTTGCATCTCAGGGTGTAATTCGCTGGCAGGCAGCTTGCCTAGCATATGTTAAGTCCTCACTATCACACACCCACACAGAGACTGACATAAAGTCTAGACAGAAAATTGACTGATAGTTTTTCTTTCCTTATTTTTGCTTACACATGTATAAAGACCAAATTATTTTTATGAAGATAAATGCAAAGAACTTAAAAACTCTAAGAACCTGGGAGCTCTTTTACCCCCCCTCTGTGGTGAGAGAGAGAGAGAGAGAGAGAGAGAGGACAACTTGTAGGAGTTGATTCCATCATGTGGCTTCTCAAGACTGAAGTCTGTTTATCAGGCTTGGGGACAAGCTCCTTTACCTACTCAGTCTTCTCCCGGGCACAGAACATAGAGCTGTGAATGGACAATTCCATTTCCTGGCTTCAGCTCTCTGTAATCTGCTAATTTTCAGTTCAGTTGATTGAACCCTTAGCTAGACCATTCTATAGTTATAATGAACGTATTATCTGGGTTACTGAAACTGCTGCCATTAAAAATAAAAGTATAGGATCTGGGGACATAAATCAGCTAGCAAAGTGCTGGTCATGCATGCATGAGGTCCTGACTTCAATCACCAGAACTCATGTGAAAAGCATGGAGACATACTCTTAAGGGTAAAAAGGGAAACATGGGGATACCTGGGGCCTTCTGGCCAGCCAGCTTGGCTTACTCAGTATAAATATATATATTGCATAGTAATATAATTTGCATAGTAATATATGTAAATATATTCCTGTGCAAGTACTCTCCACACAATTAAAGTATAAATACATAAATAATTCAAGATTTAAAATTGTTTTTAACAACCAGGAGCTAGAGGCTAAAATAAGTTGAACTTTAAAGGAAATAAAGTCCTACACCTAAAATTGTGCAGGGAATCTTATAAAATAAGGGGGAGATAGAAAGACCTGGAGAGGACAGGAGCTCCACAAGGAGAGCAACAGAAGCAAAAAATCTGGGCCAGGGGTCTTTTCTGAGACTGATACTCCAACCAAGAACCATGCATGGAGATAACCTAGAACCCCTGCACAAAGGTAGCCCATGGCAGCTCAGTCTCCAAGTGGGTTCCCTAGTAATAAGAATAGGGACTGTGTCTGACATGATCTCAGTGGCTGGCTCTTTGATCACTTCCCCCTTGGGGTGCAGCCTTACCAAGCCACAGAGGAAGACAATGCAGCCAGTCTTGATGAGACCTGATAGGCTAGAGTCAGAGGGAAGGGAAGGAGAACCTCCTCTATCAGTGGACTTGGAGAGGGGCATGGGAGGAGATGAGGGAGGGAGGGGATAAGGAAGAGGGCTACAGTTGGGATACAAAGTGAATAAACTGTAAAAAATAAAGAAATTTTTAAAATAGAGTATGGGACCTAATATATAATATATCATATATATTAAAAAATATATAAATATATATTAGATCATACATATATATATGCATACACACACAAATGGAGCCAGGCATGGTGGCATACACCTGTAATCCTAGCACTCTGCAAAGCAGAGGCAGGTGGATCTGTGTGAATTAGAGGTCAGCCTGGTCTACAAAGTGAGTCCAGGACAGCCAAGGCTACACAAAGAAACCCTGTCTCAAAAAACCAAAGAGAGAGAGAGAGAGAGAGAAGGAGGGAGGGAGGGAGAATGTGGAATGTGTAAGAAACCTGCCTTACAAAGAGATATGGAAATTGAGTTGACCTCAAGTTTAATGTACACTAAAAAATGATAAAAAGATGCGGCCTTGATATATTTTAGGTATGCTTTTTGAATCAAGGAAAGTCATTGCCAAGAAGATTCTCTGACTTTCTCTTCACTGTATTTTAAAGATGTTGACACACATCTATTTTGATTTTGAGGAGTCTAATTGCATGCCAGTTGAGAGAGACCCTTCCCTGGAATGGGAAAGATTGTTTTCAAATACTGGAAACCATATCATGCAAAAGGAGAGCATTCCTTCAAGGTGATGGTCCTAAGAATGGAAGTTGCAGTGAAAGCTTCCTAATCGCCCAAGAATACACAAATTCACAGCTTATTCTTGGTGGTAACTGTTAGTGATGATGGCCGTGATTTCCGAGGCCAGCCGTTTTCAGGTGGAAGAAGGCCACATATGAATGGAAAATTGCAACTCCTACTTCTCTGCCCTACATTGTGGTCTGGGATGCCAGTAATAGTTAGCCATCAAAAGGGCTGTAGAGAATGGTAGGTGGAAGGGGAAATCATGGCAGCCTGGTGGTGTGAGTCCTAGCCAAGTAGGAACACATTAAAATGGACAAAGAGAATGAAAAAGAAAAGAATATTTCCCTCCATTTTTATAAAAACCTTTTTCACTTTGCCATAAATGAATTTTTTAAAACAACATTTTTCTTTTGATTTTCACCTGTGATCTTTGCCTTCTAAACAAATGAACATAGTTTTACTTAGTGAATCAGGACACTTGAGGCTTTAAAGAGAGAACTTTAGAACCGTAAAAACCACCAGGTCATCTAATAAACATCACAAGGTATTGCACAAAGTGAGAACAAAATGGAGTCAGAGTGGAGTTTACAGATAGTGATGCAACATGAACTCCCTGTGAGTCATAAAGGAAGCTGGGGACAAGTCCTGTCGACATTACATCAGCAAGTCCACACTTCTGTCTTGCCACCAAAGTTCATGATGCTCCTCTAACCACACGAGTAATAAAATAAAATAGGTGACTGCCTGGTGAGGTGTAGCATTGACCTTTTTATGTTACTCTGTCTCATTTCCCAAGAAACTGGTTCAGAAAAACATAGTTCTAGATAGACAGGCCCTGGATCTGCTCACATGAGCCAGTAACTTGTCCTGGAGAGACACGGTATTGGGGCCATGGATTGTAAATTAAACATAATTGCCAAAGTGAGCAGATCAAAACAAGGAGCAGAAGTTAAGATAAGGAAATGGTTGTTCTGTCTGTCGTAGGCACAGGTATAACTAAGTCATTTTTGAAAGACAAAATAGATTTTGATCCCCATATGAAAATAAGTGGTCACTTGATCAGCATATTGCTCCAATATGGACATTTAGATAGCACACCAGATTCTGGGTTAAGTCTTTCTCACACACACACTTGGCTTTTCCTCAGATCACCTAATGGTTTTCAAGGAAACAGTAAGATGATCTCATCCAATTCTTACTTTGAAACAGCATTTCTGATACTATGTTGTGATGAGAATATGAAAAATGATGGTACAGAACCAGGCTTTAAATTGTCTGTTCCTTTTTCGTGGCTCTGTCCTGGTCTAGGTGTGTCTTCCACAACAGTATAAGGACCTCTCTACTCCTGATCCACTGAGGTTGTGGTGCCAAGAGACAAAACAAAGATTGTTTCACAGATGGAGAGCTGGATCTGTAATTCCTTTATAACCCTTGCCACACTGGGGGGTAATTAACACCAAACCATGCCAGCACCAAGTCTGCTATCGGCCCTATGTGCCCTCCAAACAGATTGACCATCTATATTCTGAGCATTAAAATGGGTGCTTGAAAGACCATTGTCTGATGTTTTAGTTCCCTTTGAGAACTAAAATATGCCCATAGGAAACATTGTGATTATAAATTTATTTCTCATACACATTGCCTTCTGGAAGGAAGTGAACTGGCCAGAGGATCCTAGTCTGTCAGGGCCTTGGACCTCACACTTTAATGCCAGTGTTTACCCAATATTGAGATGCTGGTTGTCACATTCCATTTCTTTCAAAAGACCTTTAAAAAAACAGAAATTACACGGTGTTGGAAAAGTTTCTCCATTGAAAGAAATACCTTATCTTCTAAACCATTGTCACACTTAAACAGCTGCAATTTAGCATTAGCAAATGCAGGAATAAGTTTGCATTCTTTAAGGTCAATTGAATTGCTTCTGAGGGTGAGGTCCATTTTCAGTCTGTTTATGTGCTCTGGTTTCCAAGCCAACCCTGCTGAAGGCTAGACTCACATGTGTGGTACTTAAAGCAGGGCAGTAGCGTCCTCGGTGGATCACTTTCCATGACCATCACGTTGTGAAAAGCCTATCCCCATACGCCTCCTTAAAACCATCACAACCACAGTGAAATGTTAGCAAAGGCAGAAGGCAGATGAAATTCACTCTTCCTGCCTCACAAAGACAGAAATACCATAGCCTTGCTCCCACTCTTCAGATACATTGAAATACTGTTCTTATTTTGTTGCTACTGTTTTTTATATATCTTGAACAATGAGTATCAGAATACATGAAGTGCTATTCATCTACAACTGAACAAGTAAGGTGATATCAGAACATTATGCTCTAATTTTATGAAACTGCCTATAACCAGCCTTACCTTCAGTTATTTACCAAGAACCCAGGAATTGCATGTTTGAGAGGTGAGAGGCCATAGAAGAACAAAATAGCAAATTCAGTTATTTATTTATTTGTTATTCACTTTACATTCTTGTTGTAGTCCCATCCATCCTCCTCTCCCAGTCCCACTCCCTCCCGTTTTCCTCAGAAAGGGGGAGCTCCCTTTTCCATCTATCAACCCCAGGTCATCAAGTTGCATCAGGACTGTGTCCTCTTTCCCTGTGGCCTGGCAAGGCAGTCCACCCAGGCGGAAGTGATCAAAAATCTGGCAAGTGAGACCATATACAATGCAGTCCCCACTTTCCTGACTAGAGGACCCACATGGAGTGTAAGCTGCCCATCAGCTACATCTTTGTAGGGAGCCTACATCCAGTTTGCGTATGGTCCTTGGTTGATGCTTCAGGCTCAGCAAGCACCTCTGGGCCCTGGTTAGTTGGCACTGTTGGTCTTTTTGTGGAACTCCTGTCACCTCCAGGTCATTTTCTCTTTCCTCCCACTTTTCCACAAGACTATCTACTCATTGTCCAATGTTTGACTGTGAGTCTCAGCATCTGTTTTGAGGCTCTGCTTGGTAGAGCCTCTGGCAGGACAATTCTATCAGGCTCCTGTCTTAAAGCTTAGCAGAGTATCTTTGATAGTGTCAGGGAGTAGCACTCTCCAACTGAGTGGGCCTTTAGTTGGACCAGGCAATTGGTTGAACATTCCCTCAATCTCTGCTCTATCTCCTCTATCTTAAAATCTAGAGAATAGCAAAGCTATTATATAAATGTGTACATACTCTTTCACTAATCAAAAAAAAAAAAAAAAAAAAAAAAAAAAAAAAAAAAAACCTCTTAGTTCAGATTCCAGCTTTGCATCTTCCAATTCATATAGCTTTTAAAAAGCTCTTTGATCACCTCCCTCTGGGGGGGAGCAGCCTTACCAGGCCATAGTAGAGGACAATGCAGCCACTTTTGATGTGAACTGACAGACTAAGATCAGAAAGGAGAGGAGAACCTCCCCTATTAGTGGACTTGGGGAGTGGCATGCAAGCAGAGGGAGGAGGGAGGGTGGGATTGGGAGGGGAGGAGGGAGGGGTTTATGGGGGGATGCAGAATGAATAAAGTGTAATTGATGAAAAATTTAAAAAAAAAGAAAATGAAAAAACGAATGTAAACCATTCAATGAGCTATAGTACCTTAGTCATTTGTGGTGTGTACAAATTTGGAATTATAATAATGTTTACTATAAAATAAAGATTAATTAATTTATTGACAAAAAAAGTTATTTATGGCACTTAATCTATTTATTCACAGTAAAAATGTACAGCAATAGTTACTTCCTAGGTCACTGTCAAGTTGAAACTGAAGTCCTATAGGCATGTGCTTAGCACTGTGTTTAATAATGGGACACACTTAAAATAGAGTGCATATGGCAATTATCAAATATATAGCTGTTTGGAAATATATCTGACACAAAGAACAACCTGGGGAAATGATGGAATGTCATTAGTGAAAGAAAGCATGTAACCACCGATTCTTGAGTAGAATCTACTCTGGCCATGGATGTGAGGTTTTAATAAAGAATGTCTTTAAATGCCGTGAGATGGCGATCCTGCGGAGCTAGAGGAGCAGTCCTGTTAGGCCACAGAGGAGGGCTTTGCAGCCAGTCCTGAAGATACCTGATAAAACAGGATCAGATGAATGGGGAGGAGGTCCCCCCTATCAGTGGACTTGGAAAGGGGCACGGTGGAGATGAGGGAGGGAGGGAGGGACTGGGAGGGAATGAGGGAGCGGGACATGGCTGGGATACAGAGTTAATAAAATGTAACTGATAAAAAAAAAAAGAAATATATTTTAACATATTAAAAAAAAATGCCGTGAGATGGCTTTAAACATGAACAGGAGAAAGTTAAAAAAAGAAAAAGATAGGCAACAATATTAGTTTCCCTAGAAGCTGCATCCTTCTCTGTAAATAGTAATAGCATCTTCCACAGACAGCTATTGAAAGGCACATGTCCTGGGCCTGACTAGCAGAAGCCAGGAGATTTCCATTGGCATTTACATTCAGCTTTAAAGTCTCAAGCTAGATTTAAACACAAATACCATTTACCTTTAAAAAAAAAGTCTCCATCTTGCTTTTATGTCTAACTAACCTTTTTTTTTTTTTCATGCAATTCTAATAGTACTTGGGAATGAAGCATTCTTGGTAGGCATTTTTTAAAAAAGACAAATTCATAGCAGGGTTCACAAATCCCTGAAAATAAGCCAGAAACGGGATCCAGTATAATAACAAATACGGCTTTATAAAGCTGACTTTATAAATACGACTTTATAAACTGAGACATGGGGGTGACAGGTAGACAGAAGCTTGTATAGACAACAGGACAAGTCTCTCCATCCCTTTCATTCTCCCTCGGCTTCCTGTTGTGGGCTGATTACTCTCTGCCTTGCCTAAATTGTAATGGGGGAAAGTGCTTGGCTGGCCTAGGAAGTTGTAGTCATCAGTTCTCAGATGAGTCATTTGGAGGAAGTGTCTTTATGACCTATGAAGACATTCTCATATCCACGGCTCCCTGCTTCCTGTCTGGGGCCAGGTGAGAACATCGTTGAAGTTCTACGTTATAACCCTGATGGTCTTAAGTGAGCTGCGGTTTCTTTAGCCCAGCTTCCTACAACCATCTCTGAACTTGGAGTGGAGGGAGAAAGGTCAGTTAGTAAAGTGCTTGTGATGAGGTCACAAGGACTTGAGTTTTACTCAAAGAAAAAGCTGTTGCGTGTAGCAATAAACATTTGCAACCCCAGTGATAGGGATAAAGTCATAGAGACAGATGGGTCCCTGGAGTTCACTGGCCAGGTCATCGAAGCTGAACTGATAAACTCCAGGTTTAGTGAAAAATGTGTATGTAAAAAAAGACTAAGAAAGAGACCTGACATGAACCTCTGGTCTCTAACGCACATGCTCACATACAAACATGTACATTTGCATGCACACATCCACACACACGTGAACACACAAACCCTCACACACAAGCCCTCTAGATTGCAGTTTCTCAGTAACTCAACCTAAGAGCAATGCCAACTACAGCATCCTCACTTTTCCCCCAACAGTAAACTGTTTTATCGTTTTGCTCTCAGAATCTCACCGCTTAGATCCTGAGCTCCTGCATTCCTCAGGACACGCACTCTGAGACTTTCCCTGCCACTTTGGGCTTCCATAGTCTTGGTCACCAACAACGAACCAACTTCCATCAAATCTTTATCATCTATTAAGCATTATCAATTTCCATTGGTGTCACCCTGCTTGAGCACTCATGACTTCTCACCTAGACTTGTATATGGCTCATGACTCCAAACCTTCTATCTCCCTTTGATCCAACCCAAACATCACAGCCCGCTATCACGTGATGGAAACTCTTATGATGCTTCCCACCCACTGGTAAACTAGGAACTCTTAGCCCTACAGTCAAAACTACCCATTATCTGGCTCCTTACCTTGATAGCCATTCATCTCCCAGGACTCCTATGTTCTTATCTATGTTCCATCCAAACTGATCATAAATACCTACTGTCAACCTTGGCCTTAGGCTATCTTTCTCTGCAATGAGCTTCTAGAATTTGGACAGTAAATAAAGCACTGGTCTGCCATAATGGCAACTACCATGGCCATATCCTCTTTCGTAGCTGATTATCTTTCTTGACTCGTTCATAAGGGTTTTCTACTTCCTAAACTAGACTTACTGCATCAAATGTCCCAACTTTTGCCTTTTCCTCTACTCCCCGTTTCTGTGATTATAGAGGCAGATAGTATTTCCTACCTTTAGAATTTGACCTGAACTTCTCTGGTATCCTTGTGAACGCAATCCACAAACAACCATCGCCTTGAAGCATGCTTGATCAGGAGCCTCTGCTTCTGATTACTGTGGCTTAAAATTAATCAGTGCACCTATTCTGGGACAATGGTTCCTGTGAACAAGCAAATTCCATCCAAAGAGGTTGCTTAGGTCCTGTGACGGTGAGCTTTGGCTCGAAGACTCCTTGCTGGGATTGGCAAGACAGTTTTAGACTGCAGTTGGAATACAGGATGGTCTGGGATGCTCCTAGCCAGCTTTTCTTCCCTCTCTTTCAGGTGGAGTCACACTTGCCCATGTCCCCAGGGCCAGCTGAGCATTTCTAGCTTTCCCTCTCATTTTCTCATAGAGCAGTTCTGTAATCAAATCCTCAAGTGCTTAGAGTACTCTTGGACAGTCTTTACATCTGCTTCTTGGCTCTGTAACATCTCTGTTTTAGAAGCAAATGACTATATATATATATATATATATATATATATATATATATAATGTACTTGTCTGATTCTGCTTGAACTTCCCCTTGTCATATTCATAATAACGTAACCTTGGTTTTAGAACAAGATGGAGATACCAAGCCTGTCAAGACAACAGAACCATGACTATAGGTCAGAGCAAACTGCTGCTTTGACCTTCTTTTGTAGTCCGGGCTAAGAGCTGTTTCAGTGGTGTGAGTCCCAGGCTCACAACTGCTTCAGTGGGGTGACCATAGATCTGAAGAGCTATCAGTGTGAGTGGCTAGATGAATACAGACAGTGAACTTGCTGTATTTTGCCCCCTCTCGGTACCAGACACAGAGTGGTCACTTTAAACACATATGAACAGGTGAATAAGTCTTTTTTTATGATGGCTTCCTACACCCAACAAGGTTTTCCAGAAAAACATATTTCCACTAAAAAGCACCTACTGATTTGACCATCCTTAGAAGCCCATGTTATTGTTGTAATCCTGAATCAGCTACTTGCAAACAGGATTCTTTCATCTCTCTGTGACTCAGTTTCCTCTTTTAAAAATTGGAGATGACAATAATAACATGAACTCATAGAGTTGTTACTGGATAAGTAATTAAAATACATCAAGCCCTTCAAATAGTGCCTGCCATTTAAGTGTTTGTCAGCGTTACCCAATAAAATGTATAATGGAGGTAGGAGGAAGTAGCAAGAACATCAGTCGGCATCATCCAGAAGAACCGTCAAACTCAGTTAAAAAGTTAGGGATTAGATAACAAAATAACAGCATTACTGAAAATCTCCCTATTTAAGTGAAGTACTTAGTTGTTTTTAGCTTTGTGTGTGTGCATGCCAAACACCCTTGCCAAGACATGTGGGGAGGTCAGAGAACAGAAGTTATCACATTCTGCCTTGTTGAGGTCTCTTGTTCACTGCTCTGTGTACCAGGCTAGCTGTCCCCTGAGCTTCCTGCTGTCCCCTGCCTCTCCCAGTCAGGCTACACTAAAAACTAAACCCGTGCCCTGCCTCATCTGGCTCTTATGTGAGTCCTGAGCTCTGACCTGCACTTATCAGGTTTTGCCCTCTGAGCCACCTCCACAGCCGCAATAATATGTCTTAATTATCAGTCTCTAGCCCACACCATAAAATATTTTACTACAACTTATTTCCAGCAATAAGGCGAAGTATATAACTGAAATATGAAGAGACATGGATCCCTTGAAAATAGTAAAGTATTGGGATTATCTTAGACATCTGAGATGTGGTAAATTTTAGTTTCCACTTTTTGGCTCCGGGATGACTTGGGACGCAGTCACTTTTTACTAAGTTCAGATAAGCACAATGAGGACAGTTAAGTGGCCATCACTGGGAGCGCTCACTTCTTGCCTGAAGCACCTAACCCCTCTGTTGCTGGGTGGGCGGTTTCCTGTCCGTGTTTGGCTTGAACCAGTTCCAGGGCTTGTGGTTTGGGCCAGACTCATGCTCTGTACTATCATCCCAAGAAGTGTTTAACCATGATGTTGATTTTGCAATGGGGCGAATGACGTCAGCATTTCTCAGAGGGAATTATGGGATCCTTTTATGTTCTGGTTTGCATGCTCTTTACAGTTTCCACTCTCACACCAAGCGGCTCCCTCAAGCCCTCATAGTAAAGCTTTGCAAATGTTTACATTTTCCACCCCCAAAGATGACTGATAGAGGCCGAGTACTAGAATCATTCACACACAGGAGATTCAACCGAAGCCTATAGCAAAGGATACACTTAGAAAATCTTAGTTTTCTTGGTGCTCAAAATCTTTCTGATGTTGTTTCTTCTTTTTTTTTTCTCATCACCTTAAATATTATTTTTTAAAGCCCGCAGGCTAAAAGACATTACCCAGCTTTCATCCATCCTCTTTGCCATTGGCAGCATCCCAGTACCATGGAGGTGTACTTCATGATCCTGTAGTACGAACACACACACACACACACAAAAGCACAATACCTCCTCTTCTCCACTTGTCAGAAGAAACCCATTGCAAAGGCTCAGCAGGAAACGGTGGCAGAGGCAGGAGGCGAGCTCAGCAGAGCCTAGTGCTGCAGACAGAAGCTCCACAGTGCTCACTCACACGCCTGCATTCCTGTGTCTTGATAACATGCTCACCTCTCACAGACTGCCTCATTTGCCATTAGTTTCTCTGTTGTGCAGGAAACTATGACAATGACCGCTAAGACTTTGCATTATGCGAAGAAATACAGTGTCATCGAATTCCAGGTGAGTGTCTGCAGCTCATCCAGCCGAAGAGCTGCGGATATCTTCTTACCTAATAATTATTTTCCACATGACTGTCGTAAGCATCCATACGTTTGCCTAGAGAGGGCCTCGGTTGCTTAAATAACTCAAAATGCCTTGTGGCTACCATGAGCTCAAAGCTTTGGAGCCATCACTTTGTCCCCAGCTTGACAAATAACATTCTGATATACACAATTTAATTTAATAAAAGAGCCTACACATAATATTATATAATATTACTCATAAATTACTTAATATTACTTAACAGAGTCCTTGCCACCAACCTGGCATTCAGTTTATAAATTCATTTGCTTATAATAAGACTGAAGCTCAGGAAAACACATACTATACATATTTATCTTAGAGGCCAAATGACCCTGAACTAAATATACCCTGAGCAAGGAAAAGCCATAGGAAAAAAAATACAGAATTTGAGGTTTATGCTTAATAAAACCTAAAATATAAAAATCTGAACTTAAGATTGAAGAATGGGATAATGACTATTGACTTTATATAAAAGGAACATGTGTGCAATCTCTTTAAATAATAGGTGTCTGGCATGTTTAGTACTATTTTACTAACCCATATTCTATTTTCGTCTTCTGGTATGTGAGGTATGATCATCCTATGTACTCAAGCTGAGCTTAAACTCATGACCTTTCTGGACCATCCTCCTATACTGCTGTGGTTATAGGTATGAGCCATGTTTACACAAATGTTGGAAACAATGCTTCCTAGCCTAAGTGAGTCACAGCAGTTCTCGAAAGACACAGCCAATGTGTGAGAGTCACTACTTAAAAGCTCTGCTAGTGAAATACAGTTCCTACGCACAGAATAGGAACCTCTAAACATTTGAATTTGAACATTTAAAAGTACAAAAGGCAGCAACTAAAAGCTATACCAAGATTCTGGACAAAGAGCTCTGACTGCTAAACTGAAAAAAAAATCTGAATAAATGTTCCCTGGGGATGGAAACTTCAAAAGAGAAAAGATACTTCTCATGTCTTGAACAAATCTATGCTAAAGGGCAGGATGAAGGAGCCCAGCTTACAAGGTGATGTGATAGTCTAATATGGGAAAGAAAGAGCTGAGGTGGGGGTGATTCCCAGCCCTAACTACCAAAGTCTGTGACTTATCTGCCTCAACTGCCCATCTGTGATCTCCAGGTGACATGGTGGGACCCTGAGGAGAAACTGAGGTCAGAGGATAGATCTTGTTAGCACATGCTTCCAGCTTTCCAGGAAAGCCTCAGCTAGTGTCACTCCAGGCACCGTAGAAGCTTTGGGGAATTTTCAGCTCTCGGGTGCAAGTCGAAGAGATCTGTAGCCTTATCACTCCTTTCTTGTGAGGTCTTTTCTGTGCATTTTGCCATCAGTTCCTGTCAGGGGAGCTGTGAAGGGCACGGACATGCTGTCCTTGAATGCTACTTACTTCCCCCCCCGGGGGGCGTCTGTTCTGGCATCACAGTCTCAAGTAACTGTTCTCACCTTTTTATAAACAAGTTTCAAAAAGAAAAAAAAAAAAAAAAAAAACAAGAAGAGCTATGCTACGGATCTTTAGAATGAGATCAAGAGAAAGAGAAGTTGGTACCTATAATTACAAGTGCCAATAACAAAGCCACAAAAGACCAAAGCAGCCAAATTTTTTCCATTAATTCATCATACAGTTTTCAGATTTTCATTAGAAGTTTCCTACTAACTCTAGAGTTAAAGAGACTATGAGATCTGTGATCCAGTAACAAGAGGCTATGAAAACTCTTCCATGCCTATTATTAGTTAAATTAGAGGTGGCTGTGGCTTTGGGGGGGGTATTTAGTCATTCATTCATTCATTCATTTTTACACTTTACAGTATATATCCCAATTGTAGCCTCCTCCCTCAACTTCTCACATTCCACCCTCCCTCCCTCTTCCTCCCTATCCCCTAGTCCACTGAAGAGGGAAGTTCTTTTCCTCTGCCATCTGCCCATAGCTTATCAAGTCTCATCAGGACTGCCTGGATCCTCTTCCTCTGTGGCCTGGCAAGACCTTATTGCCACTGGCAAGTGATCAAAGAGAAGGTAACCAACTTCATGACAGAGGCAGCCCCTGCTCCCCTTACTAGGGTACCCAGATGGCAACTGAGCTGCCAATCTACATCTGAACAGGGTCTTAGGTCCTACATCTAGGTCCTCTCCATGCATGATCCTTAGTTGGTGCATCAGTCTCTGTAGGACCCCCTGGGCTCAGACTTTTTAGCTTTGTTGGTCTTCTTGGTGGGTTTTATTCTGACCAGATGGAAGTGACTACTTAAAATAACGAGGATTCTGAGGCTACATCTGCGCTTCAGGGGAAGTGCTCCAGGAGCAAATGACAAGGAATAGCACAGTGGTGACACGTGCCAAAGGTTTTGACCTGAGAGGAAAGCACCCTGCTCTTGTTTCTGTCGTGATCTGAACCACAAAATACTCTGCTCTCTAGGCAACTCATGGGATAAAGAATATGAGAACAAGAATCTATACATTTAAATCTATCCCTTTAGGATATCTCAAAGTAAAGTATATGTTAGATAATGGCCATAACCCTTACAGCAGTGTTATTATCCTTCAGAACTGTATGGTAGAAGTAGAAAAGAAAACAGGGGATAGATTAAAATCTGCCTTGTGGGCAGTATAATTATGAGTAAACATCCAGTTAAATGTGCACTGAAAAAAAAATCTAAATGTTTTGCTGCACAGACCCTGATTTTCTGCATCAAGGAATCTGCAAGTTTACATTGGGCTGTATCTTTCTTGAATATAAAAATCTGCATTTTAAAAAACCAAATGCCTCACTGGTTGCTTTCTTTTCTGAGTATTGTCAGAAACTGTTTCACTCGTATTTTACTAATACAGTTGTACAAGTGCATCTGTGATAAGATTACTGCTCTCCCACTTCACACACAAACTGTGGTGAGGAAAACTAAGATGGCCCAAAGCTGAGGAACAGAACTAGGACAGAACTAGGAACAGCACACAGTCTGGCTGCCAGCCTTGCTGCTCTGCACCACTAACATGGGTTTTCTTAGCTCACCCAACTAGTTTTCTAAGAAGGCCTCCTTAATGCCAGCTCATTAACTCATGGGAGTGTTGAGGAAATCACTATTACCTACATATGTGGCAGCCAAGCCGACTGATGGCCTCATCACCCACCACAGAATGTGAGGGAAGGCAAAAATGATTCAGTCTCCAACTGTGAGCTGAGATTCAGCCACCTCTTCTGCAAGATTCAATGTCCTTGTTTGGTTTTAAATAGAAAAGAACAATTCATAGCATTTTAACTCTGGCTACCTCTTATTTTTGGGATCTTTATTGACAAACGCATTTCTTAAAGGCATTCAGGTATATATAGGGTGTGATGCACAGAACTTTAAATCGTTGGCCATTGATAGGCATATTACCCTGCTTTCCAGGACCCCAAACCAAGGAATAGAGCTGGCAGCAAACTAGTTTCTTCTATAGAAGCATGGGAATAATGATAGCACCATTATCGACTGTGGTCTGAAACTGAGAGAAGAAAGGTCAAAAGCGAAGAGCAGCTAAACAAGAAGCTCTGTAGCTCCTGGGGTTTTTAAATAAAAGCTTTGTACGGCAATGATATTAGTTAGTTGTTTTTTTCCCTTATTTAATATTAATATCTAATTTTATGAAAATGTATATGTATTATAATTGTAAAATTATAATGACCTCTGATCTTCAGGGATTATTTCTTTCTAAATCTATTGTAGGTGTGTCTCATTAATAAAGCTGTCTTTCTTTTCAATGAAAAGAAATTAAGGAAATGACATCAAAGATGCTAATCAGAGTATACTTCCCAAAACAGAAGCTAAAGTCATATCAAAGTAAAGTCAATAAAAAGATCATCTGTATTCTGATTAAGGAGCAAAAAAGACTCTGTAATATGACAAAGGTGAATAGCCCAATATGGAAACAATGGACAAATTTTATTATGAGAAAAGTGACTTTCGTTAATCTCATGAAATATTCACCTTGTTAAATCAATGTTCATCAGCTCCAGACTTTCACCTTAACTATCACCAGCTATACACTTGCTCAAGGAATTATTCATGCCACTAACCGTGGACAATCATAACATAGACCTGATTACATATAAATTTCTGCTCAAAAGCTTTTAACACTGTTGGACTACCCAGAGAACAAGTAACTCTCCTGAGATAACATCAAACTCCCAAAGCAAACCACATAAGAGGAGAGGGAGAGATGGGGCTGGGGGTGGTTCTGCACTGGTTTGAATGTTTGTGTCTGTTTCCCTCTCCAAATACATACATTGAAACCTAATCCCCAAGATGATGGTGTCAGGAGCCGGACTTTCGGTGTCATATTTGAGGGCTCCTGGGAATAGTGAGAGTGTGGTTAGTGACCTTGCAGGAGAGGCAAGAGCAGCTGCTTTGCCATGTCACCAGATGTGATGTCATCCCTGAACCGGGAGTCAGTTCCTGAATTTACTGCCATCGAAATGGTCTCAGTCTGTAGAGCTATGAGAAAGTAATTGAATTTGTGGGTTTTTTTTTTAATAACCTACATAGTTTAGGAGATTGTATTATAGCTATCAAAATGAACTAGACTGCTTAACCTTTAAATGTAACCTTTTAAATGATATCTACCAAAAGTTAAATGTATATATTTATGTATAGCTATACATACCCACATGTATTTATTAATGGTATAACGTGGATCATATACCACTCAAATCCTTATGAAGACAAAGTATTTTATGTAATTTATTATAATATCATTGTAACCTAGGTGCTAACTAATTGAGTGGGCCAAAAGAAAAGAAAAAAAATGTTTGGAAAATAAAAATACCTACAATTAGTAACAGATTATATGATTTTCTAAAAAGGCATATAAAAGAATGTATAAGCACAATTTAAGAATTTCTGTGTTACAATGATGTTGGAAACAATATCTATTACAGTATTAAAATGGAAAATAGAAGTGGGCTAGAAAGACTGCACCGTGGTTAAAAGTGCCTGCTGCTCTTCCAGATGACCTGAGCTGTTCCCTGCATCCACATTAGGCAGCTCAAAAAGTGCCTGTAGTTAGAGTTCAAAGAGCTCTAATTCCTTCTTCTGATCTCTGTGGGAACCCTCACACAGAGAACATACACGCAGTCAGACAGACAGACACGTGCACATAAATAATAAAAAAATTATAAATAATTACAGGTGTGGTAATTATTAAGTAGAAAAAAATTTTTAATCCCATCGGGGTGTAAGGAAAGCTTATGACTGGAGAGATGGCTCAGCAGTTAAGACCACTAGCTGCTCTTTCAGAGAATGCAGGTTCAGTTTTCATCACCCACACAACAGCTCACAACTGTCTGTAATTCAATTTTCAGAGTATCAAATAATCTTCTCTAGCCTCCGAGTGCACAAGGCAAACTTATGATACACAGACATTCATGCAAGAAAAACATCCAAACACATAAAATAAATCTTTAATTAGAAAAAGTACGAAAGTTCAAGATGCTTAGTAATTAATTTAATAGCAGACATACATAGAGATAACTTCAAATTTTTATTAAAGGGAAGAAAAGAAGACTTGGAAATAAAGAGACATACCTGTTGTGTAGATAAAGGACCTTAATATAGTAAAGATGCTAAAAATACAAAAAAAACTACAGTGAATTACAATCAAACTGCCAACAAGAGCATTTATAGAATTAAATAGAGATGCTTTCTTACTTACGTAGAAGAAATCCATACAGCCAAAAGTAGCTAACAAGCTTTTAAAAAAATAGTTTTTTCTCTTTGTTTCTAGTTTATTGATTTCAGAGGGGTGATAGAAAGACTTGGAGGGGACAGGAGCTCTACAAGGAAAGGAACAGATCCAAAATAATCTGGGCACAAGGGTCTTTTCTGAGACTGATTCTCCAACCAAGGACCATGCATGGAGATAACCTAGAATCCCTGAACATATGTAGCCCATGGCAGCTCAGTCTCCAAGTGGGTTTCCTAGTAAGGGGAACAGGGACTGTATCTTACACGAACTCAGTGGCTGACTCTTTGATCACCTCCCCCTTACCAGGCCACAGAGGAAGACAATGCAGCCAGTCCTCATGAGATGTGATAGACTAGGGTCAGATGGAAGGGGAGGAGGACCTCCCCTCTCAGTGGACTGGGGGAGGGGAAGAGGAAGAGAAGGAGGGAGAGCAGGATTGAAAGGGGATGAGGGAGGAGTCTACAGCTGAGATACAAAGTGAATAAACTGTTATAAATAAAAAAAAAAATTAGTTGGAAGGACTTACTGTATTGGACCTTTACAGAGCAGTAACTAAGACAGCATATATTTGTTCAGAGACGAACCAGGCCAGCAGAAGAAAAGAGCCATGAGCCAGGCCAGCAAGTGAAAAGAGTCACCAGAAGCATCTTTACATCCATGTAAAGACTGGTGTACATCAGAAGTAATGTTCAGATCAAGGGATTCTATAGCAGGAACTAAGACATTTGATCATCTACAGGAAAACGATACTGACCTCCTAGTCATACAAATTTCAAAGGTGGTGTTTAAAATATTTTAATTACCTCAAATTAGGAAAATATTTCTTATACAAAGAAATATTTAAAGTTAGTTAATTTCATTACATAAAATAGCACATAAAGCTTATTTCTTAAAATATACTCTTAATAAAGTGAGAAGAGCTACCAAATAATAGAAATATTTTAAATATGCAATCAACAAAATATTTTTAGCCAGAATAGATTTTTCAAAGACCATACAAAAAATAGCAAGACAAACACTGAACAGAAAAATAAGCAAGATATATCAGCATGCATCTAAAGAACAGAAACAGATATGTAGCAGATACATGGAAAGACAACTAGCCTCTGATGAGCTCAATTCAAATTTTTCTGAAATTTTTTCTCAGGTTGCCCCAAATCAAGAAATATGATATAATAGCACTCATAGAAATATGAGCTCACAGCAATGAAGTCATACTACTTGTGAAAGCATTAAAACCCTCTGGGAAATGTTGAGGCTTGACATTGCGTGTGTTTTACTATCCAGAGACCATCTTGAGATCACCAGAGAAAAGCAGAGAAACAACGATGCTCATTATCGCAAGTGGCCCAGAGCACTTATTTCTAAAAATCTTCTTATATCAATAATATTTTGCAAGACAGAGTATCAAACTACTCTCCAAGCATGTGTCTCTGTGCACGCACGTGAGCTCTCAATCCTCATCAGAGAACCTTCTTTGTGTAACGAACACAGTAACTCACAACTGGGTCAGAGTGCAGAGAATAAGCACTTGGAGAGGGCCCAGTCATAAACACATCTATATTTTCTTTCCCCAAGGATCAAATAACATCTCAGAAGGGGGAAATTATTATAACGGCCAGAATTTGGAAGGGACTAGGGTGAGGCAGTATCTTCTGGACACGACAGGATCACTGCACTCACAAACTCATAGCGGCTGTGGTGGCCGGCATAAGGTCTGTGCAAGATCAAGCCACTCGTCATTACAGTGGGGAAGAGAAGAGTTGATGAGCTCTGATCCCACCCCCTAACTGAGTGGCTATGGATGGTTCATGGCTACTAGAAAAGGGAAGGTCCATTTTAAGAGTGTGGTCCCAAACAGATCCACCACGTTCCAGTGAATGGTTCCATATCCATGCATAACCGGATGCAGTGGCTTACAAAAAAAAAAAAAATAGGGGAGGCAGTCAGGGGTAGGCTTGTAGATCTGGGAGGGCTTAGGGAAAGCAGTGGTGTGTGAATATGATCAAAATGTATTGCACGTGTATGAAATTCTCAATTAATATAATAAAAATATTGTATTTTTCAAAATAAAAGAAAAATATAGATGTGATGACACTAGTCTGTATTCCCAGCATTCAGGAGTTGGAAGCCAGATGATCAACACTTCACCCATATCTACATAGTTCCAAGCCAGACTTGAGCCATGAGATTGTTTTTCATGAAACTGAAAGGAGGTGGGGGAGAAAAAGAAATGAAAAGAAGCTTTCAGTATTTAGCTGATATTCAATATGGGTTTGGGAGATGGTAGCAACCCTGTTAGAGGATATTATTTTGTCTGGAATATAATCATTGGGGAAGATGCTTGTCCAATTATTTTTTTCATCTTAATTTTGAGATTATAATATAATTAAATCATTTCTCCATTGCCTGTTCTACCTCCAAACACTACTATAAACTGGTCGCCTCCTTGTTCTCTTTCAAATTTCTACCTTCCCTTTTCAATAATTGTTGTTACATGCACATACATCCTGCTCAGTCTACATAATGATAGTCATATGTATGTTTTCAGGACTGACCATTTGGTATTGGATAATGATCAAGGTGCTCTTCCCTGAAGAAGACTATTTCTTCTACTTTCGACATTCCTTATTGACTATAGTTCTTTGTGCTTTCCTGGACCCACTATGGCATATCTACTCGTCCTTGTTTAGCTGTTGTTTAGGCAGTCATCTTGGTGAGACTTTATGCATGATGCTATTCACATTACCAGGAAACATAATCATACAGCAAATTCCCTGATCCTCTGGCTCTTACAATTTTTCTAACCTTTTTTTTTCCTAAAACGATCCCTGAGCCTTAAGTACAGGAGATTTTTGTTGGTTGGTTGATTGGCTGGTTGGTTGGTTGGTTGGTTAGTTTGTTTGTTTTTTGTAGATGTATTTATTGGAACTGAACTCCACAACTATTTTGACGGGTTGTGGTATTCTGTAATGTGTTTTTGTCTGTTCCATAGAGAAGATTCCTTAATAAAGAGTGAGGCCTAACTATACTTACATTTTAGATATAAGGATTAATATTTAAAATGCTTTTAGGGATTCTGGAGGTTTAGTAAAGTGATTGTTGTAGTAGAAGGCATGATTTCCCTCTTGTTGAGTGGATCTTAAGATCAATTAAAGACCCATTGGTTACTGCCAAGAAATGCATGCTACTACTTCACTTATTACGGTTATTGTGCTGTTTGTTGTTGTGGGTCATATGTGCCATAGCTGGGTAGGACTATTGGGTGCTTCCCTCTTTGTAAGCTTGCATGGTGCTTCTGGTAAAATGAAATCTAGCCATAAAGAAGAAAGTATTCAAGTCAGTTCTAGCTCAGGAGCTTGCTGGGGGAAAAGATTTTTAAATCATTAGGAAACTTATTTGAAATCATAACACTGTTCAACAAGATGGCCATTTCCTAAACAATCACAGAAGCAGTTTGCAATGGGCCTTCAATGGACCGCATGAAAATTCTGTAGCTATTTAGGAATTAATTTGAGAATCAAAAAAATTTTTTTTTCAATGCAGTTTATTCAGGAACCTTGAACAATCATCTGACCCTGGGGAAAGCCAGCCCACAGCTTAAATAGCCTCTGGGTAGCCAACCCAGGCGTGCCACGGGGGCAATGCAGATAGGTCCACATACATGGAAGCAAGCCAGATCCTCAGCCTTAGCCAAATGTGGAATTGTTCGTGACAAAGAGCACACACCATCGGGAAGGTGGAAGGCGGAAACCAGCTCCATCTTTAAGGCACAGCATTCCGCAGCTCTCTACAGTTCCCCCTTTTTGTTTTAGACGCATCAGGCAAGAGGAGAGGTCTGATCTCTGATATTAGAAATAAATTGGGACTTTGTACCGATGTTCATTTAGGTGTCATCCACCCAAAGAGCATCAGACCCGTCCGATATCTTTTTCTCAGAGGCGGGACCTGGGGTATCAACCCGCATGCAATCAGACATGCTCTTCTCTGGGTCCAAAGCGGCGGACCCTGAGTGCAGTGCTTAGCCTCGCATCCTGAGCGTAACATTTTAGCTTTTTATGGTATCCAACCATGCTTGGGGCGAATGTCCTGCTTCAATGGCTGTAAAGGCCTGAATGATCATGGCTGCATCACACTGTTGTGAGACTCTAATCTTGCATATATACCACAGGCAAACCAAGGAGACCAACACCAGAAGGCCTGCTAACGCTCCCATGCCCGCCCATTCCTTCAGATGATTCATGGCTGCAACAATCCATGATGATAATCCTGTGGCTAGTCCTGCGTCCACTCTGGTAGAATTTACTGTGACAATGGCCACTCTCAGCTGCTCCATCGTAGTATCGAATTCTCCAGTCCAATTACCTAAAATATAGCTCGACAATTGTTTAGACAGATTTGCAGCACAGGAAAAATTCTCATGTTATATGCTAGTGACTCAAAGTCCAGCATATTTTCATTGACAGCCAAGTTGAGCGATTCCCATCCGGAAAGGCAAAGAGGATGGACATCAGAAGAAGAAGAAAACAGGAAACAACCTAGGAACCTACCACAGAGGGCCTCTGAAAGCCTCTGCCCTTCAGACTATCAAAGCAGATGCTGAGCCTGATGGGCAACTGTTGGGCAGGTGAACGGAATTTTAGGTAAGAACTGGGAAATAGTAAGAGCTGGAGAGGACAGGGTCTCCACAAGGAGAGCAACAGAACAAGAAAATTTGAACACAGGGAACTTCCCAGAGACTCATACTCCAACCAAGGACTATTCATGGAGATAACCCAGAACCCCTGCACAGATGTAGCCCAGGGCAGTTCAGAGTCCAATTGGGTTACATAGTAATGTGAAGAGGGACTGCCTCTGACATAATCTGATTGCCCTGCTCTTTGATCACCTCCCTCTGGGGGGGGGAGCAGCCTTACCAGGCCATAGTAGAGGACAATGCAGCCACTTTTGATGTGAACTGACAGACTAAGATCAGAAAGGAGAGGAGAACCTCCCCTATTAGTGGACTTGGGGAGTGGCATGAAAGCAGAGGGAGGAGGGAGGGTGGGACTGGGAGGGGAGGAGGGAGGGGCTTATGGGGGGATGCAGAATGAATAAAGTGTAATTGATGAAAAATTTAAAAGAAAAAAGGGAAAAAATAATTTAAGAACCTTAAATGACTTTCAAAAGTGGAGGAAAAAATGGAGTTAGTCAATTGGCATGGAGCACGTCTCACCCCTGGGGGCAGTGGTCTCCTGAACCTACTCAAACCTCGGACACCACCACTGCTAGTTTTAGAACTGACGCAGGATGTTTCAACGAGGGGGTTAAGGCTTCTCATAATATTTCCTATAAGCCCACACCTGTTTGTCTATATCCCCCATTTTTATTCATTATTAGCCAGATAGAGCCAAGTAATTGTGGTAATGATACTTGCTTTTTTGCCCAATGCTGGAATGCTAGTAAATTTAGGTATGCCCTGGATACTCACATGCCTCACTGGGTGCCTGTGCCCGTTGATGCCCCTCACGCTATGACTCTCTTCAGACAGAAAAGGGATCTTGGAACCACAGCCACCATTGTTACTACCATCTCATTGGCGGCTGTTGGAGCTACCACCGGGGCATTAGCCATGAGTCATACTGGGCAGACTGCTCAGACCCTGAATAATCATTTAGCCAATGTAGCTCATGCCTTAGTTGTACATAAAGGAATTAATGCTCAACTAAAAGGAAGCTTGATGGTGTTCAATCAGAGGATTGACCTCGTGCAGGAGCAAATTGATACCCTATGGCAAATCGCTCAACTTGGCTGTCAACGAGAATCAAAAATTTTAAAAAATGCACATATAAATACATATGCTGCAGTTTTCAGAAGAATGAATACTGCTGAAATGTCAAAATTTTCTCCATGACAAGGAAATCAAAATTAGTTCTACTGTCTAAATGCAGTCAGCTTACCTTAAATCTCTTTTGGAAATGTGAAACAGTGAATGAGTCTTCAAAATTTAGTGGAAGAGCTAATCCTTTCACAAGTCAATTAAAATAATAATCTGAGATTAGCATAGCAATAGATCAACAGAACAGAAATAAAGGATCCAGCGGAGCTATTGTCTGAGTCCTTTACTGTACGTGATGGAGGCTGGCTTAAATTAAAGCTATCTAAGGTAACATGTACCACAGCTTCCATCTCACAAAATAACTATGTGAGACAACCTTTAGAAAAAGAATAACATCAAGAAATGTTGGTCAGAATATTAAAGTATATAATATAGCCAGAGTAAATAGAATAAAGTGATCCATGGCAGAAATATGTTGTGGAGAAGGGACTAATATATTTTGGGTAATCAATAAAGTATTTGTTGAATGAATGTATTCTCCAAGCTACTCATACTGAACCCATTTCACACCTAAAAGACTTGCACAGTATGAAGCAAACACACTAGTGTGTCCAAAGTTTCATCGGTGTGATTATTACAAAATCAGGTCTCCTTCTCTTCTACCTCCATCCTTAGGATGGTCATCATAAAGAACTGAGCTCAGGAATTTTATAGCCTTTAACACATCCTAAGTAGTTCATGACACAGAAAGTGAACACATGGCTGATTGAGGAGGTTTGTGTCCACTCTAAATGCATCTGCTCGTGGGCCAGTGTATAGGGCAATAGCTAGGTGTGTAGCTGTCCTGAGCATTCTCTAGCAATTAGCTTGGGAGGGAGGGTGTTCAACGAAACTAAATTTAAAGATGTAGAACTATACCTTGAGTCCCTGTGCTTCTCAGGCTCCCAGTCCGTGTTTTATCACCAAAAAAAAGGGCACATGAAGCCCAGCCTTCAGCAACAAGGAAGCACCCCAGCTGAGTAGCTCCCCTGCCCCCCTCACAGTCCCAGTGATGAAATCAGTTTGTCATTTTCTCCTATTGCCTACATTGGTTTCATAAGAGTCATACATTTCCTCCTCTCTCAGCCAGGTTTTTTTTTTTTAATCTATAAATATCTAGTTTCAAAGAAAGCAATAAACAGCTTTCCTCCACTGTGTTTTCTTTGAACTTTCACCTTCCAGATAAGAAATTGTAAAGATTAGGAAATGATGATATCATTCTTATTGACCTAAGACCTGTGACTCTCATCTTGCAGAATATAGAGCAGGCTTGTCTGAGTGAGGTGACACAGCCCTTACTCGGTGCCATTTATGCTTTTCTTCTTTCCGCATGAAAAGTTCGTGACATTTATGAATCTGATTTTTGACCCATTCATGAATCATAAAGCTAATTTAGCAGATCTTGAGCAACATTTTTGAAAAGAAAAAAGGAGGTTAGAGTAAGAAACAAAATACATTTCGAGGAGTTTGTTTCAGTTTATGAGTGAGTATCTCTGAGGTTTGGGTAAGAAAAAAGTATCATATTTAGACTCAATATTTTTTTTTATTTATTTTTTTTTCAATGCAGTTTATTCAGGAACATTGAACAATCCTCGGACCCCGGGGAAAGCCAGCCCACAGCTTAAATAGCCTCTGGGTAGCCAACCCAGGCGTGCCACGGGGGCAATGCAGATAGGTCCACATACATGGAAGCAAGCCAGATCCTCGGCCTTAGCCAAATGTGGAGTTGTTCGTGACAGAGAGCACTCACCATCGGGAAGGTGGAAGGCGGAAACCAGCTCCATCTTTAAGGCATAGCATTCCGCAGCTCTCTACAGTTCCCCCTTTTTGTTTTAGACGCATCAGGCAAGAGGAGAGGTCTGATCTCTGATATTAGAAATAAATTGGGACTTTGTACAGATGTTCATTTAGGTGTCATCCACCCAAAGAGCATCAGACCCGTCCAATACCTTTTTCTCAGAGGCGGGACCTGGGGCATCAACCCGCATGCAATCAGACATGCTCTTCTCTGGGTCCAAAGCGGCTGACCCTGAGTGCAGTGCTTAGCCTTTACTCCCTAAGGGGCCTCTCCCATCAGTTTCTAGGACCCCTTGCTCTGCTCTGTTAGACTGTCTCCCTCTCTTCTTTTCCAAGGTGAGCCAACTTAAGATGCTTTATGCATTATCTGGCATGCTCAGAAGGAGGCCTTGTCTGCCTCTCTTCGTTCTTCATGACTAGCTCTGAGGCCCTGTCATGGTGGGCTGAGAGCATTTCCTGGAATCTGTGACACCCTTGACACTCCAGTCTCATTCTCTACACACTGTCCTGGATGACTGAGCTTAGTGATCCCCATGAGACACCTCACCCCCTTCTTCAGAACATGGTAGAGTGCTCTTTCATCTGACAATGTGTGATAGCCTTAGTTCAGGGGCTTTTGAATTTACTTATGGTGTTTCTTCATAGTAACTGTAATATGTACTTGAAAAACTGATTTTTCTAGGCCAGGGCTGCTAGTTTTTATGGAAGGCTAGACTCTATAGACCTTTGTCCTGTAGTCACTTCTGGATGCCTGGGACTATTCTGCTTTTGAAATGAGGCCAGTTTAACTAAAGAGCTAGATATTATATTCCATATAATATATATATATTTTCCATATATATGCAGTTGTATATATATAAAATATTCCATATTATATATATATATATATTCCATAGAAGTGTTGTTGTACTGTATGCATGGTGAGTATACAGTTGATGAGTTTTGACATACTAGCGTGTCTTACAATGAGTATAATAAGAAATATTATGCCCAAATGTTTCTGTCCCCTTCTCTAGCCAAACACTGATCTGGTTTCTTTCACTTCTGTTTTGTCTTGTTTGGTAGCACCTTGTGTGTTTCACACACAGTCTTTCATCCCTTGTATCTTCCAAGCAGCATAATTGTTGTGGAGGTAAGCATGTTTTTGTTTTGATCCCAGGTGTAGGATATAGAACTGATTCAGATTGTCCACAGCAGCAAACTATTTGCCTGGTGCAGGCTCTGAGAGGGGCCCTTTGCCAGCTGCAGATAGTTTAAATCTGAGGATTCTGGAGAGGCAATAAATGACAGGGCCCAGAAAGAGAATGAGAAAGGGGGCTCTGAGAGAGAAGAATGCTGGTGCTTTCCTGATTGCTGTTGATGCAGTTGGATAAGAAGCTGGAGATACCCTGAAAGGAGGATTGGTTTTGCCCTAAGGAACCTGATGACCCTAGCCAGCAGGAAGTAGCCAAACAGAACTCCGCCCCCTCTCCCCACTAACCTTCTTTCTCTCCTACCTGGTGTTGGGGTGTTGGAGGGAATTGGGGTGGAGAAGGGAGGAAGAGGCATACAAAACTTAAATAAAGTAGGATTAAAAACTATGCCGACACATAATGATTAATTTGTTTGTGTCCCTGCTTATACATATCTCTGCTTCTTATCGCTAAGTCATATCTCATCATAGATACCATATGGATCACTTATCAACTCATAAGTTTATTTAGTTTATTTTAAAGTCATGTTTTTAAATTTTATTCTTTGAGAATTTCATAAATGTATTTTGATTATATTGCTTCCCTTTCCCCAACTCCTCCCAGATGCTCCCTACCTCTCTACCCACCCAAATTCATATTCTCTCTCATTCCTAACAGAAAAAAAAAGCCAAAACAAATCAATAAAAACAGAACAAAACCATAAGTTCCAGCATCTCCTGAGTGTGGGGCCTGCCTTCCATGTTTATTGTTTTAATTGTTATCTTAATATTTAATTTTGAATTTAAAAAGCCTTTTTTCTTCTAAGTTAAAGATGGAATCCAAGTTCATTTCATATTGTATTCCAAACCTCAGATGTATATACAACTCATCTGGCAAAACAGGTACAAGCCCAGTATGGATTAAATATTGAGAGATTGTCATGCATAATATTGCACAGGGTCCCTTAGATTATACAAGAAAATCCTGAGAGTCAAGAAATTTTTATCAAGAATAATTTTGAACACTACATAGGTGCCCTAAATAAAAACTAACTAAATCTCATTTGTTCACCTTAAGTTTTTTAACTTCTTCATCTCTCCCATGGCTATTTTTCTTATTGCAATGCTTTGCTTATCCTCATGGCTAAGTCATTATGACAGCTGAATGACGCCATAGGATCTGCTTGCTTTATATGATTGCAGTCTGTATATACCCGAAACTCAGCATAGATTTGGGGACAAAAATCACAAAGATGGCAATGTTTTTCCTACAACTCTTCTTTGGAGATGAATCTTTACAATTGCTTTCATTTTTGGAAGTCGTCAGATGTAGGGTATGAAGGAATCGGCTACTTCTTAATAACTCAGTGGAAGAGTGGGATCAGAGCCCACTTGAGCACCCAGGAAGATGTTTAGGGTACCTTTCCTGGGCAACCTAGTGGCACACAGACCTGGAGCCACAAGAAGGGATAAGGCCCAGAGAAAAACTAATGCTAACTGCACAATTTAGTCCCCTTCTCACTTTCTCCAGTGAGACAAGGCCTTCCAGAGTGTGATGAAAAATGATCTGACCTCGGGGTTTTCTTGCAGGAACATTATGGAATGCTACAGCAAAGAAATTGACTGCAGCCTACGTCACTACCTCATGACTGCTCTGGAAAACCTGAAACAGTAAAATTCTGGAGCATGTCCCTGTGTTCTCTGAAGTCACCTTCCCAATGCATACAAGAAGTAGCTGGGCACCTTCTGTTTGGTAAATGATTCTCCTGAGTGATGCAATGGGTAGAAAGGTAGGTTTCTCTAGCGAGTTACCTCTGGACTTGTTGGCAAGTATTTGCAGGGACATATAACCACACTTTCTGCTCTTCAAACTGAAGTGTGCTTGTGTGTGAGAAATGAGGACGGTCACGTGCATCTGAGCTGGCCACAAACCTCGTGATGTTGGACTGTCTCTTGTGATCTGATCCTAAGTCTGTCCCTGTTATTACAGGGTTCTGAGTTAGATAAGACTGCCAGAACAAAAGAGCCCCTCACTGCGGGGATCTGCTTTTCCATAAATATCCCTCTGTCTTCTACTAAGCACAGCTTCAGTTCTTAGAGTGAATTCAACAAATCTCTGTCCTCAGCCAGTGGTATTCTGGCAAGTCACATACATTGAATGAATATACATATATATATGATTATAAATGTTAGTGCTTTTTTTAATGCACTGAATATAACACAGGTGTCAGCAATCTTCTAAATTCCTTCCATTCTTTTCCAGAGTGAAATATTTAAGAGGGAGAATGTTTGCAGGTCCTAAGAATGTTTCCTAAGTCCATGGCTTTTCTTTCTGCAGAGGAATATAGGGAGGGATTTCCTGATCTAAAAGGAAGTATCAGGTCCCAAGTCAAATTCTTCTCCAAAGAAGACTGAAGTTATCAAATCCTGTTTGCTGTCTTCAATTCAAGGGAAGACATTATTGATACTGAATTTAGCTTATCCTCTTTCAGATCAGCATATCAACTTTTCCTCAACACTTCCTTTCACCCACCCATATCTGGAGGGATTTTAACCAGCAGCTTTGGAAAATCAAAGCAACAAGTTAAAGCGATCTTTGGCACACCTTGCCTCCACTTGATGCTATTTTGTCCATGCCTAGATCTCTCTGTATTACTATAGCATAGCTTGACCTTTAACCTAATTTAGGAAGCTGGTTGAGTGGTCAGAGATCCATCCACAGGGGATAGTTTGGGTGTCCGTGTTCCTGAACCCCAGGGTGAAATCAAGCATGGAAGACTGGAGTCTAACCAGGGTTCACCTGAGAAAGCAATTCATGCTGGGACATCGAAAAGATGCAAATGAACTGGAGGTAGGAAGTGAGAGCAGCAGGTGTGTATGAATAGTTGATCACATATAGAAAAAGAAAAGATTTCACTACTTCAGTCCAGGTCCCATGCCTTGAAACTGAAGCCACCAGGAACCCAACCATTCACAGTTCTAGCTTTTTCAGAATGTGTCACCTTTGTAGCTTCCTGGCCATGTTTTTGGGTATTAAATAAATATTTTTCGATGAAGGGGAGAAAGGGAGGTCTTGCCACCAATTAGTACATACATATGTAAAGGACCAGGCTGGAAGGAAGATGGTAGAAGAGAGACATGTACCAATGTACCTGCGTCACTGTGATACACATCTGATTGACATATAACAAATTGTGATAATCATCTGAAATTCATTTTTAAATGACATTCAAGTCACATACATTGAATGAATGCATGCATGAATATATATCTGTATATACATATGATTCTGCATTTTAGTGCTTTTTTTAATGCCCTGAAATATAACACAGGTGTCAACAATCCTAATTCCTTTTCCCAAACTGGATTTCTCTGCTTTCCATTCTTTCAAGATAATCATAGTTATCTTGAAATATTCAACCTTTCCAAATCAGGCCTTTGGGAAAAAGCAAGAAGTAGAAAATCAAGCCATAATCCTAAAACTCTGATTCCCCTAATATCTCAATCAATAATATGAGGCAGTCAAATGTAAAACCTGAGAAGTAACTGGCTATACAGAGTCATTATTCCCAAAAAATAACACACCTGGTCTTTGAAACCTGTGCGTTCGTTACCTTTGTTTATCTAGACTAATGGCTACAAGTTATTCTCAAACCAATCTTTGCAATATGAATAGATTAAGTGAAGTAAGAAATGTTACATGAAAATTGATTTAGGCTGGTAGGATGAATCTCCTTCTAGCCATTGAGCTGTTAGGGCCAGTGAAATTGTATGGAACTTTCTAAAGCTGGAAAGATTTTTAGGAAATGTGTTAAAATGCATGGGTGAATGTGCTCAGTCTTTTTTGTTAGCTGGAGGCAAGTTTGTTAGGAGATGGACCACACTCTCATGTAAGTCCAAAGCTGGCAGTGAGTTTGTCATGACCTCGGCACTAACTGCTGTGTAGATGTGGCCATTATGTTCAGCAGGAATATAGTGGAAGGAAGTTCCCTCATTCATCAAGGATGTATTGAGCTGCTACAAATCTACAGTGGGAATTCTAGATAGTTAACATGACATGCAGCCCTCTGGGCTAACTGAGCTTTTGGTTTCAGAGAAACAGGATTTTTTAAAATAACATACAAAAGCTTGTGATGAAAGCAAGAGGAGACACAAGAACAACTAGATAACTAAGTGACAAGGTGTTTACTGTTGACCAGGTGGCCAGGGTGACATAGACTTGCAGATTCTAGACAAGAGCAATCACCAATACATTTTTTTTGGGGGGATGAATTTTGTGTAGCTTTGTTTTAAAAAATTAAGTAACAGATGTGGGAGGGGCACCTAAGCCCTTCTTCAACTGCAACTGGCATTTGAAGATTGCAGAAAGAGGAGTCAGTTTTATCGAGGGTTATGTCCCTGGTTGGTTGACCATGCTCCATTGGAAGGCCCCAGGCCATGCAGCACTAACTGGGCGCAGTATGTTGTATTTTTAAAGAGGGTCTAAAGTTGGTGGAGGGGGATATGGAGAAGTTAGAGAAAAGGTGTGGGCAGTGAATATGATAAAAATACATAGTATGACATTCCCAAGAAATAAATAAAACTATTATTTACAAATAATAACTTTAAAAAATAAAAATTCTTACACAGCAACAACCATGTCACCGTTCTTAGCACTGAACAAGGAAAATCACAAGTGAATATTGAGCAAAGACCACTGCATGAAGGCCATTTGCACTGTAGTCTAGATGTAGGAGGAAGCCACTGGGTCAGTTTTAACAGGAAAGGACAAGAAATCTTCAATGGAAAACTTACCTCGTGGAAAAGATGATGCGTTCTCAATAAAAGTAAACGCCCTTCAACAAAACCAGCTTGACGTTCCATTCTGAACCTTCCTTTTAAAGTGACTTCATCATCAAGCTTCTCCCAACACACATACACACACAAGCACTAGCTGACAAGTACTGTGTTCATTAAGGACCAAATGTAAGTGGAAAATAATTCTCAAGCCTTTCCCGCTAATCACTGATTCGCACTGTTTTAGGCTGACCTACAGCGTTTATCGTTCTTCTGTTCCAGCCCTTTCTCTAATATAAGTGGGGGTGGGCTACATCTCTTCCTTTCCTACATTTTTCCTAACACCCACTGGGATATAACATATTGCTAAAGCTCAACTGTGTCACATCTGAAGAATGGTCACGTGGCTTTCAAAGTATTCTCCAAATGTCAATCCAGGAGTAGGTGCTGTCCTCTGTAACTTCATGGTGAGTTCTCACATGGAAAGATGAGAAATGTAATCGATGAAACTAAGCCCACGTGTGAAAAGGGAGCCTGAACACAAGGATACCTAAAGATAGGCTATGTTGTCTGTCTTACAATGAAACTGAATGCAGATGTATTCATCCTTGCTATTGAAAAGAAAGCTCTGATTGAGTTGCTGGGCATGATAATATATTAACAAAGTGAAGATAAGCTATACTAGATTTACCTCCCTATATTTCTAATATAGTTTTCCAAATGAAGCTGAAAACCCTTATTGAAGGCTTTACTCTAATGAGATAAATATATTTCAGAATATTATTTAGGATATCTTTGTAGTAATTTTTGTTTGATTTTTTTTTTTACTATGTAGATTTTTTTTAAAGATTTCGTACTATAACAGCTCTCAGCCTAAATGTACAAGACAATTCTAACCCTGACTGACAAACACCTGTCTGTACCTGAGGCACATTCTGGAGGCCTTCTCCAAAATCTGTACCTGAGGCAGAGAGCACTGGTCTTGTTCCAGAAAAAGTGAAACAGAAATGACACTAAGTCCAAGTTGCTGGCCTTGTGCTTTCTAATCTATGACATGTCTACAAAGTCCTGAGATGGCCATAGCCTATACTCGTGATGTGTTCCCCATACCGAACAGGTTAAGACAAGCTTACTGTAGGTGTATGAATAAAAATAATAATCAAATAATTTTGCCAAGTTTACCACAGCTGGGAAGTGTCCTTGTATAAACCTTCCTTCAAGCCATAAACCCTTCAACCAAAGTCACAAGTTTTAATTCTTGAATTGTCTCCTCCTTTAAGTCCGTGAGTGAGTCAGTAATCTGGCATCTGGCCCTGCTTCTAGCTGACTCAGAAGTACTTTTGTAGCAGCTGAAGGGGTGGAGCCATTGCTCTAGATCAAATGAGACAGAGCTAAGTAGAGAGGTAGAGTCCATATCCCAAATGGATTTCACAAAGACTAGCCCAGACTAAAAGGATAAGGGGTGGGGGTTGATAGGAATTTTAAGGGGGAAGAATAAAGAGAATTAACTGAAACAAAGTGTGTGAGAAAAGGCCATATGGAATTTTACTACCACGTAATGATGTGAAGGGAGACAGTGTATAACTGGAAAATGATGTTCATAGAATCAACGCATAACTAAATAAAAATTCCAGTGCCACGTGCAGGATAGCACTGTAGGAGTTGCTGCTGAAGGGGGACCTAGAAGCCTCCCTGCTTTCTCCATAGAGTTCAGTCCATGTGGAGGATACCTTCAGTAACAATTCTGGTGCGTAACCAAGAGGAGTGACAAACAGAGGAATGACCTGCACCGCCTTTACATTGTTGGAGGCCGTGTCAGTCTTCTAACCAACAGTGGTGTCTCCTCTCCCTGAGGATGCATTGTGCAATAGTGGCACCACTGTCATAGGAGTGACTCTCTGCTCTATGACTGTATTTGATATTCACTCCAGAGGAAGGAATACATCCCGTACGGTAAGCCTGTTTAAATACCCGTGTCTGGGGAGGCTACAGGTCCTCCTGGGTAGGAAACACTCACTACTGTTGTTGAGGTAGACCAGCACAACATCAAGCTGCCTTGAAATGTCTGCTCTTATACCAATAAACAAATTATACTCTCGGGCTTCATCAGAAAAGTGGTAAACTCCTGATGGCTTAAGGTGGCAGGAATAAGAGATGATTTATGGCCAAACCCCAAACGAGATATTTATTCTACCTATTCTGAGGCTTGGGGAACATTGTTTTAGAGGGGGCTGGAAGAACAAAAGAGCTGAAAGACAGAGCAAACAACTATACAGTGTCGTCTTCTAGGCAGGGCATGTGTAATTGTAATCATAAACTGACAAAGGATGAGGTCACTTTCACTAAGCCTGAAGAATACAGATCCTGTCTATAGTCAGTTATGAAAAGAGAAAGAGCACATGCTTAGCTTCTTCTTCCTGTTGCATTATTGGCTGCTCACATTTTGGGAGGGGATACATTATCTTAAGTTGTACCCCCCACAGGTGACACCACCAGACTCCAATGAATAATTCCAAACTCTTAATCCCAAAGAGAGCACCAAGTAACCTCATTTGTTTCAGAACAAAGCAAAACAAAACAAAACATACACCCATAAACATGAGAAAGTGATTTGAGGAGAAAAATCAGGGGAGGTGACAGAAGTGGGAAGGAAATAGGAAAAGGGAGAAGAGTAATGACAATGTATTATATACGCATATGAAATATTCCAAGAAGAAAATTAATGGAAAAAAGAGCACTCAATATCTTGATCCTAGAAACTTTTGAAAACACAAGCAATTAAATCAAATTTAACAATTATTCTTTTATAACGAAAGCTCCCCTCTTACTTGTGAGGCTCAGGAGACATTGTGTTAGAAAGAGCAGAAAGAACATGAAAGCTGAAAGGTAGAGAGGAGGACTACCATAATCACAGAGATCAGAAAAGAAACAGAAAACATATAAGTGTTCATTTGAACCTCCCATGGTATAACAAACCCTAAGTCTAAGACTATGACCCAATGGATCCAAAGAAATGACACAAATCATCATCTCCTTGAGGTTCAGGGAGTGTCAAAGGCATCAAGTTTCAAGAAACCCTAGTTCAGAACAGGCCAAAGCTACACTTTTAGAATTTAGCCAATAATATTTCTCCATATTTGAAAGTCATTTTAATAGTCTCTTAAATTTTATAAATCAGTAATCTGCTTGATTTTTATTTTCTTAATTTTATTACTTTGGAAGCATAGCCAAATTCAATTGACTCCAGGCCTGACTGGATGCCAAGTGAAAGAGACGAAAAAAAAGAAAGTCGTTGCTCCATGGTCTTCTTGCCTGGGGTCTGCCATACAGAACCTTGTGGAGAGTGACCTTTCCGGCCACAGTGAACGGGGTTAACAGCACCGGACCTCTGGCTTTCCTTCTCCTCTCCTCACATGCTTAGGTTTCAACCTCACTGTGTCCTGCCTTCTCCAACCTGAAGAATACACTTGGTTACTTGCCTTGAAGACCTGGGACAGACAATGGTGTGAAGTGCTCGGAACAGAGCCAGCTGCATAGAAGCTCTTTGAGAAATGAACTTTCTCAGCTACAGGAACTCATGGTGCTCTCAGGAGATCGCTGGTCTCTTCTGGGATACAGCAGCAAAACTGTGGTCTGAATGGAAGGCTCTGAAAGCTGAAAGCCCTACCCATTCCTGCTTATGTGCTGGGTGAATAATTGTCATGTAAAATACCTGTGAAACTTAATATAACTGTGGCCAAATTCCAGAAAGCTTTACTGGAAAAGTTGAAATGAAATTTTTTTCTTTCTTTTTAAATAGAGAGGTTATGGAGCAATCTTCTTAACTGCTTAAATTCATTAAGATAGAAAAGGGTGTAAGAATAGAATTCTGGGTACTGGCTTTATCATGGGAGCCAGGGGACTGTTTCTTCATCTGGAAGACCCAAGTGTATAGAGAGCTGCTTTGATGGCCATCATTGCAAAAGAACCAAGATTTCTGTCTCAGAGAACAGACAGAGCAATAGGATGATAGCATTAACTTTGGCCAACTGCTGTGCTCTCCGGATCTCAGAACATAGGTGCTGAATTGTGACTATAAGACATCACCTGTCCCCTCACGATCATCACAACCACTTCATGTTGCAAAAGAAATGCATCTTTTCCTCAGCCCTGGCTAAGACTCAACTTCTAGTCAAACACGATCGCATTATCACTTGCTACAAGATAAGACAAGTAGGGAATGTAGGTGATGAACCTGAAATCCCAGAAGCAAAAGCACAGTGGAAAACATCCATCAAGGCAAGATCCCTTCTTTACATGACTCACTGAGATGAGGAAGGCCGTCAGTTTTTTCATTCTGGTACTCTGGGTCCACAGCCCTGCACAGATCCTATAAATTATTTGGTTGTCCTCACAAGAAATGCCCATGAAGCCATTTTGGGAATCTCAATGGCAGGTGACTCACTCATGAAGGTCTCATATAAAGAGGATAATTAACCCACAGCAAATATACTCGATTTCTGCTCACCCCACCCCATTCTAATTTTCAGAAATTCTAGCCCAACCTAAAGTTCTTGAACAGCCGTTCTTCAGTGAATGACTTCTCTAGGTATGATGATGACTCTGACAAAACCTGACTAAGAGTCTACGCATCTGCCGCTCCCCACCAAAGGAATCAACATGCAGAAAATGCAAAAAAGATGATCACTCTGTTCCTTACATGACACAACTTCCCTCTAGACAAACATTAGTCAATCGGGAAAGTTTTCAGAAGAATCGGGCCGTCACTCAGGGCAACCAGTTTAACAGCAATCATTCTTATTAAAAAAAAAAAAAAAAGTTAGATTCTACATATTTGCCAGTCTCTCAATTTACCTATATAACTGTTTACTGGGGGTTCTGCCAAGAACAGCGACAAGGTATAAGGTTCATAACTATTGTTGCACACAGACTCCAAGTAAAAAGAAACAAAACCATCTCCTTGGAAATCAAGTGCTGATAAGAATATGACTTTCAAATACTGTGAAGAATGAGCACTTAAGTGATTTGAAATGAATTAATATAAAAAACATGCATAAAATAAGCTATGTGAAGTAAAAAAATATATATGTAATGTTGCTACAATCATGTAGAACCCATCAATAATGAAAAGATTGGGGAGTTACAGGCAGACGTAATTAAATTTTATACTGTATATAATTTTCACAATACATATGACTGGAAATGTCTTAAAGAAAAGAAGGCACTCTGGGCAGATGCACACAGAAACACCTGTGGTAAGAAAGCATGCATGTCTGCTGGGCAGTAGTGGTGCACACGTTTAATCCCAGCAACTGGAGGCAGAGGCAGGTGGATCTCTGTGAGTTTGAGGCCAGCCTGGTCTGCAGTGAGTTCCAGGACAGCCAAGGCTACACAGAGAAACCCTGAGTTGAAATCCCAAAAAAGAAAGGAAAGAAAGAAACAATTATTTCTTAGATGGTCATAGTTAATGGAAAAAAAATCAATTTAATATAAGAAATTTTTATAATGTATGGACTTTAATTATGAAAAATAACTGCTGTAAGTGATTATTAACCAGTCAATTCTCTCAAAATGAAAAGATCTGTTACTACAAAGTTCATGTTTATTCCACACAGACTTAATCTTTCCTTCTTAGAGTTTAAAATCTAGATAGGATTTGGCCAAGTTAGCAGTCAGTGAGCAGTGGAAGGCATGCTCAGAGCTGAGGAAGCGTTGAGGATGTTTCCCCTGTGACTCCGGTAGCCCAACAGGGGAAGATACTCTTGATGGTATATAGAGCACCTTCCCAAAGAGGTAGGTATTGAAACAAACAGATAAAAATATGTTCAGTGGCAGATGAGAAAGTACAGACCTGGAATAAAAAAAAAAACACAAAAACACATTGGCTTTGGAATGGCCATGAATGCCTAGTAAAGCCAACACAAATTAAAGTCCAGAATCCTCTGAGGGATATATAAGGAAAAGCAGTTGGCAGTTACCTTGGTTTGAACTTGACACGCATGATATTGATACTCATTGTCAGGAGTGGTTCTGATAGTAAACAAAATAATTATGATTGACGTTAAAAGTTAGCATCTAATTTTAATACCATTAAATGAAACACACAAAAATGCCCAACCCCAAGAATATTCCAGTGTGTTTAAACCTCCCAATCAGATATTATGCACAAAGAAAATGATCCTCTGTGCACTCTTTTTGTTGACTTAGCCCTTCTCTGTTCCCCATCATTCCAGCATGCTTGGTTTGCATATGCAAATAATCACTTTTTTTTTTTTTTGCACTGACATAGAAATGGAAATTCGTCCAGAACAAAGCAGCAGCCTGGGAGGCAGCCAAGCTCCATTGCAGAGTCCCCATGAAAGGGACAGAAGGAAATGCTGACACAGAGAGGAGGTTTGGCGGAGGGCAGAGTGAGCATAAAGTAACAGGTAGGAGGTTATTCTTTTCTCATTGACTTCTAAGGGATAAATGAAGTTTGATAACTCATTAAAAAAATAAAAAATAGCCTAGTGACTTTCAATTGAATAGAACAAAACACATTCCAACATTAAAACTGTGATGTTTCACATGGGTCACATGATATGATTGACTTTAGCTGTGATACTGGAAATTCTGTAAATATGTAAAATCTATAAGTAAATAGGGACCTGGGTCCACTTCTAGAAAATTACTCAGTCATCACAACTGAGGACTGTGTCTTCCCTCAGCAAATCCTCACCAGTACCTGAGTACTCCAGTACTCGGAGTAAGCAACAAACTGTGTTCACCGAATGAATGCCAGCACATGCTGTATTTCCAGTAACATGAGATGAAGCAAAACATAAATGGCCCTGCTCTCCTGACAGATAAAATGCTTCCGCTGACTCATGTGCGTCTGTGACTTCTTGCTGGACACTATATGCTGAGCCTCCTGTTCTTGGCACCATTGTTTATTATGCTTTCATACTAGGAAGTTAAAAACAGCGAAAGAATATTAACAGTGATTAGCCCTGGACATGAGAGTAAGCCCACGCACAATTTCGCACTTGTTAACAGCCTATGATGAAGGCAGGAATCATCAAAAAGCAGGCCATTAGGCTGAGAGCGTAATTGTCAACAGAAATACTATCTCCTAGGCATTAGTCACTGGAGGGACCTCAGTGGTAACACTCATCTCCAGAGGTTGCTCTAATGTTGCGGGTGTCAGATCTCCAATTCAACCTTTACTCCCTTCTTCTTGCCCCACAGGCTCAACGGCATTTTTACGAAAGAAATACAGGCTCCGGGGAATTCTGCCCCACACCGCCGGCGCCTACAAATGCCCAGCAGCCAATTCTTTCCTTCTCTTGTCCCTTTGGAGGAAGGTGAGTCTCCATCTCTGAGCCACACTCTGATGACATCCTCCACAGCTTTCTTCCAAGAAGCAAAAGTTCTCATTGCTTCACTTTCACACCCAGGTCTCCCGGCTCAAGCTGGCTCATCTCCCAGCAACGCTCAGGCATTTGCCATCCTTAAAGCTTCCTGGCCCCCTCTCACACTTAGTTCATTCTCCTTCTCAAACTTTCTAGAAGAAGTTAACACTCTTTTATCTTTTTAGATCACTCCTCAATTACCAGCATTTTGCCCTTGAACTTACCAGCTCAGGTTGGCATTGCTGAGGACAAACTAGTTGCTCACTGAACTATTTACTCTGGATCTCTTCCTGGGACTAATGCTCCATAGCTATGGTGCCTGCTTTGTCCTTGTATCACCCCATTAGGCAGAGGCCCATCTCTAAGTCATTCTCTCTTACTCTGCTCTGAGACGGTGGCTGTTCTTATATTTTTTTTAAAAAATCTATTTATGTGTGAAAAATCCATGAGGAGATGTGATACTCAATATGTATAATAATAAAAATATTTTAAAACTAGAGTTTGAATAGAGGTACCCCATATGGGTAGATAAAGCTGTTCCCCAAAGCCATAGGTTACTAAATGAAAATACCAGTGCTGGGGTCCCTATGAGTTGTTGGTCAGGGAGTCTGGGAGTTGCATAAACAATACAATCAATTGCCACTGCTGTTGGTTTTCCAAAATAGATGCTAAGACCATAGCACTGAAGAAGCTAAATGCCTTGGTCACAGGATATAAATAAATCAACTTATTCTTGTCTGGAAGCTTTCTCCTTGCTGGGTAGCCTTCCTAGTTCCAGAAGGCACAATGCAGGCTGCTGAGAGAGAGTGTCAACAGTCTCGACTTTGCTATGCACCCCGTGCACAGTACGGACAGGCAGGATCATGGAAAGTCTGTTACAGGAATAAGCCATCCACTCTCCAACTGGATTTCAGTCTCATTCCACAAGAGGGAAGTCACATGCGGTATTATAAACCTAATTAGAACCCTATGGCTGATGAAGATCGTAGACATGAGTAGGGACTCTAATGCCAGCATTTTTGCTAGATTAACATCATATGTCTGTTAATTTGCCTTCTAACTAACCATACATGCTCATAGGTTAGAACTAACATCAGCTTTGGTCAGAGCAACTTCACTTTGTCACAGTCAGTGATGATTGCAAAGGTCTGTAAGTGGCCAAAGTGCTGATGGTAAATGGTTACTGAATGCCCAGGCAGATATGAAACTCCTGTGCAACTCCCAACAAGGCCCAGAGAACATCACAGAAGAATGAGATGAAAGAATGAAAAAGCAGTAGGCAGTAGGTGTTGTGGAAGGCAGACTTCCCAGGCATGACATGACTTTTGCACTACTTTTTAAAAGATGTATGTTCTTTTTAATTCTGCGCATCTGGCTGGTGTGAGTGTGTGCATGTGAGCACAGGCACTCCCAGATGTCAGAACTGGGCTTTGGATACCCTAGAGCTAGAATTACAGGGGGCGGTGAGCCAGGCAACCTGGGTGCAAGAGCAGTAGACACGCTGAGTCATCTCTCCAGGCCCGTCGCAGGCGTGATTGCCTATGTAAGGTGAGTCCAAGACTGGGCCTGTCAGCACTTTGTCATGGGAGGAGTATGGGATGAGTGGGGCCTCACCTGTCCTGAGGATTTATCTGTGGATAAGGGTTGATAAGGGAAGGAGAACATTTTTTTCCCACTGGTGTAGTCACTGGAAGGTGCCCATCTCACTGTAAATTAACCATCATTCATGTTCCAATAAACAATCCTAATAAAATATGCAAAAAAAAAAAAAACAACCCAAAAAGACAGAAAAGTGGGAGGCCAGCTGTTTGGGAAGAAAAGGGGAGGGGGTTAGAGGAAGGAGTAGGGGAAGAAGAGAGGGTAGTAGGACAAACTTCATTGAAATACATATGTACATGTACAAACACCTCGAAATGAAAGCCATGATAGTGCATCATTAATGTATGCTAATAAAAACACTAGCAGCGACTGTCCATGCATGAGGGATGTTTCCATCCCCAATACCAACCACACCATGTAAAAAGCCAGGCATGGCTGTGTGCTCCTACTGTCACAGAGCTGGGGGAGATGAAGGCAGGAAGAATGATGAAGCATGCTGGCTGTCAGCCTAGCTGGAAACTGACAAGTTCTGGGCTTGGAGAGAGATGTTTTGTCAAGCAGAGAGAAATAGAAGACAGCCAATAGTTTCTCTGTCCTCCATGTGTATACATATGGGTCCTCTACGTGTTAACACATGCACAAACATACAAAATCCATACACATAAAAACATTTTTTTAAAAAATCAGTTTTTTTTTTCAATGTAGTTCAGTTATTCACACTCTGTCTTCCTTTTAGATGTATTAGCTTTAGAAAAAAAAAAAGATTCCCAAGTCACTGGTCACTGTCTCCTGGATATGTGACAGTACTTGGGATATGATGATGGCACATGGAGTTGTAACAGAGGAAGGAAAATGGGAAAGAAAATTCTTATGAGTTTATAGATATGTCAAAAGAGGCATAAATATTCATTGGTTTGTGACACATGCATAGAAGATGCAAAAACTAGAAGCACCACTATCTGATAAGTGGTTCCGGTTTAGACCTCAGAGAATTTCAGGGCATGAGGTTGTCTTGAAGATTATCTTTAAATAAAAAGGAAAAAAAATAAAAGAAATTAGATGCCTTTCCTAAAATAGTACATAGTAGAGAAATAAATCTCTAACCTACAACTTCAAGTCCAGTGACTTATTAATTATGGTATCAACGTACTTCTTCAAGGGCTAAGGTAGGAATAACTAGTTGACAGATGCAAAGAAAAGGTGGTTGGGGACTTCTTCCATGTTAGAAGTGTTCCATCAGTTCAGGGAATAAGCCAACCATGGTCCCTGTTCTCATGGGACAGATGTTCAACTGCCTAATGACAGTGTTTTGCTTCCTAGACAGGCCGGCTCTCTCATTTGAAGTCTGCGTGTCCCCTAATGGCCCATATGTTGAAGACTTGCTTCCCCCTCATGCATCTATTAAGACAAAACAATTGGCGGTGGGACCAGGTGACACTAAGGTAGGTCACTGGGTTCACGTCTCTGAAGAGAATATTGGGGCACCTGGCCCTCCCTTTCCTCTGTCTCTTGATTCAGTTGATCATCTCCATTTTTGCTTCAGTGGCTGTTTCTTGAGAAAGGATCTTACTGGGTAGCTTATGCTAGTCCCTGACTCATTATGTAATTTAAACCTGAAATCCCCCTGCCTGTACATGTGACCATGTCTGACCCATTCAAAATTCTGAGCTCGGCTTTAATTTCCTCCCATTTCCCTGTTGCGTCCAGGATCTAACAATTTTTGCTTAGGCCCAGAGAAGGAGCAGGTGCAAAAGAAAAGAGGAGAGGGCGGAGACAGTTCCCACTTGGCTGCAGACTCCAGACCCTAGGTCTGGCTCCAAGTTCACTCAATATCTTTTGGGAATCCGATTCTTCAATAACCTCCAGCCCTGCGCCTGGTGCAAGTGGGCTCCGCACTCACCATTGCCTCCTTGTCTCACAGGCATCCAGCAGCTTCTGCTTCTTCTGCATGACCGACTGGTAGAAGGGAGCCAGTTCTGCCCATAGTCTATTTCCGCTCTCCAGGCACAGGCTGAACACCAACCATCTGTATCACTCAGCTGAGGTCCCCATCCCAAAGAGCTCTCGGTGGACCCGACATCCATTTCTAGAGCAAGGTTAGAAACTATGAAAGAAACTATTTTTCCCCCTTAAGGGAAGGAAGATGAGGCCTTAGAGAAAGGCCTTTAGCCCTTCAAAGAATTCTGCTGGCCAAAACTCATCTGCACCCTACCCCCATCTTTGACTTTATTTGTGGAGTGGCCAAAGCTTGCGGGATAAGTCGTGTGTACCACTTACGTTGCTTGTAAATCTGGACCTCCAGCATGGGAGGGCACCCTGGTGTTCAACTGCACATCACGTACCTATTTGTGGGGGTGCTTCGAGTAGGCAAGAGCGCCTGTAGGCTGCGAGAGGTGGAGCATCTCCATGTGAAGTGAAGGAGAGGTGTCTTGTCAGAGTCTCTGTAGCTGGATAGAACTATCTCTCTGTTTGACATTCCTGACCATCTTTTCCTCCCTTGATTCAGCCAGCAGCTATCAGTTTCTGCCAACTGATTGACAACCCTTAAGAAGAAAAAAAACTAACCACAGATGCCTTCCAGAGAAAACATATGGATAAAAAGACTGTTCACAAAACAACGTCTTTTCTATATATTTCCACCTTATTTAATTTTCCTCCAGTTCCTTTCCTGCGGCGCGGCGCCTGTTGCCACTGACCATGTAATTAGCTGGGATCTTTGCGCCCTCTTGTGGTAGGATTTAAGCACTGACAAACAGGCGTCTTCGTGCTGTTTACTTATTCGTTGTGGTTTTGAGGGACGTAAATACCCTTAGCTACCCTGTAATCCAAGTAATTTCGGCCAACATTTTGCCTGAAATTAATGTGAACACACAACCTCAATGGCAAAAATACTAGTACATCCATTTGCAAATTATTTCTTGCTGCTGGCACATTAAGACATCCGTAAATAATTCTTACTCTTTTTTTTCCTAATTATTTCACCTGTTTTTTTAATTAAACTTTCGCTTTCAGAAAATTACAAGTTAATTTGCACCTGCGGAAAATGACACCAAGATCCTGTGTGCTCTTTACCCAGAGCTGCAAACGGGGACATCTTGCAAGTTTCAGCATCACATTAAACACCCCCAACAACGAGGTTGCGGCATTAAAGATGCAGGAAACTCAGACCACGGAGACCTCCCTAACACCCCTCATCTCTTCCTTCTGTATTCACCTCCACAGCCCCTGCTTCCACTTATTCTTTCTCACCTGGAAATCATTAATCTTTTGATACCAGTCTCTAATTTTTGTCGTTTCCAGAATGTTATCATAAAATGGAACCATGTGTTGTGCAATCTTCTAGGACCGGCTTTCGGCCCCTAGGGTTGTTCTTAGGAGGCTCCTCCAAGTCGGTTCATTCATTTTCATTGCTTAGTGTGCCCCAGAAGGTGGCTGTGCCAACATTTATTTCACCATGGTCTGAGTTGTCTCATAGCTGTCGTAAACACTGGTACGTAGACTGCTGGGGGAACAGACGTTTTTATGGGAAAGTGTCCATGCTGTTTGGTACAGCAGGTGCATATTTCACTTCTAAAGCAATGACTGATCATTGCTTTTACATCTCCACTAGTGATGCCGCTATGCCTCCTTCCTTCCGCCTGGTGCTGTTAATGGCGCTCCTTCTGTTTTGGCACGTTCTGTTTCCAAAGCGAGCATGGCGAAGACCAGCCAGGCTGCTAATGCAGTAGGAAGCAGGAGAGGGGTGGTGTTGGATGCCGATGCTGTAACTGCTGCATTTGCAAAGCAGTCTAAACGTGTGACGATCCCCGAAGAAACTGCTCAGGTTGTAATTTCTGAAGACGGAGAAAAAGAGATTGGCAATATCATGCCTGATGCAATGAGAAAAGATGGAAGAAAGGATGTCATCGTGGCCCCAGCCTTGATGCGTCAAGTTGTAGACATTTTAGCCAATGCCGTAGCCGTTACAGTAGGGCCAAAGGAAAGTATTGAATAGAGTTGGGGAGGTCCCAAAGAAACAACAAAAATGGTGCAGCTGTTGCAAAGTCAATTGAGTTAAAGGATAAATAGAAAAATATTTGCACTAAACATGTTCAAGATGTTTCTAAAGACACAAATAAGGAAACGGTATCTTAACCCGGTGTGGTGTTAGCAGTGATGCAAACTGATGCAGCCCCGGTGGCCAACAGAAGAGCAGTTTCTCAAAGCCTCGGAAATAGGATTGGCGTAAAAAACAATCACAATGCCGTGTGTATGAAAGCATGGGCTTGTATCTGTCCCCCCATATTCACAGGAAATTCTAGGTCATTCTCAGAATGTTAGCCAAAGGCAGAAAATGCCCTATACTGTCCATCAACAGAAGAACAGATAAGCTGACTGTGGGATGTATATGCAGCAGAACATCGCTGAATCTTCAGAGGGGAATTCCAACACGTGCTACAACCTGGAGGATTCTGTGCTAGGTGAAGCAAGGCAACCACCAATGGGCACTTGGGATTCTAGCCATACGAAGCTGCAGAGAAGCCAGCTTCACAGAGAGCAGAGCAGTGGTGGCCAGGATCTTGGGTAGGGAGCATGGGAAATCACTGTGTAATGGGTACAAAGTTCCAGTTTTACTACATGGGAAGAGTCAGTGGCTGGAGGGTGGAAACATAACAATCCACGTTCATTTAACATCTTTGACCAGGTGCAAGTAGAGCCAAAATGACAGATCTCACGACACCTATATTCCTTTCCGTGGGTCCCTGGTCTTTATACAGTGTGCAGCCTCCTTCATCCTTCAGTCTTGAAGTATTAACTATATCTGAATCAGTTATTCTCAACCCAGGGGACCCTTTCACAGGGGCCACCTAAGACCATCGGGAAACACAGATATTTTACTTTGTAACTCATAACAACAGCAAAACTACAGTTATGAAGTTGCATCGAAAATAATTCTGTGGTTGGGTTCAGCACAACATGAGGAACTATACGAGAGGGTCACAGCATTAGGGAGAGTGAGAAGCACCGCTCTAAATTATCCTGTGTTCAGGTTGTGTGTAAGCAGAAAAAAAAAAAACACAAAAAAAAACAGAAACATGCTTCAAATCCACTTTTCATTGCAATCGGCACATCCTTGACTTCCTATCTAAAGAAGGCTCTCCAGCAAAGTCCCGTCCTTTGTTGGGGATTTTCACAGACCTCTCTTCTCCCAGGTCCATCTCCACTTCTTATTTTTTGTCTTTAGTCTTCTAGGCAAATTCTGTTGACATTCCTGCCTTACCAACAACACCACAGAAAGGTCTTGTCACCAGTTAAAAATACATCTGAAGTCAATTTTAGCTGGGGAAACCAGAGCTCTTGATTTGAAATTTCTACAGTCTGTGTCAGTGAAGCTTTGCACCGGCCTGAGGAGTACAGACCAGGTCGGACTGGAGAGTCAGGAGTGGAGCGTGATGCCCCTCACGGTTCACACCTCGCCTCCGGCCCCCATCCTCCCTTCTGTGAAACAGCAGAAGCAGAAACGTTAGCTCCTACCCCTGAAAGCCTTCCAGTGATGCAGTGCCGCAGTGCCACATCTCCACAACTCCTCCCCATCTCTCCAAAGCCAGAATTTGGTAATTACCTTTTAATCGTTTTTCCTAAAGTACTTACATCATCAGATGTGCACATGCAACGATAGTGGTTAAGTTCATGCATTTAAAAATGTTTTTAAATAAGAATTTTTAATAGTTTAAAACCTATAGAACATTTGAAGGTGATGGCGATCCTGTAACTCTCACACTCATTTTCCAACAGGTGAACGTCACACTTTGATATGCTCATGACAAGAACGGTGCCCACGTGTGTGAATTACAATGAACTAAGACCCATACTTAACTCAGATTCCCTGCTTTTAATCTAGCACCCTTTTCCATTTTCAAGTTTTACCTAGGATACAATTACATTTTTTTAAATGTGATTTATTCTAACATTTGGGAATTTCACATATATAATGTATACACATATATAACTTATGTATCATATGCTTTACATAATATATCATATAACATACATGTAATGTATTATGATAGTCCACAAGTACAGTTTGTCATTGTGCCTCCCATTAGGCTTCTCTTGACTGTGATGGATTCTCAGAGTCTTCCTTGTTTTGTTTTGTTTGTGTTTGTTTTGTTTGTTTTTGTTTTGTTTGTTTTTGTTTTTAGCTTCACATTTTTAAAGAGTGTTAGTCAGGTATCTTGCAGAACATTCCTTACCTGGAGTTTGTCTGATGTCCTTCTCATGATGAAGGGAGACCAGAAAGCTCAAAGGCCTGTCCTGTCATGTCATAGCTGGAGGACATCCTGCCAGCATTGTGACCACTGTTGATGTCGGTCTCCACTGTTGTTCTGGTCACATCAACGCTCCTCCCCTCCTCTCCACAGTGCTCAAGTAAGCTGTCCAGGCTGCCCACTTAGAAAGAGTGGGGTGTCTGCTCCACCTCTTCTGGGTAAAGACCTAGAGACTATTTGAGACTCTTCTCCATGGAAGAAGAGCCCCTCTGTTTGCCTCTTCACTCCAGGGTTTATTTTCACCACTATGCACCCATGGATATTTATTTTATACTTTGAGTTACAATCAAATAATGCTTTACTTATCTTACCATTTACATTATTCTAAATTTGACCACTGAGGGTTGGCCCTCTTTGAGTTTCCTAGAAGTCTTCCTTGGTGAGTACTGAAAGGCTGTTTTACCAGAAAATGACATCCTCGCAGGGTGTTTATCTCCATCGTCACAGGGTGTTTGAGTTTGGCGTTTTTGTAGTTTTGTAGCTGTATAAGATGCTGCAGGCCAGTATTGTATATGTTCTTGTTTTTCTAAATTCTTGCTTCTCTAAGAATCCCAGTTCCCTTTGTTGGAGAGCGCTGATCGAGTCCAGGATCTGGGTGCTGAGTATGCTCATTGGTGGTATTTTTTTTTGCTTCAAGGTCATCTAAGCTCTGACATTGAGTGAGGTATGTGTGTATACTAGTGCGTAAGTCTGTTACCATTCATCTGTATTCATGTTAATCCAAAGGAGAGCTAATCCTGACTCGAAATTGTCACTGCTGGATGATTCCAGACTTTACTTTTCTGCATTTGTGTAAACTTCAACTCCAAAAGGGAAATATTTGGATCTTTATCCATCTACTATGTACCTAATGATTGCCTACTGCTTGCTTTAGCTAGAGAGGATAGAGCACAGAAAAAAAAAATTACAGACAAAATTTCTGATGTTGAAGAGATAATTCTAGTAGCCAGTTGAAGTAAATGAAAACCCACGTCTCACATTTGTGGTTCTCTTGCTTTCTAGTTAAGTAATATAATTTATTATTTTTTTTTATCCATTATTGCTTTCAGTAAAAAAAGTTGCTCGAAACACCCATTCAGACTTGTTACCAGAAATGACAATCAGAAACTTTTTTAAAACTTAATTCATTTACAGTTCATTCTATGAAATGATCCTGGCTCTGCGGGCATCCCACACATACTTACATGTGTTTACCACCTGGCATGCTATATTAACACTTCCACCATCCTTATCTCAACCTGTGTGTGTGGCCTCTTCATGACTCTGTCAAAGACATTCACAGTCCCCGAAGCGGAGTGATATTATTGGAACAAAAATGAAAAGGGAAAGACAAAGTCTTTATGCTGAGGGGAGGGGAGCTATATTTTATGTGGAAACAGCCTTTTAGAAATCACAAACAGTGATTATTAGGAAACTCGGATGTTATGTCCTTAACAAAATGGCAGAGACAAGAACGATGGAAACCTGTCCATCGTGCCCAGCTGGTCTCCCTCAGCTTGGTTTCATGCTCCTAAGAGAGGAAAGGAAAGATTCTGGTGGAAAGGGAGATGTAAAGGAATAACTGATCAGGAGGAAAGAGGCAGCACTCAGAGCTCCCCTGCTGGTCTGCTGGCTGCCCTTGCTGGCTGCTCAGTCCGGTAAGCTCTGTGAAGAGCACCACACACAGCCCTGGCTCCTCAGAGGACCACTGTTCTCATCTCCCTTCCCCAGATTAGGAGCTTCCTCTACCCAGGTCCCTGCATAAGGCTGTGCCTCAGCCACCATCCTCCTGGTGACTACACTGAAGCCCAGTAAACTACCCTGTATGGGTGTCACTAGGCCGTGCTCTACGTTGCCAGAGAACAGCGAAACAAACGCCACTCCCATCCCCTGAATGAACATTGGAGGTGTGGGAATGAGAGCCCTGCACAAGTATCTGGACAAAACTGGACACACACCTGCATATGTTTGTGTTACACATGCGTGTGCACACAGGCACACTCCCTCAGATACACACAGAAACCTTCCTCATTAGACACAGGACAGATTTAGGCCATTTAAATATATCTATTTTGCCTCATTATAAATAAGGCTTTCGGGGAAAACACCTTGGCATCCTGATGCTATAAGAATGAAGGTGTTCATTGTTAGTAATTAGGTACCTGCTTCTGGGTTGCCTAGCAACCTATAATGTCATCATGTATCGCCAGCCAGGTGGCCACACCTGTATAGGGCATGGTTACCTTACTCTTTAAAGGGAACAACCCAACACTGGTCTCTCTCTTGCTCCTCTCTCTTGCTCTCTTGCTCTCTCTTGCTCTCTCTTGGCCTCTATTGGCTCCAGGCCCTCTCCCCTTTCTCTGTCGGGGCACCTCCCCTCTCTTTCCCCCATCATGTCCTGCTCTCCCTTCTCTCTCTCTCTTCATCTCCATCTAATAAACATCTTTCATATAAAATCTGTTGTGATCATCATTATTTAATTTGTCCCCAACATACATGGACCTAGAAGGTGTATCCCCTGCCCTGTACCTTGAGCAAGCCAGTGGATAACAATAGTTAAGCGGTCAGCATCGAGAGTGAAGACGGAAAAACCCGCATCCTTTAGAAGCTCAGGAAAGTGAATTACTTACAATTAAAGCCCTTAAGTTCTGGGTTTAGCATCGTACACAGCAAACCTTTTAAGGAGTACAAAGGGCTCCTGGCAACAGTGAGACACACTATATTAGACACCAGAATTCGGTAACAGCCTGGCAGCAGGGCCAGGGACAGCCACTGGAGCAGCCAAGTCAAATGGATCCTCCCAAAGAACGAGTTTGACAGGAGAGATGTGAAATGTCAGCCTTAATAAAAGCCAACCTACCACGACTCCACTTCTGCTAGCTCTGGGCTAAAAATACCGAGCAAACATCAACAAACCCACACACCTCATCCATCTCTGCCCAGAACGGAATGCCAGCAAATCTTCAGCCCCTTCGAAGTGTCCGAAGTCTTACCAAGCCAGGAAAGAACAGAGGTCAGCTTTGGAGAGAGATCTACAAAGATTTCACCAGCATCCCGTCTTTTTCCTATCAGTTTGATTGTGGTTTTAATTGCCTAAAGTAATCAATTTTTAAGTCAGCCATGCTGATTATACAAATCTGTGGGTTACAACTCAGCATCTCGATACCTTTCTACAATGTGTAACGATCATATCAGAGAAACTGGGACATCACCTCAGACAGGTGTCATTTCCTTATTCACCAATAACGGTTTTAAAAGGCCTCTAGCTTTAGTCACTGATCTACCCGTGCTTGGAAAAAAGGAGTGTGTGAAAGGGAATTTCTGCCATGTCTCTCCAACAGTGACACATGAATATATTTCTCTTTCACACCCAGAGCTCACAGCTCACCGGGTGGAGGATGTTTTTAGGGGCTTTCACATGCACAGGAGGGAGTGGAAGGTCCTCACCAGATGCGGAAGACCTCGGAGGCTGTGATGCCACCCAGTGGAGAAACCACATGCAATCGACCTTTCTGCTTATGAAATGCTTGCCTCTTGTACCATGCTCTTTCGGTGACTACCATGCCACTCTTCCCTGGTCAAGAGAGGAGAACGTTATGAGGCAAACAAGATACTACTCCAGATATGTTTCAGAGCCAAGATTTCACCAGCATAATTGACTAGCAGCAGGGATGATTTTACTGGAGATGGTGCTTGGGGTGGTATGCTGAGGTTCAGACAACTACATCTAGAGACCTACGTGCTAAAGGCTAGATCCCCTAGCACCACAGAGGCAAGGCTTTAATATGCGAAGCCTCCTAAGAGATCTTTAGGTCATCGGAGACATGCCCCTGAAGTAGATTACAAGATCCTGTTACTTCCTGTCTTCTCCTTTTTGCTTCCTGCCTCACAGCAGTTGTGATCACCACCCAGGTTTGTCATATGCTAGCTTTGCCAGAAGCCCAGAGCTAATGGAACCATTTGGTCTGTGTCTAGAATTTCCAAAACTAGGAGCCAAAATAAACCCAGCTTTTCTTTAAGTTAATTGCCTCGGGTGTTTCATGGTATCGATGGAAAGCTAAAGTAAGATGCTTAGCTTAATTTCAAATATTGGTTCCTTTTCAGGAAACCTCCAAAGTTGTCTATTTCCTCCTTGATAATGAAGTTGTTGAGGAATTATTGCCCTCGTGTTTCATAGCCATCCTTCAGCTTGTTAATTTCTATCTGCTTGGGATACTGACCTCTCTAATCTAAGAGATGACTACCATGGAAGCTCTCAGGTAGTCATAGCTCATCGTATCCAACCAGACTCTATTTCCCAGGAATGAGTGTTGATCATGTCCCTTTTGTTGCATTTAACGATGAATCGCAAGTACCAAGAGAGCACAGCTGGCTGCCATGCACTCTCCCATGAGAATTGTCTCTTTTAGAATGTAAGTCCTGTTAAGTAACGTGGAAACCAGTGTCTCCAAAGATTAAGGGACCAGAGAAAATTACACTCTCCTTAGATATCTTTTTAAAAATTTATTTATTATTTATTATTTATATATATTTATACTCTGCCTACATGTATGCCTGCAGCCCAGAAGAGGGCACCAGATCTCATGACAGATGGTTGTGAGCCACCATGTGGTTGCTTGGAATTGAACTCAGGACCTTCGGAAGAACAGTCAGTGTTCTTAACCTCTGAGCCGTCTCTCCAGGCCGTAAACATCTTTTGTGTCCACCTCTATTTGAATTCTTGACACCCCTCACTCCTCAGTCACCTATTCATAAGGACCCTTTCTCTTGTTCTGTCCACTCACAGGTAATACCATCCTGTTTACTGAACTTCTGAATAAAATCACCCAAGTTGTGTTGTTTATAAAAAGTAAGTTTTATGTCAGTGTCATCCAGGAGCTGCTCCACAGCCCACATTAACATTCATGACCATAGCATTTTCATCTCTGACTATCAAGGAACAATTTCTTCCACTCTTTTATCTGCTCCTCCTCCTGCTGCCCACCCATTGCACCTCACTAGTTCCTGGGGTGGAACCAGGTAATAGATGGCCTGAAGCTTCCGAGCTTCTGGGAACTCTTAAACATAAACAAAGCAAAGATATGAACTCTATAAAATTAGACACAGAGAACTAAAAGGAGTTCATGCAAATGAGGAGCCCTAGGCCTCAGCTACTTTGGCTATGTTAATTCCTGCCCATTGCCTTTCTGATGAGGTACCATCCTGCCTTCTAGATGACCTGCCAGCTCCCATAAACAATGGAACACCAACTCTCAGAAGCAAACATTTTCAAATTTTCAGTGCATTCATCTAGCTACAATTCTTCTCAAATATTTTAAAATCGAAGATCTTCAATAAGCATAGTTTACTTTCATTGAACATAGTACCAGAACCCTAAGGCCCAGATTCTCCTCTTCGCCTGTCTTAGGCAGTCCTTTCCCTCTGCGTGTACTTCCTGCCTCTCCAGCAGAGACAGTTGTGTCTCCATTTTGTCTAGAACGTGGGCCCCTCAACTGGGGGAGCTGAAGGTCTTACTAGCTGGCACTAGTGGTCACACAATTTCTGCTCACTGATCTAAGCAAACTGAGTGACAGTAGACTTATGTTCCAGTTCATCAGCCTCTGGTTTAATAAGTAGTGCCATTTATGGGAAAGAGGCCCAGGCAGATGGGAAACAAATGGCACAGCAATTTAGCAATTTAGCACAACCTAACCAGTCGACTCTATGTGTCTTTCTTAATATCTTGCATTTCAAGGCATAAATTAAGCTTCAAATAGTAGGATACACTCCCCTTCTCGTCTATGTACCTACCACTGAAAGCCCAGCTGAGAGACAATTCTACATTTCAAGAATATAGTTGCCATTAATTTGGGTCTACGTCTGAAGAGAGGCAGGAGAGTCCCAGGGATTCTAGAAGTCTAGGATTCTGAAAAGAGGCAGAAATCTGTGAGTATTTCTAGTGGAAGCACTTAACATTTCCTATGTGCTTGGTGTAATACAGAAATTCTCAGGCCAATTCCGGGCATATTACTATTGTATGTTTTCTACATAGGAAGACGTATATTTTGAAGAGTTCAATTATCATCCAAAGACAATTTGAAACCCACATTGTTTTGGCTTGAAAACTATACCTTCTTTTAGTTAAAAAAATATATAAAATAATTACATTCCCATTTTAGAAGTCAAATGCAGTCAGACACTGGCAATTCTGCGACTCTTTGTGGTATAGCACAGGCCCAGCTCTCACAGGAGAGCTGTTAAAGCTTGGAAATCAGCACACAGCTCAACAGCACCTTTCCCAAGATCCCACCAGCAAAGAGCAGCAAAGAGTCTGCAAAACTCAGAGAGCCACCATGGAAAGTCACACTGCAAACAGAGTAAGAGTGGGAGTCAACTTCATGAGTCATCCGGGACAAGGGTCAGGAAACTTTCTCATGACCAGCCAGATAAGCAGCAGGTTCCCCTGGGCAGGCCACGCCGCCTCCGTGGCGCAACCCAGCGCTCAGAACAGTGTGTCAAGAGCTAGAGACGCAAGCAGACGGGTCTAATTCCTTTCCAGTAAACTTTCTTTCCAGTGGGCCACCTCCTGATCTGAAGGAATGGCTTTCTAAATTGAAACCAAGATGGCTGCAGAGGACTCAAACAGGAGTGACTAGAAAGTATAGTGGTTAGCTTCTTGGCTCTGGGATAGGACTAGCTGAGCTTTGAATTCCAATTCAGACACGTGTCAGTCATGTGACTTTAGGTGGGAACTTCAAGAGAAACTCTATGTTCATTTGTACAATGGACTGGCACCTTATTTCATAGATATGTGGGAAATAAGTGAAAAAATGTTGATACTATCTTAGTGGAGGGCCTGGCTTCTAGAAAGCGCCCAGTAAATGTTGAGTATCAAGGAGATTTCTCAATGCCATTATATTCCTAGAATGCTAGAGGTATCACCCCCTTTTCTAAAGCGTAACAAATGGGGGAGGGGGTAGGACCATATCCAGCCAGCACTGTGCATAGAGTTTCCACTAGGAATAACAGGAAACACTGACCTCTCCACCACTACATGCTGTAGACATACAGTGCTGCAAATATTTAATTCCTCCTTCTTCTGCTAAGCCCACAAAAGCCTGGAATAGCAAGGTACCAGGATGAAGAAGAGTGAAGTACTGGCCATGCCCCATTGTCACAGTAGTCCCCACATCAAAGATGAGGACTAAATATTTGTAATTAGCTGTGGGGTTCTGAAAAGCTTGCACAAGCTGGCCTAGCTGCGATTTCTATTGTTGTGATAAAACACGATGATCAAAAACAATTTGGGAAGCCCCAGAGTGGTGGCATAAACCTTTAATTCCAGAACTCAGCAGGCAGAGGTAGGTGGATCTCTGAGCTCAAGGCCAGCCTGGTCTACAGAGTGAGTGAGTTCCAGACAGCCAGGGCTATACACAGAAAAACCCACTAAAAACAAAAAAATGGATAAAAGCGATTTAGGCAAGAAAGGGCTTATTTCAGTTTACAGCTCCCAGGTCAGAGTCCACAGGAAATCAGAGGAGAAACACAAGGCAGGAACCAGCTGAAGGTAGCATGCTTAGTCGAAGGACTGCCAAGGAAACAGAAGGCAAGTATTTTGTTTCTTCTACCCAAGGCTGTTTAATACACCTTGCTCCTAGACCAGCAGTTCTCAACCTGTGGGCCATGACCCCTTTGAGTTCAACGGACCCTTTCACAGAGATCACATATCAGATGTCCTGCATATCAGATATTTATATTACGATTCACCACAGTTACAAAATTACAGTTATAAAAAAGCAGTGAAAAAAATTTTATGGTGGGGGTCACCACAACACGAGGCCCTGTATTAAAGGGTCGCACATTGGGAAGGTTGAGAACCACTGCAACAGACCTTCTCTACTTGGAAACAGGGAGTCCCACCCCACTTGGACCCAGCTCAGAGAGGCCACAGTGAGGCTTAACCAGAACCAACTCATGGTTCTTCTAAGACATGTGGTTGGTTCTTAAGGGTCAGACCTCCCTAGGAATTCTGCTTCATGTTGAGCCTTTTATCTGCTCTCCAGAAGGGTGTAATATGTAGAGCTGAGGCAACCATTCTGCAGTAGCTAAGATGATACCCAAGGATGGTGGAACAGAAAGACAGGAGAAGCCTTTATGGGAACAGAGAAGAAGCAACAAAGCCTTCGCTGTTAGCAAATGAGAAGATGGTATCCTGCCTGGTGGCACACCTGTGCTCAGCACTTCTATTTGGATTTGAACTAACCTTAACTGATACATGAACACGTGTTCTAGGGCCACTGACACACATGCTACAAGAAAGAAGGATACTAGCCAAAATGTACTGCTACATTAATATATATATATATGACTGTCCTGTGGGCAGAGAGATTTAGGAAACACATAAACCAGATAACTGTATGTGGTGATACAATACATTGAATGTCTCAAGCTTTTTTTCTTTCTCCATCTTAATAACTAGCTTTATTTATAATAAATGTTGAGAAATGTTTCTATATAAAATCTTCTGAAGGGCTAGAGAGATGGCTCAAGGTTTAAGAGCACTGGATCCTCAATTCCCAGCAACACATAGGAGCTCACATCTCCTATCCAACTCCAGTCCCAAGGGATCTGACACCTTCTTATGGTCTTTGAGGGCACCAGGCCCACATGTAGTTCACAGACATACAGGCATGCAAAACCACCATAAACATAAAATAAATACTAAGATAAGTAATATAGAAAATAATGATATTTAAGCAAAAGTAAAATGTTGTCTATGTTTACTAATGTCCTAGATTATTGATTGTCAATATCTTCATCTATGTATCCATCTGCAACTATTTATCTTGCTTTGCTATGCTCTAAATGAAATGCCACCTCTATACATCACTTTTGTACTCACAAATCCACAATCAATATCATTTATCTTACTACAGTTCTGCTTATCTGGGTGGAATGAATTGAAATAATGTAAGCCCCTGCACACTGTATTAAATTACAGAATTGAATTCTTGTAAACTACCTGTCTGGATACCGTGACTATTCCCAGGTTACCTCACAGTTTAATGGATGGTTTGTTCAAGCCAGGTGGGGTTCAGTGCCTAGAACCATGCCTTTGAGACAGGAAGATTGGATTTTTGAGGTCAGAGTGGGCTACATACAGAGTTCTGGGTCAGCCTGGACCACATAGTAAGACCTTGTGTCATAACAATGTTTCTTGAAAACCATTTTGACCTTTTGTGCAACCAGCTGCGGTGGTAGCCATGTGAGGGAGGAGACATAGGGGGTGGAGCCTCATGTTGTTACTGAGAAAAGTAAAAGAAAAAAAAAAGCTTACCTGAGACCATCCTGTGTCATAAATGGAAGATTCTAAGAGAAAACACAAAGTGCTCCATTAGGATAATCTGAAAGTCTTTATGCCAATGTCCCTTTGGCACTGTCAAACTGATAAAAATAGATTAAGGAATAATCAGTAAATATTCAGGTCACCAATATATCATTCCTTCTGAGTGTATCCCACTGTCTGTATATGGCTGCAATGTGGTGAAAAAGCTCTTGCCATAAAAATAGCAACAATTTGCTGTCATTTGTTTGAGCGATGGTTGTTGTTCCCAGGACTTGACAGATGAAAAAGGAAATACGTGACTTGATTATCAAATCATTTGTCTACGCAAGACATTAAAAATGTCAGTGAAAGACTTCAGAGTTTGTGAGCACATAGTCCCTTCAGTTCCCTCTTCTTGCCATACAGTCCTAAGAAAACTCACACCAGATCAGATTCCCCTCTTTCATACTCAAATAAAAGAGCTTCAGGTAAAGCATGATCCTGGGCTTTTTGGAGGCATTTCCTGAGGTTGGTGTGGGAATGAAGACAGAATTACTAGATACCTTTCCTTAGGACAACCTCTAGCATTGGGTTAGGGGCTACTCAGGTCGCACTCACCTGTAGTAGCCTCTTTCTTTCTTGTCACTACAGTTGCTGTAAAAGAAATGAGAAACACCCAATTGTCACTGGCTGTGAGTCACTTTTCCAAAGGATTTAGCAGGATCTGTACTTAGTGAGACTCCAGGAGATCAAGAAGCACTCTCATAGGACTCTGGAAATCTCACTTCCCCAAAGGTCGTCTGCCAACTCCCAAAGCATCAGGGGCTACAGGCTACTTCACATGATATGATGACACAACGGTCATTTATTGACTAAAGGGCTGTAATTCACCCCTTCCCCCGACATCCAGAAATGAGCAACATCCTGACTACAAGCACATACTATGGGATACTCACCCACTATATGTTATGGGACCTTTCCCATCTCTCTGAAACCTGAAGGAGCGGACACGTACTGTGTCTTATAGACCTGAGCCCTCATCAGAACTACTGCCAATATCTGCCCATGCTGCTAACTTAATAAACCTCTTACCCAGAAACTACAGTCTGCCTCAGTGCCCTGCTTGAAGCCTGCAATCTGAGACCTCGAAATAACATCCCACCATAATAGGCTTCTGGTGGGACATAGCAGTGCTCATTTGTAGTCCCAGCTGAGATGGGAGCATCATCAGCTCAAACTAAGTCTGGGCTACAGAGCAAGATTATGTCTCAAATAAACAAAGAACATCACTGCCTGTGAAAGGAGTCATTTCATGGCCCCCCAATTCAAAAACTTACATACCCCTTTACAGACTCTATTAATGCATCTGCTCCAAATATAATCAAGGATGGGAGAAGAGAGAGGGTAGTTCCGTGACCACAGGCAGACAGACAGTACTACAATTCAGTTGCCATCCTAACAGGCCCAGCAGGAATGAAGCTAGCTATTCTTAAGAGAGTTTCTACTTCTCCTCGTGGCTACAAAATTGTTGCAACAATGTTTTCCAGGAAATTAGAATTTCTCTAGAAATCTCATTCTGGGAGAAGGAGAAAGCTGAAATCTGGTGCCATACTTAGGGGGAACTTGACTCTGGCAAGCGATTTCATAGCTCTCATGGTTTGTCAGACCACCAGACGTGAGATGATGGGACAATGACGAGTGAGGGATAGGCAGGATAACACCTTGATCAAGACTGCTCAGTTACATGGGTATCTCCTCTATTTAAATCTAAGCCTCATGTCATGATCCCAAGACAGACTCAGGAGGTCACTGCATCTCCCTGTTCCTCTGCTCACTGGGGCCACATGAATTATCTCCCCTTTGCTGTTCACGATGGCTTGTATGTTTAATCAGCCTATTGCGACGAAGCAGTTAGGTCTGCCTTACCAGTGCCCAGGCTCTGACCTTACCAACTCTGCTAACACCATGACACAGGTAAGAAACAAGACACCTAAGTTACTCCTACTCTGAAACTTCCTCCATGTTCCCAGCCTAACCGGCATCACGGTGCACAAGCATGGGGTATCGGCTTTCTTGCTGTCTGCTTTGGATATTTACATTAGTAAAGTCTCACCACTTGACTGATGCTTCAAAATTGCTTCTTTGTAAGGTATCCATGAGTTAAAAATAGAAAACTCCTGAATTACTCATCCACATTTACGTGTTTTGTCTAGCTCTGCTGTGACTGTTTCTCAGGTCCATGTTTGCATTCTACTCTAGTATCACTCGCTTGGAGGATTCTCAGATGCTTTCTATATTTGGTAGACCTGCCTCAGAGAGCAAAATGTGAACTTTTTTTTTCCAAAGGGCATACTGTGCTTTGCATGAAAGAGCCTGTACCCTTGACCTTTTCCCACACACAGGAAAAAAAAATGTTTTCAAGCTATGTATGGCATAGCCATTTGCCTTAAGGCCAAGAATTACCTGGGGAGGCTGTTGGCTTCCAGAAAGAAGTGTCTATCAGGTAGGGCCCAATAGACCACAAAGTTTCCTTAGGACAAAAACCAGGATTCTCAGCCTGACCTTCATGATCTAACCTATTGCTAGTCTTACGAAGCAGGTATGGAATACAAATCAGGCTTTCATTTTCCAGACTTAACAAATGGGTAAAGACTGCTCTTTCACCTTTGCTACTCTTCTTCCTTACTTGATGGCTAGCTTTGATTATCTCCTTGACATGACTCAGAACCATCTAGGAAGAAAATCTTAATGAAGGATTGTCTGCTTTGGGGTGACCTATGGGCATGTCTTTGGGGGGATTGTCAGGACACTGTTGGGGTGCCATTTGCTGGGCAAAGGGGTCCTGAACTGTAGCATAAATTGAGCTGAACTGAAACAAACAAACAAGTAGAGCAGAAGACTGTCACATGCCACTCTGAAGGTGAGCAGTAGAGAAAGTGAATGAGCAGAAACATTAATAAATGCTAGGTTTGTGGTACCACAAAGGTGAAGTAATCTTGCTCCCTAAGAAAGATGTGTTTGTTTAATAATTTTGCATGCAGAGAAGGCACCAAACCCAGTGTGCTTCTTGGGGTAGTAAGGATTGTCTAGACAAGGAACATCATCTGTAGGAGTGGAGTAGGGAAGAGGATGTTGGTAGGCCATTCAAAATCCTCCTCATCTTAGCTGTCAATGAGAAGCTAGGAGAGTTGGTTTTGAAACTCAGCTTGATTAGAGTTAGGGTTACCCAGGAGACTGACAAGGAACAGCTCCAGGTGTGTCTGGGAGGCTTTCCCAGACAGGACTAACTGACAAAAGGCCTGTCTTGAGTGTGGTAGTGCCTGCTCCTTGTGGCATAGCTGAAGCCATTTTGTATTCGGTATCCACCTTTGTTCATAATGGGATATTAAGTTCACAAACTTTAACTCTGCTTCCTAGAAATTGTTATTCATAGCTGATGCTAAAAACCCTGCCAGAGGGTCAAGTTAACCTATACCAACAGATCTGCCACAGGGTCAAGTTAACCTTATATTTTACTGTGACTCAATGGCATTGCAACTCATGCTCTGTTATCTCCACACTTGGCTACATTCTGGTTGCACCCACCCTATGTTATCTCTGCACCTGGCTGTACTCTGGTTGTACTTTTGAAGACCCTAACCACCATGTCACTTACCTCACATGGGACCAACCAGCTTAAAAGTTAGCTGATAATACTTTGTTAGCCAAAATAAACTTACAGAGTATTACTGCCACCCCCTTTGTCTTCAACACTTGGTTTTACTATAAAAAGGCTTCCCTAAAAGCAGACGGGTGTCATAGTTTGGCTCCTGATTTCATTGTATCCCTGACCATGGTGTGTTCTTGGGGTGCTGTGTTCAATAGACCATTCACATCTAACTAAGATGGGTGTCTGAGTGGTTTTGCAGTCCCCTATGGACCCTCAGAGTAGTACTTTCCTTCAGGAAGTGAGTTCCAATGGAATAAAAAGGAGAAAAGGAGAAGCCAGCCAAGTGCTGGTGTTCCTTCTGTCTACTTCCTGTCTGGAGTGGACAGGTAAAAGGTTCCCTAAACCACACAATGTACTTCCACCACTATGATGTCCTAACCACACACTTGAAGCCAACTGACCGTGACCTTGACCCTCCCAAACTATGCGCTGAAGCAAACAAGAACTACTCCTTCAAGTGACTAATGACAAATGTTTGGTCACAGAAATGAACAGTAACTAATACAACAGGCACTTACTGTTGATATTTAGTTCCAGGCTGTCTACCCCAAAGAGAGGGAAGAAACAGAGGAGGTAAGCTCCTGAGGTAGCTTGTGTTCACCCACAAGCACGCCGACTTATCTATAAGAAAGTTACTCTATTTTCAGGTCTTAACATCCTTTGTTCTTGCTAAGGAGGAGTCTGGAGTGAAGGCCAAAGTGTCTCTCAACAATGGCAAGTCTCCCTTTCTTACAGCTCATTCTGTAGTCAGAGAAGACTCTAGCTAGTCCTCTGGAAGAACAGCCAGTGCTCTTAACCACAGAGCCACCTCCACAGCCCCACGTTAGTCCATTTAAATCTTTAAATTTTATCTATTATTTATTTATTTACTTATTTACTTACTTATTTATTTTAGACACTGTCATGTTACACAGTTGTGGCTAACTTTGAGCTCAATCTGTAGGCCAGGCTAGGCTTGAACTTGAGGTGATCCTCATGCCTCTGTCTCTTCTTTGTATTTATCCTTTTGGCTGCACATTTTACTTCTTTGCCATTTGCTTTCAAGTATTCATTTCCATATTTGAAAATGATACAAATATACAGAAAGGAACTTGCTTAGGAATTATCTTAGATAAACATGACTTAAGCAATAGTTGATGTATAGTCTCTGGGCAACTTTTTGGGAAAATAACTTCTGTAAAGGGGGGGATTAAGCCCAATTTGAATACATTCATAAATAATAGAGATGACGCTTCAAAGAAGCCATTTTACAGTGCATAGCATTAGAGTATGGCTGTCTCTGAAAGCTAGGAAATATGGCTGCTGCCCAGAGTTTGGACCTTAAAGACAAATAACTTTCTGTATAAACATCAAGAGCTTCAGCATTGCTGGTTTCTCTTTGCTGGCACAGAAATACCCAACTTAAGAACTATATAGACAGGAATCCCCTCAGCAGCTCCTCCTGGAAAAGCATTCTTCTAAGATGAGTCCTTTCAACCGCTAGGTAGAAACAGATTTTTCTTCTGGGCTTTATCCATTATAAGCAGACACCAGACTAGAAGCTTCTGAAGAGTCCATAAAGAAGTCTGATGATATATAGAACATAAGTGATTACCTTATCAAATGGAAATCTTACTAACTCCAAACCAATTCAAGTTTGGTTAAAGAACTATGGAACAGAATATGCTGCCATGGGCTGACTGGCAGCTCCAGTATGGCCAGCCCTATTCCCAGATGCTACAAATGGCACCTTAGTTAGAAGAAAGCTCTTTAATGACAGGACTGTCTTGAAGAACTGGGAATGAGGAGAGTCTTAAGAGTTTCTATTGCTTCAATGAAACACCATGACCAAAAGACAAGTTGGGGGCGGGGGGCTTACAAGTTACAGTACAGCATTAAGAGACTTCATGGTAGAAACTGAAGGTAGCAACCTGAAGGCAGGAGCTGATGCAGAGGCCATAGAGGGGTACTGCTTACTGGCTTGCTCTCTGAGGCTTGCTCAGCCTGCTTTCTTTTAGAACCCGGGATCACTAGCCTAGGCATGGAACTACCCACAATGGGCTGGACCCTCTGCCATTGATCACTAATTGAGAAAGTGGCTCTCATGGAGGCATTTCCTACTGAGGCTCATTGCTCTCTGACGACTCTACAAAACCAACCAGTACAAGGAGGCAATCCTGGATTACCTGGCTGGCCTCTAAATGCTGTTACGAGTGTCATACAGCACTGAGTGCATTACACTCACTAACAAGGCAACTGTGGAGATGGATACAAAGATGGGAGAAATGCAGCCATAGCCAAGGAAAGCTGGCAACTTCTAGAAGCTTCAAGAGGCAAGAATAAATTCTCCCTGGAAGCACTTGACTTTATTTCGTGGACACCAACTTTAGGCTTCTAGCTTCCAGAATTCTAGCAGGTAAATAATAGTGAGTTAAGCTGCTACATTTGTTGTGGTAGCTATAGCAAGCCGATTCACATGCCAAACTGTCTCCACAACTCTCAACTTGGTGAAAACAAGGGTCTTATAGTCAGAAATGACAATGGCATGCCGAGCAGGTATGTTTCAATAAATTTGATATGAAGATTTCAGAACTAAAACTTCCTACGAGTGTGAATGCTTGTGTGTTCTAGAGCCTGGAATACTCTCTTGTTATTTGAGACCACCTATGGTAGCCTCTCTCAGCATCAGCAAATAGGGGGAAAAGCCATTTCTCTGTTTTTAGATATTACCCCTCCCCCAATACAAGGAAAGAGAGAGATGAAACACTAAAAAGAAAACATAAAGCTAACTTTAATGAAGATAATCGTTTGTTGACTCTATTTACCATTAGTTGCTATTTTCTTGATACCCCTGACCACATATTTAAAAAAAAAATAGAAAAATGTGGGTTTTTTTGGGAATCCATCATATTTTCCTTTTTCTAGGCAATTGTTCACTGAGACATCTTCCAGATAGACTGAAGATTTTCCCAACATATATATAGAAGCCCAGATAACTAAACCTGGGTCCTGGCCGAGCATACTCTGAGCTTAGCTGCAGTTGGTGGATCCTGGGAGTCAGGCACAGAGTAGTCCCACCTGTAAAGTTCTTCATTTGCAAACCAAGGGCTGTCGAGTGTCACCTCCAAATGTGTGACGTCAGAAAAATGTCAAAATCTGCTTGATATTACCTTTGCTGTGTGATTTTTTTTTCTGTATGTTTTTATCAAAAACTAAGCAGCCCCAGTCAAAATCAGAACACAAAAGGAAGAGGAAGAACACTGTACATTGGACTCATTGTTCATTTATGTTCTAAGAGGCAAGCATATGCCATCACTTTGCTTACCTGACATCAAAGTAGCTTCTTTCACAATGATCCAGCCCAGATCTGCACTAAGGTTTGCTGGCTGCTGGCACTGAGTGACCTCTCTCTCTGATGTGCAGTAGTCACTTCTAAAGAGTCACTAGGTTGCCAAAGGGCATCGCACAGTGGGACTCACTCAAATCCCTCTGGTGGTGAAATTGAGCAAACCCAAACAAAAACTACGACAAAATGTGCCTATTTACAGTGATAGGCTGCAGTCAAGGCCACTTAAGTCTTGTCTGACTTTCACTTGTGAGGCAGCCGCTGGAATCTCGCGCCGGCCTCCTTTTGGCTCTCCAGTCTTTGTGATCTCCACTGAAAGCACAGAGTGGAAGATGAGAAGAGCTTATTGCAGGGAAGGGTGAAGAGGACACCCTCAGGAAGACAACTGGGGTCCCTCTCTGCAACTGTAAGCCCAAATCAACTGCTCTGCTAGTTGCTCTTGGTCATGGGTTTGATCATAGCAACAAAAAGTAGCTAGCATGCTGCCACAGCACAAAAACAGAAGGAAGGCCTGCCTAAGTGGACACGTGTTGTCAAGAGGAGTCCATTTAGTCTGGTCTTTCCTTCTTCCTTCGGGGATATTATGGATGATGGATGGATGGATACGTCCTTTATAAATGAGTGAATCTTCTTTATGTAAAAAAACAATTTTTTTTCTATTCTTGATTCTATTAAAAATACACCACCCACCAAAGTACACAGTCTGTGCAGTAGATTATGGCATGAGAGATGCACAGTAGCCCAAAAGCCTTCGGCAGTTCTAACAGTAACATTCTTCACCTAAATTCTGAAGGCCGGTGTAGAGTTTCAGGATAGAAAGAAGTAAAAATAACAGAAAAGCAACTCAAATTTTTTTTTTCATAACATCTGTGAGCAGCAACCTAGTACTGGCAACTGTATTGTGCAGGCACCTTTAAATCTGGGAGCGTTATTAATGATGTCAAAACCAGGCCCCTCAACCCACAGTCAAGAAAACTGAGGGCCGAAGGGAAGAAATGTTTTACTAATGGACACCCAGCTAGCAAAGGCCAGATCTAAGATTCAAAATCTAGTCCACCGTTCTTTGAATAACTGAAAAAAATGTAACTCTCCAGCTTAAGGCTCATCCAGAATTAATGTCACCTTGAACCCCATGAAACATTTGGCCAAGGACGTCTCGTCTCTCTTTTGCCAGCTGCATGCATTTAATTAAAACATTCTAAGTGGGGATGAATTGTGTCTCCTGGCTGTGTGTCATCAGCAATGCTGCTTAAGGTTTATTAAGAAAGGTTTGTCCCCCAAACTTCCCTTGTCAGGAAGCCTTGCCTGGCTTGTTCCTCCAGATTTTAATCATTTTGTACCCAACTGTTGCATCATGGTACAAGCAGGCTTATTGGCTATTCAGATGAACCCGGGGCAAACCAGGAGCTAAATGTTAATTGGAAAGTTTCTCAGTGTTAACTGAAACTTAGATCAAATAAAGATCTTTAAATGGAAAGCACAGACTATAGTGAGAGTTTTGGTTTCTTTAAAAATGCAATTATGTTACGCAGATATGTTTTTATTTTAATCCCAGGTGAGGGATAAGGGGCTGCTTCAGTTTGTCCACAGCTGTTAAATATGATTGTCTTGTGCCCTAGCAGGGGTGTGATCTTTACCAGTTACAGATACTTTAAATCTGAGTATTAATGCCAGAGCCCAGAGAGGAATGGGGGCACTCAGAAGGAGGAGGAAGAAGAAGAGGAGGAAGAGGAGGCAGCTGCTGCTTTCTCCCCCCACTCCCCTGCTGCTCCTGGTTGCTGTCTTTGTAGTTTGAAAAGAAGAAGTTGGAGATAGCCTGACTACAAGGAACCTGATGGCCCTAATCAGCAGGAAGTGGTCTAAAAAGAGACCAGTTCCCCTGTCCCCACTAAGCCTCTGTCTCTTCTACCTGGAGTTGAGTGTTGGAAGGGATTGGAGTGGAGAAGGGAGGTAAAGGTATAAGAACCCAAATAAAGTAGCCTAAAATGTATGCCTACCGCTAACATTTTACATCATCTATTTTTATAAACAAAAGCCATATTCTGGAAACACGAAAGAGTTTGTGCCCCACTTTCTCCCAGCACAATATGGAGCATTAAAGACCATAGCCACCAGGACAGGACAAGAACTGAAATCTTCAATGCTAGCCCCACCCCCACCGTTGATTCGTAAATGAGAAACTGGGACTCCAGCCATTTCCTTCCGGAGTGTACTCACTCCACCCTTCTCTGCAATAAACTCTCTTTTTTTTATTTTATTAATTACACTTTATTCATTTTGTATCCCCCCATAAGCCCCTCCCTCCTCCCCTGCGGATCCCACCTTCCCTCCCCTTTCTGCATGCATGCCCCTCCCCAAGTCCACTGATAGGGGAGGTTCTCCTCTCCTTTCTAATCTTAGTCTATCAGTTCACATCAAAAGTGGCTGCATTGTCCTCTACTGTGGCCTGGTAAGGCTGCTCCCCCCTCAGGGGGAGGTGACCAAAGAGCAGGCCAATCAGATTATGTCAGAGGCAGTCCCTCTTCCCATTACTATGGAACCCACTTGGACACTGAACTGCCATGGGCTACATCTGTGCAGGGGTTCTAGGTTATCTCCATGAATAGTCCTTGGTTGGAGTATGAGTCTCTAGGAAGTTCCCTGTGTTCAAATTTTCTTGTTCTGTTGCTCTCCTTGTGGAGTTCCTGTCCTCTCCAGCTCTTACTATTTCCCACTTCTTACATAAAATTCCATTCACTCTGCCCAACAGTTGACCATCAGGCTCAGCATCTGCTTTGATAGTCTGTAGGGCAGAGGCTACCCTCTGTGGTAGGTTCCTAGTTTGTTTCCTGTTTCCTTCTTCTGGCTTTCAGAAGCCCTCTGTAGAAGGTTCCTAGGTTGTTTCCTGTTTTCTTCTTCTGATGTCCATCCTCTTTGCCTTTCAGGATGGGGATTGACGGTTTTAGTTAGGGTCCTCTCTCTTGCTTAGTTTCTTTAGATGCACAGATTCTCATCTTAGACTCTGCGCCTTCTGTGGAGATCACAAAGACTGGAGAGCTGAAGGGAGGCCAGTGTGAGAGTCCAGCGACTGGATCACAAGTCAAAGTGGGAGAGAATCAGTCTTCTCCAGGCATTCTTCCTACAGTGGGTTATCAACCTAGACTGTCAGTCCTAAACACACACACACACACACACACAAGAGCAACACTAGGTGCATTCAGTGTTTATAGTTGTATACGTTATACTTGCGTATGTAACAAATTGTAACAACAAAAATAAAACAAAAACCCTGCGCCTAGGGGAGGTATTTCTAACATGTATCTAGGCAAAGGTTAGCTATACCATTCATTTCTCTCCAGTGCCTTGTTACACCATTTGGATATGTATACTTATCATTTTCTTTTTTAGATAAATGCTGTGTGAATGTCAAAATTTTTTTTTCTAGACAAAAACCCACTTTACCAGAGGAACAGAAGTAGTGAATTCAGCATCTTGAGTCAGAATTAGATTTTATACCTAGCAGTCGGTAAGCACTTGTCCATAGCTCTTCAATATAGGAGTGGGTCCATGTGAGGCCTCTGCCACCCACAGGGGAATGTCAGCTGGTATTGTCATTATTGTCATTGCTCAGTGTGTGTGTGTGTGTGTGTGTGTGTGTGTGTGTGCGTGTGTGTGTTGTAGCACCAGATTTAAGTTGGGTGCAGTCCCCTAGAGCCTTTTCCCATGGCTCTCCAGCCACCGAGCCAGGCTGTGCTTCTGGGATGAACACAAACACTGTGACCAGCCAGGTGAAACACAACAGGCTGAAGGTGACAGTCCCCATCAGCCTCCTGCAGTTCCACTAGGATGATCCTCCTCAGCAGCCCGCTTGGGAGCGGTTGTCCATAGAGCTGAGGACAGCAGGTAGTGCGGAAGGGCAGTGGCGAGGCTTCTTGCTTCTGCCTTGTCTTCTTCCACAGATGCTAGCTTGTCCGTAGGCGCCTGGGGGGTTCCCGACTTAGTCTCTGGCTCTGCTCCCTGCGCCAAGTTCGCAGACAAGGAAGCAGCTTCAGTAGATTGCCTCTTCTGCTTCCAGCACCACCCTGTCCCAGGGTTCCGAACACTTCCTGAAGGGGCTCATGGGTCGGCACAGCCAAAACTTGCTCACTATATTTTGTTTTGTTTGTTTGTTTGTTGTTGTTGTTACAGTTTATTCATTTTATATCCTGATTGTAGCCCCTCGCTCAACTCTTCCTGGTCCTACCCTCCCTCCTTCCTCCTTCCTATTCCCCTCCCCTAGTCCACTGAAAGGGGGAATTCTCCCCTGCCATCTGCCCCTAGCTTATCAAGTCTCATCAGGCCTGCCTGGATCCTCTTCCTCTGTGGCCTGGCTAGGCCGCATTGCCAGGAAAAAACGATCAAAGAGCAGGAAACCCAGTTCATGCCAGAGAGCAGGAAGTCTTAGGGAAGAAGGAGGTGGGGGATAGAAGGACATGGAGAGGACAGAAGCCCCCCAAGGAGACAAACAAAGCTAAAAAATCTGAGCCCACGGGGTCCTGCAGAGACTGATGCAACAGCCGTGCATCAGAAGACCTAGACCCCTGCTCAGATGCAGCCCACGGGCAGTTTAGTCTCCATGTGGGTTTCTGAGTAAGGGGAGCTACTGTGTTTTTTTAGCAGACCCTTCCAGCACTCTATGAATGCCGGTTCATGTGTAGAATCCTAAGGTTTTTGGTTGTTGTTGTTGTTGTTTTTTAACTCATGGAGTAAAATTACTGGAAATACATGACATTTTCGCTTGGTCTGTCACAACACAATATCATATATCATAGCCAGTATATCTTGAAAGGGAAAATTGATTTTCTCATGGTTCTGAAGGAAGATGTTCAGACTCAAGGTGCAAGCCAGAGTGGTATCTGATGTCAGCCTTCTTGGCTTACAGGCAGACAGGTGTCATCTTGCTATATTCTCACATGTAGAAGCCCATGGAGTGGGGAGAGGGGAGAGAGAGAATATGATAAATTATAATAAGACTGGGCATGGGAGGCACCTCCATGTTTAAGTCTGTTGCTGCTCTTGCAGAGGGCCAGAACTGTGACCCCTGTACCAATACTGGGCAGTTCACAGTTGTCTATATCCCCAAGTATGGGGTATCTGACCCTTTGTTCTGGCTTCCATGTGTACTAACAATCAAATATCCACACACACACAGAGAAAGAGAGATACAGAAACAAAATTAAAAATAAAAATAAAAATAAGATTGACCTAGTCTTTAAAAACTTGTGAACAGACAAACAGAAATGATAAAGATGTCAAAGGAACACGGGTATCAATGGAAAAGCTCCCACTAGTTAATGCCATACAATGTTATCAAGAAAAAAAAGTAATAGTTTCTCTTTGTAGCTTTGGCTATCCTGGACTCACTTTGTTGACCAGGCTGGCCTCAAACTCACAGAGATCCACCTGCTTCTGCCTCCCTGGGCACTGGGATTATAGGCATGTGTAACCGTATGATTTTTGTAGATGTCCAACCTTTGGGGAGATGGAACATAACTCCCCACAGTTAGTGTGTGGGATTTGAGTGACTCCTTTCCAAAAGAACACAGGGAAGAAAAGATAAACAGAAGAGTGACTACCATGGAGGAATCCGACTAGTATTCCCTCAGTCAGGTGGTCCAGGTGGGCAGCAGCACTGATGCCAAGATGGTACTCAGGGCGCCCTAGCTGCGTTAATCTAATGAAGACATTCCTGCTAAAAGAAACAGGGAATGCTGGGTCGCATGAACTTTTCTCACTACCATCAAAGTGGAATAGCAATCTGCACTGTTCCATTAGAGAAATCTTAATTTTCATATTTTGCTTTGTTTGCTTTTTAACTGGAGAAGGCATCAAGGAGACCAGAGAACACTGCAGGGCTCTAGCTCCTTCTGTCACTCCAGGGATGGAGTTCAGATTGTTAGATCCGACAGCAAGAACTGCTGTCCACTGAGCCATCTCAGTAGCTCTAATCTCCTTGTAAAAATTATCTAAATGACCAAGATTCTAATGTGAAAATAATCTTCATAATGCTTTGAATACTTTTTGCATGAATCTGTCAAGTTCTTCCAATAATAATAACCTAATTGCAAGGACCAGAAGGGGCAGGCACAGAATACCCCAAGATCAAGTTCTTAGCACAAAGGAAATGTATTTGCCTCAGAGGGTCAGAGGGAAGGGGGTAAGAGACAAAGACAAGAGACAGAGGACAAGGGAGAAGGGGAAAGGGAAGAACAAGAAGGGGAAAGGAACAAGAAAGAGGGTGAAGGGATATTTGCCCCAGAGGGACCTCTGGATAGAGAGGAGACAGAAGGTGATAACCTTAGGCCAAGGGTAGTTTACAAAAGGGAAAAGGGGAAACCCCTTGTTTGGAAGAGTTGATGCTATTTGATTGGGCATGTTGATCAGATGAACCACGGGGGGCTTTTAATTGATGGATGTCAACACTTTGATAGCTGGACTTTGGTAGCCAGCCTCAGGAAAAGGAAGTGGCCAAATAAGGGACTAGACCTTGATGACTATCTTTAAGAATGTTAATCTAAAGGTGTTTAGCAAGGCAGAAGGAATGGGGAAAGGGCAAGGCCTGCCAGAGACATGTTTGTCAGGCTCGCCTACTAAAACCCTTCAATACATATTTCTGAATCAATCGGCAAAAGCAAATTATATGAAAAACAATAAAGGTAATAAAAACTTAAGTCTTTGTATAGGTATGATATTGTAAACTTATTTAAAATTAGCAAAATACAATATTTGCTTTCCTGGATATGTTTTCTAAGTGTCACATTGTTTGAAAGTTCATTAGAAATAATTTAGGTGAAATTTTCATTTGATCAAATTTATTTGAAATTAGTTCCAGCTAATGCGTTATTTCTATTTATTGAAATCTTTCCTAATTATTCAGCCTTTTATATGAGACAAAAAAAAACACATCAAATGCCTTAGATAGCACAATTTTAAGGAAATGTTACAGTTCTCTAATGAAATCTCATGCTCCTTTGCCAAGAAGCAGCGCCTCATAAACGTTTGACAAATGAATGCAGCTGCTTCATATTTCTTCAGTCATGCTCTCTCTTGTCATGGTGTGGCACAGGTTGCTGTGGCGTTTCCGCTTCTCCTTTATCATACTTTCTCACAAACCAATCCTCCCTGGAAGGCCTGGTGACTGCAGATACACAATTGCAGTCCTTCTACACTTCAGCAGTTGCTTTTATGCTGATGTTTTAGTCAGATCCAAAAGACAGAAAAGCTGAGGCTCAAACACAGATGTGTGCCTTATCTTTAATAACAACAACAATGATAATAATAATAATAAATGATGCTCAACTTTGTGCTACTGGAAGACAAAAGTTAAACTGTTGGCAACCTCCCGCCTTTCTGGGCAAACCCTCAGAATTTTGCAAAATAAACTGACTGTAGTGGTTTAAATAAGAATAACCACCACAGGTTCATATATTCGAATGCTTAGTCACCAGGGAGTGGCACTATTTGAAAGGATTAAAAGGATTAGGAGGTGTGGCCTTGTTAGAGGACCTGTGTCACTGAAGATGGTTTGAGGTTTCAAAAAGCCCATACCAAGCCTAAAAACTCTCTCTCTCTCTCCCTCTCCCTCCCTCCCTACAGTTCATGACATAACTACTGCTCCAGCAACTACCTGTATGCAGCCACGCTCCCCCATGGTCACGGACTAAACCTCTGAAACTTTAAGTCAGCCTCAATTAAGTGCTTTCTTTCATAAGAGTTGCCTTGGTTATGGCATCTTTTCAAAGCGATAAGACAGTGACTAAGACACTGCCTCAAAACCTAATTGTTTACACCCCAGACATTCCCCTGCTTCATCATTCTCCGCATTGTTTAAGAGTCATAGGACTTAAATCACATGAAATGCCATTCTGCAAGATGTTGGTCCATGGTTTCTCAGACAGAAGTTTCCATAGTAAAATAGAGGGAACTCCAATGCGACCTCTAGATATACATTGAGCTCCTCAATCCTGCTCTTAGATGTTCCTAGTAGCCCATTAGCCAAAACAAACCACATAATATCTTGGCACATATTTTGTTGTTGTGTCAGAATGCCTGAATGGGAAAGGAATTTGCTTAGCTCACAGTTTTGGAGACTGCAACCAAGTCTCTGGTTCTGGGCAGAAGCCTCATGGTATATCACAAAGATGGCAGAGAAGCATGCACTCAAGCAAGCACATGCAGAGAGACAAGGACAAATAGCATCCTCACCTTACACTAATCTGCTCTTGAGGTAACTAACCTAGTTCCATGTGAAAGAGCCTCTTTCTGAATTAACCAAGTCCTGAAAGAGCAATTCTACCCATTAGTCACCTGACACATCTTAAAGACACCATCACTTTGGAACACCTTTGTGTTAGGGATGGAATTTCAATATGAGTTTTGGAGGGGGCAAGCCATATTCCTAAATATAAATCTGTTTTTAGAATATTCAAAAATAAAAAATAATTTCTCCTCTTGATGGGAGAAACAGATCAATATTATAGCTTTTTTTTTTCTTTCTGTTTATCAGGGGGGAAAATATGAATCCAGTAGACTCTGGATTCAATTATGTCTGCCTCTCCTGGTCCAAAACAACCTTCTCTGGTTGCCTCAAGATCCAACACAGTGTGCTGCTGTTATCAATAATGAATATCTTGCAGTTTTTAACTTGTGTAAGGGGATGAGGCTCATTGGGTGCAGGATCTTGGTACCTCTTCTTGATATGCAAACTTCCCAACTTAAAAAATACCTCCTCTTCACATGCCTAAAAGAGGCATACATGACATATTTTTGTGCAAAGAAGAAAAACAAAAAACAGGAGCAGACAGCAATTGCTATGTCACAGCAATTGTGAAATTCAGCTGAGTACATCTGTCAGAAGTTCCTCTAAGGAAGACAAGGAATGACTCCTGTTTAGAATGCAGTTCTTCTTGCAGGGATAGTTTCATTGTCCATTGTTTTTTGGCACTTGGTTCCACTCCCTATACTCACCCAACTACCAAGGAGACTCTGCTCATGTTTCCACAAGAAATGACAACATTTGAAACTGAGCTGAGTTCTCAGACTGCTTCCCTCCTAACTTTCAAAACTAAACCATCTCTATACACTTTACTCCAAACAACTACTTTTCTCACTATAATATATATTTTTTTAGTCTCATGAATTTTCCTTGAGTCTGTCTGACTTGAGTTCACCTCTTGTCTCTTTATAATTCTTTCCCTGGAAAGCTTGTCTCTGTTGCAGGTGTGTCTGTGTGTAGACTAATACTGTGTCAACTTGACACAAGCTGGAGTCATTTGGGAAGAGAGAAACTCAACAGAGAAAAACACCCCTCCCCCCATCACACTGACCTTTGGGCAAGACTATGGAACATCTTTGTGATTATTGATTGATGTGGGAAAGCCCAACTTAATCTGGATGGTGCCACTCTTGGGCAGGTAGTTCTGGGTGCTTTAAGAAAGGAAGATGAGCAAGCATGAGAAGCAAGACTATAGGCAGCATTCCTCCATAGCTACTGTTTCAGTTCCTGCCTTCAGTTTCTGCCCTGACTTCCTTCAGAGATGAACTATTGCCTAGAAGTTTAAGATAAAATAAAATAACCCTTTCTCCCCAAATTGTTTTTGGTCATGATGTTTTATTACAACAATAAAAACTCTAAGTCAGTCTTGACACTACTCACAATGCCTTTAGATCACTTAAATATCATCTATTTATTATGTATTATTTTAAGTTCTATTGTGCTTTGTAATTTTTAATAAAATCTTCAACAACAACAACAAAAAAAAAACACGTTCAAGGTCTTCCAAAAGATGATGCAGTTGCACCTGTGCTTTGGTTTTTAATTCACTATTTGTTTCACGTTGATGAATACAGCCTGAGAGACCAGGGATGGAGATATTCTATTCCTCAACCCAGACAACCTTAGACCCCTGCATTTCCTGTAAATTCTACTTAGAGCCGAGCAGTTATCATATACTCTTTATTTCCCTTGTCAGACACTCTCATCACTTCGCCTATCCATTTCCTTAGTTCATCGGACACACCCTATCTTCCAAGTTGCTGCAGGCAACCGTTTTGCTACCACATAATATTGTTGCTCATTTTCTACCTTCCACAACATTTTTCCACTAACATTTCCACTCCACTGTTTTGGCGATTTTATTGAGCATTTTCCTTCCTGATTTTCAAGCTTGTACCAGCTGCCATTTCCCCAAATAAGTGTCACTCTTTAGGTTTTGTTCACGGATGTATTCCGTTTCAGTAATTTCTTTTGTTAGGTTTTCTCTTTGCTGTGTAACAAACTGTCCCAAAACTTGATGACATAGCAATAACTGTTTCATTTAGATTCCAGCTGTGACAATGCTGAGATAGCCTGAGCTAGCCCACGTATCCTTGAGCTAGCCCAGGTATCTTCCCTCAAGGTTCTTCTTTCTGTTTGTTTGTTTGTGTTTATAATGCTTGTTAGTGTTTTGTCTGCAGACATTTTTCTATGCCCCATACATGTCTGGTGCCTGTGGAGGCCAAAAGAGGATGGAAGATCCCCTTAAACTATAGTTACAGATGGTTGTGAGCCATCACATGGGTGCTGGGAACCAAGCCTAGGTTTTTTACATAAGCAACAAGTACTCTTAAATGCTGAATTATCTCTCCAGCCTCTGTCCTAGTCCATGGCATCAAATTCTCAGCAGTATAACACTGTTGTATAACAATTTCCTAGGAAACAAAACATTTGGTCTTAGAGGGAAGATCTTTATTGCACAGGATATTTTAAAGGGAGGTAAAACATTGCATCCTGAAAAGAAATTCATTAAGGTACAGGATAGTCTAAAGGGAGTTGAAATTATCCATCCTGAAGGGATTATTCACTAAACCTGGGCGGTAAACGACTCAAAAGCTTCAGGAAAACCCTGAAACTGAGCTGATCTGCAATGTCTGTCCTGCTCACAGTTGTCTATAAACAGTAAAGACTGTTGAGAAACACTTCCAAATGAGCTGAGCTATCTAGAAGATTCTCAGACAAGACAAGTTGCTTTGATTTCATTTCTGCTTTTATAAGTAATCCCTCATACAGATTTCTTACTTAACCCCAGGTGGCCCCAATAAAACTCACTGATTCACCAGATGGACTTTGCTAGTACCTGTACTTTGATCTGTCGTTGGTTCCATATCTGGGATGAGTAACTATTTGTTCATATCTTCCCCGGAACAGTGTCTCAGAGCAGGTGACCAGTCCCAATGGGAAAATAATTTTCAAGCCTATTGGTATATGTAAATACATAACTAAGCACAGAGTCAGAGGAAGGTTAACCAGTTAGACCCCTGGTGGGAAGAACTGAAAAGGATTGTATACATTTGGTCTTAATGCCCCATTCCCTCACTTCTCCTGTGTCCTGTCCCATCCTCACAAATCTACCGGAAGACATGGATCCTGTGTGTTGACCTCCATCAAATTGTGACAAATTATTGCATGGCTCAGAACCATAATTTCCATAATTTAACAGCTTAAAAATGAGAAGTTTTGCCTCAATGAGAACTGAAACCTTTTCACATTTAAATGATATTTTACCCAAGTCAAAATATTGACGACCAGGCTCAAATTAGGAAGGAAAGGTTCAGCTACCCTCAATTTACACGTATACAAAATTATCCTCCTAGCTCCTCTTCACATTTAAATGATATTTTACCCGAGTCAAAATAGTGACAACCAGGCTCAAATTAGGAAGGAAAGGTTCAGCTACCCCAATTTACATGTACACAAAATGATCCTCCTAGCTCCTGTTCCTTGCATCAAGTTGATTTTCTTACTACTTACACTTTTTCAGTTACCATCTTTATTTCCCTAGGGTCAGCACTTTCCATAAATCCTGACTTTCTTTTGATTCCATGTCATTTCTTCTCAAGATTCACTTCACCAGTCTCATGGAAACGGAGAAAGGATCCTATTATCTGTCACAGCTGCTAATGTTTATAAACAGGAAAAGAACAAAGTAGCAATTTCTTAAGTATTTGCTGCACGCCTACTATGTGTTAAGTTTTGATGATACAATTCTAATCAAAAGTAAGTTCAAGGTCCCCATCTTGAAATGCTCTGCTGGTGAGAGGGGCAGGTGCTGATCCAATAGTGACATAAGGGTAACTAAATAAAATTATGACGACCCTTACAAAAGAAGCATACAGATTACTAAAACCACCTATGATAGTGGTAGTTTTAAATTCTACTTTCAAACCTCTAGCTTGCTGTAGAGGTCTCAAGGAGAGCTACTGGGAGAGGCATTTCACCACCAAGATGAAGAATGATGAGAACTTAGCCTGGCAAAGCTGAGGGTGAGCAGGGCTGGAGAAGGTACACAAAAGGAGTTCACCTTTGAATTGCAGGACAGTGGGCACATTCCTTGAACACAGATCCTGAGCCTGATTCCTCCTCTGTTCAACAGCGAAGATCATCACACCTGTCCCTTAGCATTCATTTGAGTAATGGAGTCTTATTTATGTGTATAAGTGTGTGTGTGTGCGCATGTGTGTAACGTGGGAGTAACGTGTGTGTGTGCATTTATGTGAGTGTATATGTGCAGAAGCATAGGTGAGCAGTATGTGGATGAAGGTCAGAGGTCAACCTATGGTGCTCATCTACAGGTACTTTCTCACTCTGTTGAGACAGGGTCTCTTATTGGCCTGGAACTTTGCCACATAGGATCTGTTTATCTTCACCCCAATCTCTCCATCATGAGGATTGCCAGCACTCACCACTGTGCCTGGATTTTAACAAAGATTCTGGGAAAGAAGACTCAAGTTCTCAGGCTCATCACACAAGCACTCTACTGGCCCACCTCCCTGGTCTCTGGATTAAATGTGTTTGTAAAATGCTACTGTGGTAGTTGGTGCATTAGCACTTCTTGCATGTTAGGGGCAGTGGTAATATCCAGAGCTGGATGACCAGGGTTCGGGTCCTAGATCTGCCACTTACCTAGCTGGGCAGTCCTGGGCAAGACATCTACCTTTGTCCTTTTCCTTTCTGGAATCGCATTACCTAAGCTCCTGGACATTGGGATGGTTGGGAGAACAGGCAAAAAGCTTTAGGATAACTCTTGGTGCAGAATGATTGTTACACAAAAGTCAGCTTGTACTAGGAAAGAAAAGAAAGAACTCTCGGGACAGCAAATAAGCACTGAGAAATAATTCCTCTTGAGGAAGTTGAGACTCAAAAGTTGTAATGAAACTCTAAAAGTGTAATTATCCACTGTGTGGGAAGGGATATCATGATCTGAAATGCAGATACACTGTTTCTGACTCCAGCTTCATCCATCCCCATAGAGCCAGTCAAACTTGCCTTCCTGGAACCTCAAAGAAAAGCCGTTGGCTAATTGGCAATAATATTGTCATTGTCAATAATGTCCTTCATCCTTTACAAATAGAAAAGATGAATTTTCTGAAGACATTTCTGAGCTCCAAAGAAACCAGTGGAAATTTGATCACCGATTTCTTGTTTAATGTCAGAATATTTAACTACAACACTAAGAAGATTATGTTTAACAACAGAAAATAAGCCTTGTACTTGAATATGAGAAGTAAGATGTAGAAAAAAAAAATGTGCTGGCTCTTGAAGCTCTCATCTTTTAAAGACAAAGAGAGCTGTTTAACTTCAAAACTCATTGTCAAGATGCTCCACGTAATGAGAATTGCCAATGTCAAATGATGTCAGGAACAGACCGAAGTGTCACGCTTACCTAGGTCTGTCTGACTCCACATGGCTGATCGTGTCTGCCACATGATTGCTGCCCTCAGGAGTATATGCAATGTGATGCTAAGAATTTCTCCAAGAGGTTAGGATGGGATGGGTGAGGAACACTAAAATGCACAGAACCTTAGAGCTAAGGATGGCTCTAATTTCTCAGAATTGGAGAAAAATACCCAGTAAGGCCAAACAAATCCTTAATATTTGGGCTTAACTCCATTCCCTTTTGCCTTGGTTTCCATGACAACTTGTATTCATTGCTCCTTTCCTGGTGTATTTGCTGAAGGCAAGAGATTGCTTTCCCTCCGCCTTAGGTTGATAGGAGAGGGAAGCCACCCAGAAAGCAGCTAGTACAAAGAGACTTTTTTTTTAATTTTTGCACAAATTCTCTTAAAATGTCTGCCTTCATGATAGTAGTATTATTTTAAGAAGGGTTAATATCAATAAGGGGGGTATTAGGATAAGGAAGAAAGAGACAGAAGGAGATATGCACTCATGACTACCCCAGCCAAATAAGCCATCTGTGCTGCTTGCCTTGATGCTGAAGACATCTTCTCTATGCCTGCCCCTCTCTGCATCTTCTCCACACCCATGCCTCCCTCCAGCCCCTCTCATTTGTCTGCATCCAGGCAGTGATGTCTGCTCCTGTCACTGAACAGATCCAAGAGACAGGGCCTGACTGACTAGCAGGGAAGCCTGGCACCACCATGAGCCGCTGTCCACTCCATGGAGTTATAACCTCTCTGGTCTCTGATTCTCTTTTTACCTGAGGGTTTACTGCAACACAGAACAGACCATCTGGGAAGAACATAGCCCACAGGTAGGCGATTACGCTGCTGTTAGGGATAGGCCTCAGGCAGGGAGGGACATGCATCCAAGAATTACTAGTCCATCTTCACACAGCCTTGGTGGAATACTTCTGAAGGCATTGGCCGTTTCTTCAGAGGGATCAGCGATAAATTGTTCACAGGAGAAATTCGTTCACTAACATAAATCCTAAGAGCTTCCCAAGCCTCTCCTCAACTTTCCTAGCTCCCCACATATATCCTGAAACTAATTTCTAAAAAACAATCATTCTCCAGTTCTCATCTCAAAGCCTGCTTTAAATGAACTCAAATGGAAATATTAAGGTACTCCTTCCTTGGCATCAGTGTCTCTATCAAATAATATCAATAGTTGTTAATTAATGTTGCTAATTAAAACAAGAGTAAGTTGATATATTAAAGGTCATTACCATCCAATGACTGCCTCACTGTGGATTTGGTTCCATCCGTGAAACAGAGCCTCTGTGTGCCCAGATCAAAGAGTTAACTGCAAGGCACTTGAGGCTCAGCAGCCATCTAAGATTAAGACATACGAGGTTAAGACAGCCCCAGCTAGAACTGGCATGTGACTCTTAGTTGCACACTGGAAAGCAATACATTGTGTGCGGATTAAAACACTAATCAAGAACCGTAAGAGAAAAGGGGTTGTGGGAAGGTACAGCTCTGGGTTGGTTTTCTTCCTTAAGATTCAAAGGGGACCCCAAGAAGGGGATGGTCACAATTAGAACAGGAAGTGCAGTCCACACAGGTAGAATGTACCAGAGAATCCAAAAGCCAACCTCAGACAATGCTGGACAGCAAGGAGAACGTCTTACTACCCAATATCTAGACAGCACAGAGACAATCATGCACCTCTTTGCCAAAACTATGCAGAGAGGGTGTATTCCAGCTTGAATCAGAGAGTCTATGGTAATTAGGACCTACAGGCATACATTCATTTACTAACACTTTGATTAGTCAGATGACCCTACCTGCCCTCTTCAGCCCTGCACTTAGGGAACATCTGCCTGCAGCCAAGTCCTAAATCATCCCCGCCACTGCAGCCCAGCATGCCAAGACCCGCTCCTCCTGTACAGCTAGCTCCCTACTGAAGTTATTTCTCTTCAGGAATTTTTCCTTATGGAGCTGCTTTGTGTGATGACAGCTGACTCAAGTCAAACCCCAGACAGGACCGTGTGCAGACGGACAGACTCATGCCACTTTCTGCACTGAGAAGAGGCTGTGGCTGTAGCCCAGTGAGCCCCCTTGTGTCCGATGCCCCCACAGCTCACCCTTGCTTGCTGGCCTCCTCCTGCTTTGGCGTCAGTTTTCTTTACATTGAGTCTCTTTGTTTTCTTCTCATCTCTGGCTTTTCTTTCTAGTCCATGGTTGGGTCTACTTTCTTCAGTTGGGTTCTCCCTCCAAACCATTGCTGAAACTCCCCTACCTTTCTCTCTTCAGACTAATAATGCTCAGAGGCATAAAGATTATGTGGGGGTTCTAATATATCCCCAACCCAGAAAAAAAAAATGGCATGGGAGTATAAGGGAATGAATTCGTGTCAAAATTCACCCCCCCCCTTTGCTTCTTCAAATCCCTTGCTTGAATTCTCTGCTCAGAATGCACTGTTACCTCAATCCAGAAAACTAGGTCTCTGGGAATGCTTTTGTCTCTGTGTGAAGTAAACACTGAGCCTAGAATGAGACTGCAGCCTGCTATGGCGATATGGTGATGCCTTCGTGCAATGGACAGCCGGGCTGAAACCAAGATGGAAAGTAAGAGAGAAGCCAGCAAGATAACAGAAAAAGGTCATGTTATAAAAGACAGAGTAAGATCTTGGTTCGTGCTCACACACAAGAGATAGGATCATAAGTGTATCTGCCACAGAATCCAGCATTCAAGGACAAAAATACAAGACAACAGTCAGGTGAGGCAGGACCATATCCTCAGATAAGGCCTAAGACCTCCATCCATGGCTCAAACATAAAACCCTACGTAAAGAAACAGAAGAGTGGAGACATTCTGAGAACTTGAGCTTTTTTATTTTTCCAAGTAAGCTAGAAAAGCCCCTTTAAATTACTCAACTCAATTTAAACCAGATGGGACATTTAATTACTTTAGTTTTCTCTGCCCCTCCCCCCTTTTATGGAGAATGAGCATGGCTAGAAAGAAAAAATGATTAATAATAAACACAGTGTGTTAGATGTATTTTCTGTGCAATCAATTTGGACAGTGAGTTTTTTTTTTTTTGTCAAAACACACACAATGGCAAGCCTTTTCAAGGTATTCTCTGCATTTCTTAGGGTTGAGATTTGGATTCTGTGTTTATATCTTAAGGTATGCTATCATGACTTGTCATGACGTTTTTCTTCTTTGCAAAGTCTGTGGGCTTGACTGTGATGTTTAATTGATGCTAGCTGTGTCACAGTTGTATAGACAAACTGATGCTCAGTGAATGCACAGCAGGACCACCTTCCACCCTCATGCTCAGCACTTCCTCACCTTGGACTTGTTGCCCTGAGAATGCCCAGTTTCCTTGTCCACCACACCAGTGTCTCTATGCCTCCTCTGTGTCTTCTTCATCTCCAACTACCTCCTAGACCTGCTGATCTTTTTCCTTTGGTGTGTGTGCCTAGGGCGTATGTCTTAGCTCTCCTTTCCTACTTTCACATAATTACTGTTCACCAGGAGGCTGTGAATCGTCCTTTCAGCGTCAGTATCTGGACGCTTTATTCTATTTTCAATTCAGAAGCATCAAGCCCTAAACATACTCATTTTCATATTCCTGTGTACATAACTGAATGCCTTCCCCATCTTGACTGAGTGCTTCAGCTACAAGCAGCAAATATATTTTCAGGCCTGCTACCATTGCTAATAGGAATTTCTTTTCTATGTCTTTCCAATTTCATAGATAGAAGATTTCCTTTTGAGCTCAGCATAGGACTCTTTTTTTTTTTTCCTTCATCATTCCAACAACTTGCCTTTCAGCCAAAGGAAGCACTTTGTGGCTTCTTTTGTGGCATACCTGAATTTCCATTTCACTACTTTTGTAACTGTGATCTTCTAACTTGTAGTTTTGTTATTTGCTCTTAAGCGAAATAAGGGTTACTTGAACATGGCCCTATGAAACTGGGGCCTGCAGTCTCATATCCCAGATGACGCCTAAGAGTTTGCTAAGGGGCAGGTAATGCACTCAGGGTAGATATAACTGATATTCCAGCTGGTGGAGAAAAGGATAAAGGTTTCCTCACAGTGCTTGGAACAGCTTGCAAGGCCTAGTTCTGCTGGTTTTCATTTAATGTTTTGGGATAATGGTTAACTAGAGGTAACCACAACCATGAAAAAACAAAACTGCTAGCCATGGGAAACCAGTATTCTCTGGGGCATTCTTCTTGGAGCTTTGCTAGCTCATTCCCCTGATTAAGCTAGCCTTTGTCTTGGCCTAGACCATAATTATTTATGAGTTCCAGGTGATCAGCAAGCTATTCACAGAGCCGTCCAACCTATGTTGTTATACTAAAAGCGAAAGCCACCTCTCCTACCTCATCCAGGCCTCCAGTCTCAGTGCGCTCTTCCTTCTCCAGTCCATGTCATAATTCACCATAGGAAAAATGTCACAGAGACATGGGGTCATAGGTCAAAGTGCACGCTGTCCTTACAGAGGACCCGAGTTTGTGCCTCAGCACACATGTCAGGTGGGTCACAACAGCACGTAACTACTGCTGCTGGGGATCTGATGAGCTTTTCTGATCTCCAGGGCACCCACACAGGGCATTACTCACACAGATATGAATAAAAATAATAAAAAAAAACTAATTATGAAAAAGAAAAAGAACTCCCTGATTGAAGCTGGGGTGGTAGTAATGCACATATAAGAGCCTGATATGGTAGCGTGCTCTTGGAATTCCAGCACTGGGAAGGTGGAGGCGGGGCACAGAGGACTCCCTCCCTAGCCAGCTCTTCTAGCCTACTTGTTGAGTTCCAAGTTAATGAAAGACTCTCTCTCAAGAGAAAATGAATTCGAACAGCATCTAAAAGATAAAACCCACGGTGGGCTTCTGCCCCTACACACACACACACACACACACACGAACACATATGCATGAGCTCACACAAGAACCTGTGTAATGTGCTTCTTTTTCTGTAAGTGGAGACCTTCCATCCCCAAATTCAGCAGGTTGTGAGACCATGTTAGCTTTCCAAAATGACTTGCATAGCTCACAGATTTCTTGTTTCTACCTCTCAATGCCAGGGTCTTCTGCCCTCCATGCCCCGGCTTTAGTTTACCCTTCACCATTTCTACAGAACTGTCTTCCCAAATTATGCATCCCATGGCATCACTCGCTAGCCCAAACCTTTTATTTTCCCTATCCAGTAAAGTGCAGGAGCCTAGTATGGCCTATCAGGCACTGTACGATCTCACTCTGGCCTCTCTGTCACACTTTCTTGAACTACATTCTCTCCGTACAGTTTTCCATTATTCCATGAGAGGATTGTCAGAGCAATTATACAGACAGACTGTGCAACTGAATGTCAATATTTGACATATGCTTACACACATGTTATTTGCTATTTTTCTACAATTGTAATGTCACCAACTACCTGTCCTTTCCCTGGCAGAATAGATCAACACAGGAGTCACTAGATGGGCCCCCCACTTACAAGCCCATGAAAACTCATTTGCGAGTGTTTTTCCTTTAAATGGAAATCTTCACCATGACTTCCCCTTCATCCCAGAGACCTAGCTCTTAGCAACAGGTGTGACCCAACCACTGTTCGATCCTGGGACACGACTCATCTACATCCCTGTATTAAGATGAACTCCAGGCTTTCCCCCTCCTCTTCTTATTACTTCAAGAGATGAAATGAAGAGAGGAAACCAATAAAATGCATGCAGAGTTCTCTCTGGGGCATGATGGGAGTTGAACTCTCTTAGGGGCAAATTTACTTCATTGCTTAGCAGAAAAAGACCAGCCTGCCATATTCATCCACTTTGCCTAGGAGGGTGAGGTATGAAGCTGGCACCTAGACAAAGCCCCTCCCTTGTTGGGAACAGACACTACCATCCCCTATCTGGGACTGCTATACTTGAGAAACATCAGAAGACCTAGGGACAAAGCAGAGCGGCCATGGACAAGGAAGGAGGAGGGAACTGCAGGGAGAGCTATTAAATAGAGTGTCCAAGAAGGGGAGGCACTTACGGTGAGGAAGACTTACAGACTGGCACTCAAGTCCCTTGGAAGGCCGTGAAAGGCTGAGTTCAGCTCAACCTTCTTCCTCCCTCTTCTGAGCTGGGGAGTTTAGTGGATGACCACCAAACTATTTTAAAAGATGGAACGGGTCTGCCCACAGGTGTGCAGTGCGCACTGCTGTGAGGAAGAGTGGATAAAGCCGCATCTGGAACAGAGACGGTATCCCCTGCCTTCTCACCACAAGCTGACCAGACACCTCCTCAAGGGAGCTGTGGGCTCCTCAAAGCCTTTCTGCGTAGATGAGATTCCAGAAAGAAAAAAAAAGTCAATCTAACTACAGCTTGGCCTAGAACCTAAGAACATAGAAGCAGGAGACCCTGAAGTGCCAGAAAAGATGAAAGTAGCCACGGAGACAGCTCTGAAAAGCATGTCCCAGCCCTGTCTTGTTTGAGCGGGGTGATTTATTGAGGGTGTCAATACACTGAGCTACATAAAATTGTATCGTCTACTCTGGCGGAACAGGTTTGCTACAAGAGCTTGCATGCATGTGTTTCTCTCTCCTCCCAGAGGTAAACTGGTTTTTGTTTCCAAATCTTGGCCCTTCTTGGCAGGAAGAAGGTTATAAGATTTTGTTTGACCCCTGAGAAGGGAGAGTTGCCAGAAGAATGAGAAGGGGAAAAAAAAAAACTAATAAAACCATAAGCAATTGAATTCCAATCATTTTATTGCCCAATAAAACAAGGAAAATGAACTTTTTTGTGGTTGGGTGTTGAAAGAAATAAAAACAATAGTGCTAACTGATTGCCAGGAAGCAAGAAGAGGGTCAGGGTAACAGACCATATCTGATGAAGTGTGAACCTTCTGAACATCAGAATCTTGGGCCAGTGCCAACTGACGATGGCCAGAAAGACAGAACTGACTGGAAGCCAAACCTAAAGATGCTGCGGGTAGCTGGGCAGAGCCCTGGGGAGGGGATGTGTGGAAGGAGCCACGCCTTCATATCTGGCCATTCTGAGGGTGAGCCAGTTCTCAGGCTGGGACCCTCCTTTCAGAACTGGATGTTTAACCCAATGTAGCACACACCTCAAGAGGGGTGAGCACTCACTTGTCTGGAATACAATGGCATTTGTAGTCATCATTAATCACTTGATTCCTCCATTCCTCTCCACAGTCTTGACCCATCCATCTTCAGCTTGCCTTTACAGAAGACAAAGACTTTAACTAACGAGACTTTCTTCAAATCTTTACATCCTCACAGGCTGAGGAGAGGGCCAGCGATCAAATAACATCCACAAACCAACTACAACGTAGCCAGGAGCTAGTGTTTCCTGAATGCATATTGTGAGCCAGGCGCCTGCCACAGGCCAGCTTCACAGTTTCTGTGCTCTAGTACAAAAGCAATGCTGAACCCTTTGCTAAAAGCCAAGGCAGCTGAAGTGTGAGTCCATTCTAGGTAGAAGTTCTGTCTACTACGTAGGTCTGAAATCCTAAAGCCAGCTCAAACAGGGACTTCATGGGCTCAGCACTAACACATGGAACGGGGACCATTATATCAAGTTCATAAATTAAAAAACTGAGGCTGAATAAATTAATCTAACTTACTACCAGTAAGCAGCAGAGTTCCCATTAAAGTCAACTGGAAGGTCTTTGGGTTAGTATCTAGAATATTGGTGGACATAAGGAAATGGAAATTTCTTCAGCTTCAGGGAGAGATGTTTGTGTGTTTACAGAAAACTGTGTGATCCCATAAAGATTTTATGGTGTTTTGTTTGGTTCCATTTCGACACAGGACTAGCCTGAAACTCTCTCTGTAAGCCAGACTAGCTGTGAATTTACAGAGCTCCGCCTGCCTCTGCCTCCAGAGTTCTGAAATTCAAGGTGTGTACCGCCACGCTCACCTAAAGACCACCAATTTGAACCTCCTGGCTTCCTTGTTCTCAGTCCGGCCTCGGGTGATAATAAGATACTCGAACTGCTCTTCTCTGATATTTAAGGGAAAGCCAAAAACTGTGTGAGTCTAATCAAAGACCTGAAATTCACATAAAAATCTACATGGGAGAAAATATCAGAATTATAGAGTCAGGCTACGGTAGCTTATTTTATAGCCTTACACGGCTGTGTAAGGGACACAGGGACAGCCTGTTTCCCATTAGGCTGCAGTTCCTTGGTCTGTGAACAATGGATCTCAGCAGAGCAAGCTTATGAGGGCAGCTGAAGCTGCGCAGTACCACTCTTCTGCGCAGTTATGCTTTCTGATGATAAAACTTGTTCTATTTCATTCTACCTGGTGCAAACAGCAGCATAATTTGATCAGCGTTTATAGACGCAATCATCCTCCCTTTTGCTTCAGTGTCCAAAAGGGAGCAACACTGTTGATAACTAATTGAATTCTGTATAGCGCCCATGAGTCTAAGATGAAATTAAGGACTTAAACAGACCCTGCCATAGATGTCCTAGAGAGCATTTTAACAGAATGCACCCATATGAAAGCAAACATTCTGTTTGGATGACAAAAATACATGTTCTTCTTGTCATTACTATTTTCCACCGGGTACCTGCTTACAGGTGCGGAGTGTATGCCTCTTAGCCAGGTCACTGATACCTGCCAGGTACCGAGTGTCTTCTCAACTCTGCCTGAGCATCCCACCCTGTCCATCCCATGCACTGTCTCTTATTCTTCCCAGAACCCTCTCCCTGCATGTAGTATATTTTAGTGTGTGCCCCTGGTCAGCTTTCAGAATTTAACTATTCAGATTAGAATCTGAAGGAAGACTATATGATGACATGTTCTTGACAGGTGTCTTTTATCATGGGGGGGTGGCATTATCACTCTACAGATAATGCCAGTGTTAAAGTACAATTTTCTAGTACAAAGTGTTAGAAAGTTTTATAATACAGTACCAATATTTTACCTGTGTTTTTTTTTCTCAAGTATTACATGTGCTAGACCATGCCTATAGAGTGATTAAATTTCAGGTTGGTGGGAACTAAATTAATGATACCATTTTAAATTCTAGCTGTAGCAAGTTCATTCAGGTTATCAATAAAAACTGGCTTTCTGGTTGCAACAATTTTCCTAAGACTTTACAGATTATAAAAACATCAAGAAAAAGAAAAATTTGGCCCCCAAATTTTCTGACACTTTTCTTCTTCATAAACTGCATTGTTTGACTAAGAATTATTTTCCCATTGATCCACCAAGGAGCTCTGCTCTCCAGCAAGAGAATCCTTTGGTTAGGGCGCTCACTGCACTGCCCTGTTCACCTGCGTCACATTGGATCTCCTTTCTCTCAGCTTCAATGTGTTAGCATGGCTGAGGAGAGACAGCTAACCCTGCTAAATCTAGGTGAAAGGCTGCGGAGTTCTCAGATTTGTATCTCTGTCTAGGTTTTCACTTTTTAAACTGTCCAACTATACAATCTTCCTGATTTATTTATTTAGCTGATCCCAAGCTCAGAACAATAGTTCAGTTTGAAAGGCAGCTAGTTCAAGTGTACTTCTGTTTCAGAATCGAAAATGCCAAAGTTAAGATGCAGATGACAATGACAGATGAGCAGTGTGGTCTTTGGCCTGGCCCTTAACCTCACCAACTTTATCTTCTAGGAAACGGTACAGTGATTCCGCGATGCCTCACTGTGAATAGCTGTGAGTGGTTAGTCTAGTCCCTGGACCAAATTATTTTTAAGCCCATCCCTTGTGCTAACTTACATTCTGTCCCAGCAGAAGTTTAAAAATCACTAGTCCTCGTGTTTATTTTCATTGACCATTGACATTATACCTGTTTCTTAATGTTTTTCCTCATGCTCTGATGAAAAAAGTAGGGAAAGATAGAACTCAAGCAAGCTGATGAAAGAGCCAGCACCCTAGGACTGCTCCTCAAGGTGGAATGTTGCACCAAAGCACAGGCTTTTCTGTCAGGAACGGAAAGACATCCAATTGACAGAAGAGCCCCTGGCTTTCCGTGACTAAAACAGTCGCCGTTGTTACTGATCTGAGTAACGGGAACCAGCATAACTGCACTCATTCCCTGCGCCCAGAAATATTCCCAGTGTCACAGTAAACGTTTAACTGCTGCAACCTCATTGAATTCTCCTAGCCTGGCCTATTCCCTATCTGTTTCATCTTTGGAGAGTAAAACAGACCTTAACAGGATTAGATAATCTGACCAGGACCTCATAGGCAGGTAGCAGATTGAAGCTGTAATGTCTACACAAAGACTATGCTCATGACCTTCATGTTGCAATAGTTTAGTTCAGAAGTGAGCTTCCCCTTCCCCACGGTATTTGTGAAGTGATTAGAAGCACTGATTTGGTTATTAGCGTTAAGAGACAGAATACATTCTTGTTTTAAAAAACGTGAAACAAATAAAAACCAACCAAGCAGATAAAAACCACTCAGTAAATGACATTTTAAAGATTTTGCTTCCAGTTCATTGAGTAGACAAAATGTTCCTAGGATGTTAAAAATATAAAGTATAAATAAATTTATTTTAATTAATTCATACCTTGCCGTATTTCAAAAGTAAATCTAGAGAGCAAGTCAAATTCAAAAGTTTCCCTTATTTTTTCACTAAAGCCCAGAACAATGAGCACCATTATCTAGTTTGGGTCAGACAGCTTGAAAATGTTTTATTATTCTGCATCCATTGTATAAAAAAAAAAAATGTATTTGCCATAACAAGCAATGTTAAGGAGCTCTGTGTTTGTGAAGATATCACTTCCTCAAATAAACTGAAGACAAAACATAAAGAGAAGGAGGCTTGTGGTGTGTTTCAGCCACACATTCACTTATTGTGCAATTTAAACTTCAGCAAAAATAACAAACACGGAGGGGAACATCCTTTGAGAACACAGTCCGTGAACTCTTAGAATATAAGTCCTATCACTGTTGTCCAATTGTACCCCAAGACCTACCTTTTGAAACGCCCAGCAAACATCTTAATTATTTATCATTTGAAATAACAAATGAGGCAGTTTTCAGAGTTATAGAATTGTATAGTTTCCTAATAAAGAGTTTCAGACTCCAGAAATGTCAGTGGCTGACGGGGACTTGGGAAGAATGAGTTGCTTGCAGAGAAGTGCCAGCTAGATGTTATGATAAGACACATATTCCTAGGGCCCAGCAAAGTTAGCAGACAGGCAAGAATGAACTAATTGCACGTTATGTTCTGGCACTAATGCTTGGCTGCCAAAGCCGATCACATGGGAGCAGGTTCCTCTGAGGGAAAAAGAATCGCATTGACGCATAAGAAAGGGCTCTGAAGAACAGCGGGTGCCCCCATATAGCACCAGCGCTCCTCAAGCAAAACAAACAGCAGTATTAAAAGCTAGTTTTAGAGCAAGGCCCTAGAGTCATGCGTGGGTACTCTTGGCAGCCATTAGAAAACAGGTCAGCTACTGGGAGTCAGGGAATCCCCCACAAACCCTATATGCTGGGCTCTTCCGTGAGGTAAGCTTCACCCTGCTTTAAGACTGTGAGACGGTGTTCAGGATTTATTAATTTATTAAAACACTTGGAAATAACTAAAGCTGTCACAGGCTTAAAGTCTCATAATAACACCCCTCGGCTACGGTATTTTGGATAAGTCTCTGTTAAATTCTGCACTATGAAAGATCAAATTCACTAGGAGAAAGACCATGAGGTCAGAGGTCTGAGTCCTTTTTTAAACATTTTAACAGTTTTACGCAACTGGTATAAACCTGGCACCAACAGAACTTGGCACCTACTAGATACTTGAAAAATACCTTTAGATGCATGAAGGCATGATCAAGGGCACCATAACAGTTACAGCACGACTCTTCTAAAATAAATGCCTTTTTAAGGAAATATCTTCATCTCAAAGTCATGAACACTGAATACATCCTTACTTTCCTTCATGCAATTTTGTTCATGCTTGTTCTTTCTTTCATATTTATTTTATATTTTTATTTAAAATAATTTCCATACGATATATTTTAATTATGTTGTTCTTCCCTAATTCTCTCCCTCTTTCTCTCTCTGCCTCTCTGTCTCTCTGTCTCTCTCTCTGAGTGTATGTGTGTATGTCAAAGAAAAAAAAAGCAAGCAAACAAACAAAACCAATAAGACAAAAGATGACAAAAACAGAAAGGTAACATAAAAAAACACAGAATTTGTTTTGTGCTGGACAACTCTTCCTGAGCATGGTTTCCTGACCTAAAGTGTGGTTGATATAGCCAATGACACTCCATTGGAGAAAAATGGTTGTCCCTTAGCCAATAGCTATCAACTGCATATAGCTTCTTGGTTAGGAATGGGACCCCATATCCACTTCCTCTCCTCAATGCTAGGACCGCATCTGGCTTGAACTTCTGCAGATCCTAAGCATGCTGCCACACTCTGAGTTCCTCGGTCCTGTTGTGCCTGGAAGACACTGTGTCCACTGAGTTGTCCACCACCTCTGGCTCTCAAAATCTTTCTAGTCCTTCCTCTGGATAGATCCCTAAGCCATGAGGGGAGTGGAGCGACGGACACATCCCATTTACCACTCAGTGCTACCAAGTCTCTCACTCTCTGCACTCTGCACAGTTGTGGGTCTCTATGTCTTCCTACCTGAATGTATCTCAGTGATATAGCACTTGACTCGTAGGTGCAAGGCCCCAAGCTTAGTTTCAAGTACAGATGAATGAAGGAATGAATGAATGTATGCTAGAATTAACAAAGTATACAAATAAGAAGTAGTATGTAAATGGTAATATTACTTCTGGGTGTGCTGATACCAGCACTCAAGACACAAAGGAAGAAAGATGGGGGGTTCCAGCCTTGTCTTGTCTGCGTAGAAAGACCTTGCATAACCAAACAAAATGGAGAACAATCTTACTCAAAACTTCTTCGTGCATGCTAGTGAAGTGCCCTGCTATCTACTTTCTCCAGCCCTTAACCGGGAACATTTCACTCTGATTCTCATGTAATTTGCTCACATCAAGAGCAATGACATGAGTGGAAACTATAAAATGCCTAACTATTTCATTGCAGAAGGGAAGCAAATTCTCTCAGGCACAGAAACATCTCCCCTCCCAGTGTATGTATCTCTGACAGTGTCCAGGACAAAGTAGAATGAGGCATGAAACCTTCGATTTCTTCTCTCTTCTTGTTCTCTCCTAGCAATACTCGCTGGCACCTTAACTACTAAAGCTGCGTGGGAAATCCTGTAGAACTTGGCATAACCTCCTCCAGACCCCTTCCTTAGCTTCCTGCGCTCTGCGAGTCACCTTCTCTTGTGATGCCTTATGATCCTCAGAGCATCTGTGTTGGGGCTCTCTGGATTCAGAAGCAAGAGACTATGTGGTTGCATGAGTGAGAACACTAAAGGAATTGGTTCGTGTGATTATGGCGGCTGATAAGCTGCACAGCAGATGCTTAGCGATCTAGAGATCCTGGGATAACAGCAGCGTAGCTCCGTTCAAATCCGAGTCTCTTAACACTGAAAAGCCAATGTTGTAAGTTTTGATGTGAGGCTGAGGGCCTGAGAGCCCAGGAGATTCAGAATCTCAAGGGTGAACAGCTTTGAGTTCTAAGTTCAAGGAAGCAGAAAATACATCCACCTCATGTCTCAAAGCAGAGAACTCAGCCACATTTGTTCTCTTTAGGTACCTGGCTGAGAGGTTGCAGCCACTTGGTGGGTGGCTTGCTTCCTCACCAAGTCCTTTTAGGATCGCATGTTAATCTTCTCTGGATACACGCTCACAGGCAAACCCAAACTAACACTTTACCAGGTAATGAGGTATCCCGTTACCCAGTGAAGCTGACAATCATAGGAACAGCATCAAATCATACTGAAATCATCAGCACGCAGCTCGTTCACCTACTCAGAGGGATGTTTCTAAGGAGACCAGGCCTTACTCCTTCTTACGGTTCTCACCAGTGGTGACACGGCACTTGTATGGCAGTGCCGCCCAGTCATCGTTCTCTGAATGCCCCGTTCCCTCTCCATGCTGCCCCGAATGGCTAGACAGTGAAAATGGAATAATGATGCTGGAAGAGACCCCTCTTTTCTACTCTAACAGGCAATATTTGAAAACAACATTTTCACAGAAGACACTGGTTTTGTTTTTTGTCTACGATCTCAGAACACACCTGAGTCACTCGGGCCTTAGCTCCAGGTTAAAGAAACTCAGACAGAATGATCTTAAGCGAAACGAGGAATTTATTTTGGAAATACTAACATGTCTCATGGAACTCGTAGACAGGAGTGAACCTAAGACATGACACTGAAAGTGGCCAGGACTGCAGTGGTGCTTATGGAGCACTTACTAGAAGCATCTGCAACTCCTCTCTCTCTCTCTCTCTCTCTCTCTCTCTCTCTCTCTCTCTCTCTCTCCATCCCCATCTTCCCTAGGAGTTTCATTTACTTTTCCAGTCCACATGAGGTAGCAACTTTAAGAAAAATTCTTATGACTTTTCTTCCATATCCCTTCCTGACCACATGTTAAATTTCTTCACCGGTCTTATTACTATTATCACTTTCTAATATTCAGTCTCTTGGCATGAATTGGCAGATTTCTTATAAAGCCACATGACCAGAGACAAAGCCTTGCACAAAAAAGCATACGCATTTTACACACTTAAATATATGCATATGAAAATGTAATATACACATAGCATATATATGCTACATATCCAGAAGTAGGCTTACATGCTTGCTGACACCTACTTTTTATTAGTTCTATTGCCTGACACTAAAAATAATAAATATACTATATTTTCTATTAATTGGTTTCAGAATATTTTCTCTGTATCTCTCTCTGTTTCTGTTTCCATCTGTTTCTCTTTCTCTGTCTCTGTCTGTCTGTCTGTCTCTCTCAAGGTTATCTTAAACCACATGGCTTCTGAAGCATTATTAGATATGAACTGATATCAAGAAGTTTTAAGCAGACATTTTTATAATCCCTAAGCCACGGAAAATTAATTTCAAGTTTCCTGCTTTCCAGCAGTTACTTCAACTAGCCAAGCAAATATAGCTGCAGGCAGAATTCAAAGAAAGGGTCAGAGTCCTCAGAAGATAGTCACACTTCCAAATCTTCATTATAAGAGAAGACACATGAGCCAAGTACATTTCTAATGCTTCAATGAATGGTTTCTATAAAGAAAAACTTTTCAAAGGCAATTATTGTGCTTACATTTATTTTCATAATTCATGGTACCAATAGAAAACGCCCAAGAAAAAATACAGCTTTTTTGTTTAAAAATAAATTTATTTTATTTTGTTATAACCTTGACAGTCTATATAAACAACATGGTATGTGCAAAAACAATTACAAAATACACTTTGAAAAACCATGAAAGTTCTTGAATTTCTTTCTTGATATCAGAATTTCAAGAGACACCATTAAAAGTTTCAAATAAAAAAAAAAAAAAAAACGAGAGTTTCCCAACATTGTCTTATCTTTAGAGACTGCATTGGTCAGCCACCAGAGACGAGAAAGAAGAGACACTTAACAGCATTGGTGGCATTTTTCAATGTTCTAGTGGTCATTTATTTCAAACCTGTTTAGCATAAAAAACGACTGGAAAGAAATACATACATGAGCCCAAGGAGACTAAATAAAGCATGAATCTGACTCAGGTGTGGGTAGCCTCGTTTCGAGGATGGCCATTAACTCACAAGAAAAAAAAAAAAAAACATTTTGAAACTTGTCAGTTCTTTGAATTACTAGCTGTAATTGGCAGGTAATCTTCATTAATGAAACCCCAGCCTACTTCTTCCAAACACTGTAGTAAAAGAACGTAGGGAATTCAGACATTTGTTCACATCTATGAAATCTCTGTTGTAAAGTAACGTTTACAAAGATCCCAACACGCAGGAAGCACCACTGTGTGGGAGCATCTTCCCATCGGCATTCTAAAGTGACCACCTGATCAGTGTGAAGAGTTCCATGTTCTACCGAATACTGACTAAATACAAAATACTAAATATAAAATTTTATTTTATTTTTACATTTAATATCGTTTCTACTAAATACAGCACAAAGTCAAAGGAACACAACAATGGCAAAATAGTTCAAATAATAAATGCTGTGTTCAGGATGTCATGGTATCAAAATTTGCCTGAGAGCAGGGTATGGTCACATCTCTTCAGCTTTGCCATCACTGATATTAACAGTCTCTTCCAGTGCTGTTTATACTTTACTGAGCATAAGCACCTACGGAAGGTTTAAGAAACACCAGTCATTTGCTTTTTCTGGTGGTTTTGTTAATATAAGAATTTACTCATGCCGCTGAGATTTCATGAAAAGCAAAATGATAGTAAGGATGAAAGCCAACTTCACAGAAATCCTGATGGTGGCAGCAGCACTGGGCAGGACTTCATAGTCTCTGTTAATGCTAACAACTCAGAATTAGCAAAGTACAGCTCAGAAGGAAATCCTGGGTTATACTATTGAGTTAGAATACAGGGACTCAAACTAACAAAATGACAAGACCATTTTGAATCTGGGTCTATCTTGGTTCTGACTCCATCAATTCTTTTGCCTCTAAATCTAAATGATTACATAACTCTGACATATATGGCAATGAGGATAAAAACATGCAATCTCACAGACCGCTGAAAGGATAAAATGAAATAATATATTTCAAACTCCGAGCATATGGTACCTGTACAAAACTGGTAAGCCTTGGTGTTGACTCAGGTTTTTGTTTGTTTGTTTGTTTGTTTAGTTGCTTTGGGTTTTTGAGACAGGGTTTCTCTGTATAGCCCTGGCCATCCTGGAACTTGCTATGTAGACCAGGCTAGAGTCAAACTCACAGAGATAAACCTGCCTCTGCATCCCAACTGCTGGGATTAAAGGCGTGTGCCACCACTGTTTGGTGTATTATATAATCAGTTATTAAAAATCTAACTTCTTGCCCACTTTTTCTTTACTTGACTAATAATCCTGGCAACAAAGTTATCTTGAAATGTCCCTTATTATTGTTGCTACCTAACCAGGCCCTTTTTCTCGATTATTAAACTGTAATAAAAACATCATTATTAAAAACAATAACAAACAACACAAAGTTACAAATACAAATAAAAAAGTAAATACAATATTTAGACATTCATTTCTGCTAGCTGTTTTCCTGAGACACCTTCTGTCCATCTGCAAATGAGTCAGATCTTTTGTAGCTCGCCATACCAGCTTATGACAACTTTATAACCTGTGAGAAAGAAGAAAAAAAAAAAGAGCAGCAACTATAAAATAAAGTACTATACAATACAACAATAATAGCTAATCCAGAGTTGGCATTTGTGTTATGCGTCATTAGTCTTGCCTTTGTACTAAATAATAGGAACAATGTAATTCCTCAGCAAGTGTCATTAGCCACTCTCGGCTCCTGAGATGTTTGTGGAAAGGAGTGTCATTGTATACACGGAGAGTGATGGACAGCAGCTGCCTTCTCATGCTGAGGGTGAACAAGGGAATGCCAGGCCTGATTGCTGCCAGCCTCTGCTTTAACCTCCAGGGACTGGCCAGGAATTTAGGCAATGCTGTGAACAGGTAGCAGAAAGAGAGGAATCCTATTTCTTTAACCATGGGTCTCAGTGCCGCTAACCATGCAGCCACCACTTGAGGGTCAACGTACTACTCAAGTTTTAAACAGCCTTAGTGGGATTTCATGTCATTATAACCCAACTGTCCTACTTGCTTCTGCATGTTGACCTCTGTGAGCCCCTTGCCGATTTTCCAAGGGGCTTCTGCTACCGATCACATGGGCTGGGCCTCCAATCCACTGTTGGTTTGTTCGGGGTTATAGCCATCTAGTGCCAGGCAGGCACTAGAAGATCCAAAGCAGGGGTACTTTGGGGCATTTTATTTCATTGTTTAGGGTTCAGCAGTGGCTCTTTCTGCCACAGAATCTGCTTCCGCCTAGAGGGATACCAGCTAATGCTCGCCATGACCCCACAAGCTATAGGGCATTTGGTAGCTTCTTGATGATGCCAGAATTGAGGGACATGGTAGTCCTCCTGGATCTGTGACTACGGTTGGGATCCTGACTCACAAACAATTCAGGAGCTCATAAGTGTGCTATGAAAGCTATAGTCTCGATCATCATTATCATCATCATCATCATCACCTTCAGATTACTACTGCTACTGTATTTCCTTTCTTGAGATGATATGTTTGATTTAAAATACTTCTTCTTTTATTCAAAAGAGTGAAAGAAAAAAAATAATATTTATATATACAAAATAACCATGACAACTATGTAGCATTAGAATGCCTATTTCTGTGGTAATCACATTCACCTAAGGGAAAGAGTGGAATTGTCTTTTGAACGTAAAATTAGAATTATCTTAGTATGATCAAACAAAAATAGTTGTTTGTTTCTATTTTTCTGGATTGTTATGTCATCCTACAGTTATGACAAAACCTAAAAGAAAATGAATTTATCTTTTGATATATTTGTATACATAACCCAATTCCAGCCACTAATTATTAGACATAATTAAGCCCCAACTCACTACTTAAAGTCACCAGGTTTCCCATCTACTATGCTTAGCATACTTACCATTAAGCAATATTAGTCTCTTGAATATCTTCACTGATGGGAGTTTTATCTTTATCCAAAGTTTCCATTTTCTCTTCCTTCTTCTTTTTACGATGTTTCCGAAGAGGACTTCAAAAATAACACGTAAAGAATTAGTTTGAATATGTGTGTTCATGTCAATATGGAAGTAGTCAATAAGAGAACCTATGACCTTCTCTCTTTTTATCTTATATCCATTGGCTTCACCTTTGACACACTTCTTTTTGCAAGTTTCAGTGCTAGCTAGCATAGTCCACAGTGGGGTGATATTTATTTATATACATATGAAGAATCTGGTACCTGCTTATTGACAGAGGTTAGTGGTTAGAAGGAAATTTTTCATGCAAAGTTATTTCATGGTGTAGAACAATTAGCACTGCTCAGTGTTAAGGAGAAGTAGTAAGGAGTGGAAACAGGCATGAGAAACTGAAACAGTGACAGTAGCCACTGGAAATATTACTAATTTCTAGACACATTAATGAAGAAATTGGTTTAATATTCTGGGCTGCACTCTAGTTTCAAAATTAATACGGTTCAAAATTAATGTAAGAAGGTCATTTCCCAGCTGTGTTCAACATATCCTCTGACCTTAAAATGACATTAAAAATATTCCTTTATATAATAAATTATAAAAACTCAAAACTATTTTTCAACTTAATAGCTAGGATTCTTGTAAATTATCTAGTTGAATACTTGTATTTTGCAGAAAATGCAATCCAAGCTCAAAGACATTAAAAATTTTGTTCAAAAATACCTAATTGTGGAGCTTGTCAGAATTATTTTTTTTTGTTTTGGTTTGGGGATTTGTGTGTGTGTGTTTGTTTTTGCTTCTTTGTTTCTTTCTTTTATCCCAAGAACACTATAAAGGAATTATGACACATCTCCTTTGGGCATAGTCTACAGCACAAAAGTGGATGGAATGGTTTAGGAAGGGATGCTCCGAAACGCAAGAAAATGTTCAGCTTAATGATAGGTTTTCAGAAAAACTGCTCACATATTAGCGATTGTCCTAACCCATTTTCCCTCAAAGAAAGGTGTCTGTCACTTCCAAATGCATAATGAAAACTCACGATATTGAAAACAGAAGAATCACCCATGCACATAAAATTAATTATTTTTAAATGGTCACAAAAAATGTTTCAGTTTGTTTGTATTCTGCAATGTCAGTGTGTAATGAAACAGTTTGGAAAATTAAAATTCCGTTTAACTTACTAACAAACACAAAATACCCCTGCCTTCAGAGCTAAATGGCTGGAACTTTTAGTCCAAAGACATCTATGAATTTGGTTTTGGCTTCTATTCATTTTCTGTAAGTTGATCAAACTTACCTACAATGTGTTTCACTGCTAATAAAAATTTTATATCAATAAACACAAGCCTCAAAAAGCTGATTTATTTAAGTCAAAGCAAAAAAGAAGAGATGTAGGAAAAAGCAAAGGACGGAGGAAAAGAAGAAGAAAGGGGCAGGGGAGAAAAGCAAGACAGAGTTTCTTGGGTTTACTTAAGGTTCCGTTTAAAGGCACTTACTGGCAGCAGGTGCAGACCCCGATGACTAAAATGATGAACACCACCATGACCGCTATCAGGCAGATTACCAGGATCTGCCCTCGGTCTTGCTGGAGGTAAAACACGTCCACTCGCTCACAGCGTACCCCGTAGTAGCCTTTCTCACAGCTGCACAGGAAAAACACTTTTATCAGTCTCCAGTTCTTTTTGGAAGAAATTGGCACTGTTTTCATTATTTAATAAAGAACATGGTTCCTTAAAAAAAAAAAAAAAGGAAAAACTAAAGAAGACAAGATCTCCTCCGCTGTGTTCAGGAGCCACAGGGCCTTGCCCCACTGTGCCAACCTATCAAAATGTTTTGCAGTTTTAACCGTTCAGCTTGTGAGGAAGGGGATGTTAAAATTCCTTCCACAGCATTATCAACTCATTAAAAACCTCATGACAAGTAAGACACAAAGTCTCATTTCGTTGTAGGGTGAGACAAAGATTCCACTGCAGCAATGCTCTACCTTCAAATGACATGATTTCATAGAGCCAGCCGTGGTGGTGCACACCTTTAATCCCAGCACTCAGGAAGCAGAGGAAGGCAGATCTCCGTGAGTTCAAAGCCAGCCTGTTCTACAGAGCTAGTTCCAGGATAGCCAGGCTTACACACACACATACACACACACACACACACACATCTCAAACAAAAACAAATAAATTCCAGGATTTCATATAGTCCAACATGGTAATGTATATAAAATCCCATGACTTCAAGTTCAAAATCATAAAGTCCTACACAGGTCTTCTCTACAGGATCTCCCCAACACAGAGTCCCAACTCTATGGTTGGGGAGACCATCAGGAAGCAATCCAATTGCCCATACCTCACAGCTATATCACAAGTCCTGCCCTAGCCTGTTCTGCTTGCTGGGCGAGCACGCTTACATTTTCAGGTGCGTTCACCACTGCCGTGTCCTTGGATTCCATGGCCCCCGTTAAAGAAAAACTACCGGGATCAGTCAGCAGTTGCAATGAGCTATGGCTTCCCCCAGTCTCTCGCTTCTCTATCAATATAATCTCAAGATATACTTTAACTTGGCAGATTCCCTAAGTCTGTGGGTAAGTTAGGGAAAGAAACTTTTGGCCAAGTTGAGAGTTATTCTTGCTCCTTGATCTAATGGCTTGATGACATATGGACTCTGAGTAAAATTCTCTTGAGTTATTATAAGAACCTTAAAAGATACATGAAAAATTGGGTGCATTTGAGTCAAATGTATCTCTTTGCAACATCAGCATCTTTGTATTGATAGTTACCCTTATTCTCTATAGATAACCTCAAACACAAAGAAATACCAGTCACACGCACATTCATTTAAATATCAAAAATACCGAATCCTGCACCTTGAAAAGATTTCTGGGCAACCTCGCTTAGTTACAACCCTCGGAATTTATTGCCAAGCTGTTCTATAGCTGATGCCCGACAGGAGCTAGGGCAGTTAATTCCCACAAAGCCAGCACTGCTTCAGTAAGACGATCCCAGTTGCCAACATCGTAGCTGACAAAATGCTTCAAAAGCCAACAGGCACAGACGTAGAAGCAATGAAAATGTAAACTGTTGTGCACAGGGCGGAGAAGCTCCCACGAGGATGCAACAAGAGGATCTCTGGACAGGTACAGGAGAACTCCTTCATTCAAGAACACTGGGTGTCTTCACTTGAAGGTCAAAACACAGGCTAAGGAGCTGGAGAAATGTCGCAGTGGTTAAGGGCACTTGCCACTCTTCCAGAGAGCCCATGTTCCAGAGCACCCACACGGAAGCTCACAGCCATTTGTAATTCCAGCTCCAGATGATCCAATGCCTTCCTCTGGCCTCCACAGGCTCCTGTGTACATGCGCATCACATATCACATATATGCGCTCAGGTACACGCTCGTGCATGCTCACACACAGAGAAAGTAAAATAAGTAGCTATTTAATTTGAAAACTGTAGACTGAGAACTAGAACTAAAAATATCAAAAACCACTCTTAAAATTAGGATTTTAAGATTAGGATTAATTGACTGTGGCAGGGAATGCTTTTAAGAGTTTATAAAGAATATAACGAACTCTTACAAACATGCTCTTAATTAGCATAACAATTTCTTTTACAAGCCTACCACATGACTCTTTAAAACCACCGTTTTGCCCATAAATGAGCAGCTATTACGCACTGCTCTTCAGAAACCTTTGTCTAACTCTGAACTCTGGGTTCCCTACGTAGCTTTAATGGAACTTCCTGTAGTTTGTAGCCCAATGACATCATACTGGAAGTCAAACTTTAGCGTGGCTAGAGCATGTCTCCAGTCACTTTCACCCGTGAACAAACCAATCACACGTCATCTGGTGATTATTTTCACCTGTTGATTATTTCCACTGACCATCTCCCATGTGCAAAGTAAGAGGAAGGGAGAGCTGAGTCCTCTTACATCACCAGCAGGGAAAAAGCTCTCTAGGCTAACAGAAGGATTTGTATACCAAACCCTGGGCAGAAAAAAAAAAAAGCACAGAATTCTAGAGAATCTGCAAACTCAGTGAAAAATAGAAGAAGAAAGTTAATTCAGGATCAGAAGTTTTCAGGCTAAGGAAGTAGGTGCTAACCTCCTGGCCAACGGGCAAAACTGTGAATTGATCTTAGGCAGTGAAATCACACAGTCTGGTTCTCATCTCTGAAGACAGCACAGTTAAAGAACCATAAATCTGCAGACACGGGAACCAATGAGAATAAAATGAACTGGGCCAAAGGGCATTCATCTTTTTCTAAGATTCAGTATTTGTCTCCAACCTAGTAAAACAACTGAATATATCTGAATATATATATTTTTAAATAATCTTACACACACACACACACACACACACACACACACACCCTTTTTTTTTTAGACAACCAATTCTTATCCCACCTCTAAGTATTATCTGGGCATATCTCTTCTTAGAGTTGAATTGAATCAAATTTCTAGGAAGTCCATGGCCTTTAAAGTTCAGGCAAGATTGTGAGATTTTATATGCTTGTGAGATACTTGTGGAAAATTACATACATTCGGGAAGCTGTGCGGAAGAACACACATATTCTGTGAACTTAAGGTCAAAATTATGCTTAAAGAATCACTTGATCCCTCTGTGAAGTAAAATCCCAGAGTTCTCTTTAAAGAGAGATCACATTAGGAGAAAATTAATATTAATAATACACACATACACAAAGTTGAAACCTGAGCTCTTTACCTAAGACTCAAAAAGTCAACTCCTTTCCCTACTCCCCACTGGGTTAAATAGGCCTTGTTACTCTCTAATCAGAAATAGGTCTGACTTCCTCACACTTTACTGACAACTGCAAAAGAGAAACAGCATCTAATTTGGCAGAAATCCCTTCGTATTTACGTTAACTACAGAACCGCCTCAGGCATGCCAAAAAAAATCTGTTCTCATTTGAACCACCCAGGAGATGATTGGAACTGACGAGCATCCTAACACAGTTAGAATCGCCTTTGCTTGCTCAAGGGAGCAGAGGACACCAGACGTGCGGAACTGGGTCTGGATTCTCACACTCATATTTCAGGAGGAAAATCTGTGTCAGTTTCTCCACAAGTGGGTGCTGAGCCTGGCCCTTAAAAAAGTGGCTGAAGGCAGGACCAGACGGAACTGTGTCCGGACGGATGGGTGGGTTAGCTCAGACTTTCCAATGCTGTCAAGCCCCAACCAGAGTATGCTGCTCATGGGCACAGGGCCTTCTGCTTACATGCAGGAGGGCGTCTGCTCGTCCACCACGTATCGGCATCTCCCATGGATGCAGTAATGTTTGTACTGTTTGGGGCACCGAGAGAAGTGGGTTTTCGGCTTCTGTCTGGTGGTGGTACCTGGAGAAGGAGAAAGCAGCATTAAAATTCTAACTCCCCATTTCATTCATTTGAATCACAACTAATACAGGCCTGATACTGAGGAAAGAGCCACAAGCCAACTCCCACCCAGAGCTAAACTTCCATGCCCATAGTGTAACCAACAGTTTGCAGGATTGAGACATAGAGGAGAGGAGAGAAAGCAGAAATGTAAACAGATACAGCAGTCGCTGCACTGCAGAGACCCAGTTCCCACATGCCAATGATATTAAGTTGTGATTTTGTTAACAGCAATAACCGCCATACTTCTTAATATTAACCTAATAGATAAAGACTCCGTGGGGCAGACAGAAGAATCTGGCAGAGTTTGGGATAGCCGACATAGATTTCTCTGACACCAAGAGGTAATGCAGATCTCTGGGATCCATGGGAGATTGATCCCAGGCCCTTTACGGGGGTCCCTTAACCCAAAGAAACCTAAATTTCTTAAATAACATGTTATAACCTGTGTACATAGTATGTATGTGTCCTCTCTATATTTTAAATCATCTCTAAATTACTTATGATACCCAACGTAACATGAATGTCAAATAAGCTACTAGGCTGTATTGTTGGTATATGATAGTCTGCTTATCCCTAGTCCAGGTTTGAGCCACAGTTGGATGAATGAATCCATGCAAAGCTCACAGGCTCCAAGGGCTACTCTACAATTTCAGCAGATGCCAGATTGCTGCTGAGATGCTGGCTGACCTGGTTTTCTTTGTTGAATCACTTGACTCCCAAGCTGAATGCTTGTGCATGCCAGATACTTTGCTCTCATGCACGCCAGTGAGTGGGACTCTTTGGAAAGACTGTAATTCTCCTAGAAATTACTGCACAGCATGTCAAAGCAAAAACCTGTGCATTTTGCCAAACGCCTTGATAAGTCAGCCCCCGTCACCTGAGTGCTTTCTAACCCTGTAAGTGCTGGTACTGAAGCATCAATGAACAAGCACCCTCTATCTGTTTTAACTGGTGTGATAGCAAACATTAAAAGTAATGAACAGCCAGGAAAATGGCTATAGTAACCACAAAAACAGTCGCAGAGCACTGGAAAGAAAAATGGAAAGGACCCTGAACTAGGGAGTAAAGAGCAGTGTGTAATTTTGGGCTCTATTCTTCAATAGCTGAGTCCAGATAACCTAATTGAGCTGCAAAGTGAAAATGATAAGGTCTTCCTTCACTGGCTGTTGAGAGGTATAAACAAAGACGTGAAAAAAAAAATCCCTAAAAAAAAAAGCTAGAGTCCCCAGCAAATGAGCTGATTCTAGGTCCTGGAAAGCTTGGCTATTTCAAGTTTCAAGGGAAATCTTGTATGGGAGGCAGATGTACTGAAATGAGAGGGTCTTGTCAGGAGCAGCACAAACTGCAGGGGATGGAGTTAGAGGCTGCAGTGACAGGCAGCGCAAGAGAGAACAGAGAGTGGTTTGCACCAGCGAGGTCCCATGGGACCTGGAAGAAATGAACACTACACAGGAAGGCACTCTTTCACCTACCGGGTAAAGGCACTGTGGACTACCCTAGCGTAGGGAGATGCTGGCAACTAGGAGAATGCCAACGAATACTGGGGCATTTAGACAAGTGCGTTGTGGGCCTGGACCAGGGAATGGACAACAAAGAGCTAAATTCAAGATGTGGAAAGTCCTTGTGGCACATATGCTCCAGAAGGCCTTTTCTGATTTGCAAAGCACCCTTGCCTTTAAATCTAAGCCGTGAGGCTTTGTATCCAAAACTCCACTAATTCTTCTCTTTGCTGGGCTCTTTTATATGCACCAGGACCTTCAATAAACACCGCATGGAATATTATTCCAAAACGCAAATTAACCAGCAGCTGCTGGATGCAGTGATTTAAGCAGTCTCTGCCCAGGCAAGCAGCACAAATCCGTGCCAGCCAAGCAGTTGCCAGGCCCTGTTTTGATCGCTCAGCTTGCCTCGCCAAAGAAGCATGCTTTTAACTATTCCCAGAGTTACTTGGATTTAAAACCCTTTCCATGCCACCAGACAGAAAATGTCTGGTGATTTCTCTAAGGAACTTTCAGAGCTGAAACTGGAGTAAAGCACACATCTTGATGTTTAGCAGCAAGCAAACAAAAACCTGTCTTGCATTCTCTTTGAAAATGAGAAAGTTTGTCAGCATTCTCCCTGCAAATGGCATCTAGAATAACAGTGGTCACACTGTTAGAAGTTGAACTGGGAGGCTGTATTTTGACTATCAAGAAACCTGGGAGAAAGAAGCCAAGGGAGAGCTCATTCCATTCTTCAGATGCACAAATACTTTTCAAGAAGGAGTTAAAGGAGTTAATCCTATGACAAAAGTATTATCAGTCCCAACTCTTGTGTTTCTCTCTTGAAAATGGAATGACATCCTCCTAAAATTGGAACAACAAAACAACTTCCATGATTTTAGAGGTGAGTCAGCTTACTTGGTCTTTTTCCTTTTACCTTCACCTGTTTCAATTCACTTTATCCAAACTGAAGTATTCCCTTGGAGGGAAGGTGGTATATCAGAATCTCACAGAGCGACTACACCTGTCAGTTGGCCAGGCCACAGACATAACCTACGACTTGTAGAGCAGTTACAAAGGCTGCATCTCTGTCTGTTGCAGGATTCTGGCTTCTCACGATTCTGAAGGTTAATTGAGTCAGAAACTATTAGAGTTATGACAGATCAAAGTATGCAAAAATTTTGTTTAAAAACTTTGCAGTGGGGATCAGAAACAAAGACATCTTTCTTGGCTCCTATGGGCCATTTGATGACAAGTGCTTGTTGGGTCATTTGCCTATTTAGATTAGATGTGACAGTTTCTTGTGGGATAAGCCATTGGAAAGAAATCCAGAAAACAACGAAATAATTTAGTTCTGATATGGAATTTTCCCGAGTCTGACCCATTTACACTATTAATACATAATTATTACATAGCAGAGTATTGTAATACAAACAAGAGGTTTTTGTAACATTTGTGACTGAAACTCTTCAGAATGGACGCTGGGTTTATTTTTCATAAAACCTTCACTGACTAGTGCGATAGTGCTTGCTACAAGTGTATTTAATCGTTCTGCAAGCGGCATGCCACCAATGACTATTCAGCAGGCAGCTAACTCTGAGAGTAACTTACACTATAATCCTCATGACATTTAAACGTGCTGTTATATTAATTAGCTGGTTCACTTGCCGGCGTATACGCCCGGGTGAACACTTGACACAGGGTGGGTGACTGAATGTGTGACACAGCATGCATGTGGATGTCAAAAGGCGACCTGACACAGTTGGTTGTCTCCTTCTACCATGTGGGTTTCAGGAATCAAACTCCACCCCTCAGGCGTAAGCACAAGTGCCTTTACCAACTGCGCCATCCCGCTGGCCCAGCAATGTGTTTTGTAATATTTACTGGGGTGATTATAAGTTCATACTATTTCTAACCCCTCAGATACATATGTAATAGAACTAACCACAGATGCTAAATATTGAAATAGAAGTCTTACAAACATAAAGAAGGAGAGGGGGAGGAAGACAAATGACTACAAATTCATCCTCCCACACACGTATCTGACCTCTAAAAGGAAGGAGCATGCCTATAAGAAGGTACATAAGATCCCCAAAGAACTGGGGCTAAGTTTCCTTCTAGCCTATAAGTGTCGTCAAAGGTTTTAACAGTCCACTTCTAAGCTCCTAGACCTCTTTCCAGCAGAGGTTTCCTCATTTTACAATCTCCTCACGCCAAAATCTAGAGAAGACAGTTTTATATTTTTAGCATTTAATAGACACCAGAAGCTGTGGAAGAGAGGGGACCGAAAGGGAACCTACTATAGAAGGTTCTCTGAAAGGCTCCACCTAACAGGAATCGAAGCAGATGCTCACACTCACAGCCAAACTTTGGGCAGAGCACAGGGAGTCTTATGGAAGAAGTGGGAATAGAAGGACAAGGAGGGGACAGGAGCCCCACAAAGAGGCCAACAAAGCTAAAAGAATCGGAGCCCAGGGGATCCTGTGGAGACTGATGCACCAACCATGGACTATGCATGGAGAGGATCTAGATCCCCTGCTCAGATGTAGCCAATTGGCAGCTCAGTCTCCATGTGGGTTTCCGAGTAAGGGGAGCAGGGGGTGCCTCTGTCATGAACTTGATTGCCTGCTCTTCGGTCACTTGCTCCTGGTGCTGCAGCCTTGCCAGGCCACAGAGGAAGAACATTCAGGCAGTCCTGGATGAGACTTGATAAGCTATGGGAAGATGGCAGAGGAAGAGAACGCCTCCTTTCAGTGGACTAGGGAAAACGGGATAGAGGAGAAGAGGGAGGGAGGGTGAGACTGGGAGGAATTGAGGGAGGGAGCTTCAATCTGTATATATAATGAATAAATTGTAAAAAATTAAACAATTAAAAAGCAAACGTGCTGCTGCTGGTGGTGGTTGCTGTTTGTTCCTGCTGTTGTTGCTGGTTGCTATTTGCTAGACTGCTGGTTGCTGGTTGGAGATATTTTGAAGACAGAGTTCAAATTTGCTCCAGGGAACTCAGTGACTCAATCAGCAGGAAGTAGTCTAATGATACTGACACCCTCTTCCCCTTCTAACCTTTTTTTCCCCTACATAATGTTGGGGGATTGGGATAAATAGGGGTGGTGTAGGGAGCTAAATAAAAGGAACCCAATAAATAGCCAAATATTACAGCTACAAGTGCCCAGATGTGAGGCTAGGCAGAATGGGAAATCTGATTTCTAATACTGTAGAGCAAATGGCAGGAGATGAAGGGATGAATACTCTGTCTCAAGGTGTTAGTATGGCTACTGCCACTAGGCTCTCACCTGCTTTGCTCCCAGAGGGGATTTTCTGGGGTTTTTTTCTTTTCCTTTGCCCTATATTCTGTCTCAAAAAGAGGTTGAAAGAGTGGCTGAGCAATTGGAACAATTGTGATTGGCAAGTGAGGAACCTGAGAAACAAACAATGGCTAAAATGGGAAAACCATAAGAATCACTCTGCTGTCTCATTTCTGAAAGAGTTGCAGAGTTGGCTGTGCAACTGGAAAAATTGCAGGTAGAGGCAGAAGTGCTTGAAAACTGAGAAGCTCTAGAAAAGGGAGAGCAGAAGGGCTCAAATCTTTTTTGCTTTGAACAAGAGAAAATGGGAGCTTCCCGCAGTATGCAAGAGGAAAGCAAACCAGGCTAGACAATAGATCTTAGCCCTACCCAGCTACACAGTTTCAATTTTAAATTCCCAAAGTCCCTGGATGGGGTGGGGAGCTGGGTGTGTGGCCAGAAAGAGGAAGAGGCCGTTCAGGATGACAGGGTTAAAGAAAACAGCTCATCTTGAAAGAAGGGGGTAATCTTGAGCTGACTGCACAACCAGAAGAGGGGTGGCCTGGGATTACAAAACCACCATTGTTTTTTCCAGTCATCATACAGCTCATGCCTACTAACGGTACAGATTATGATTATGATGAGATAGCGTGGTGTCCTGTAGGAATGATGAAACTGAGGGATTTTAAAGAGGCCCTGATTTCCTATAGGATGCATTCACCTTATGTAAAACAAATATTAAGTAACTAGGCTATCCAAAATAGAATTATTTGCCAAGATTGGAAGGGTCTGGTAACAGCTATACTAGAGGCTGATAGGCAGTTACAATGGTTAAATAGGTAGAGGGAGGTAGCAGTGAATATTGAACAGCAAAATAGAGCAAGGGAATGAATATTGTCAAAAATCAGTTGCTTGGTAAAGGACAGTACTCTGATTTACAAAGATAAATTCAATTTGATGAGACTGTTATAAAACAATATCACTTATTAGCTTTAAGAGTTTAGGAAAAAGTTGAAGATTCTGGGGAGAAAGTCCACCTCATTTATTAAGATTGTGCAAGGTTCTAGGAAAGCCTTCACAGATTTCTTGCAAAGATCATTTTCAGCTGTGAATAAAGATGTATCAAACCTTGATGGGAATCAGGTGTTAATAGAGACCCTTGCAGTTGAAAATGTGATTACTGAATGTAAAAGAGGTATTAGACCGTTCAGCTCAAAGACAAGGTAAGATATCACCTTACTCTTGCCAGGATCAGAGGGAGAGAGACTGAAACCTTATAACATGTTGTTGAGAATGTAATCTTTCAGGCAGCTGTTGAAAAGAGTGGAGGTTCCTTGAGCAAAATTAAAATAGAGCAACCATATTACCCAGGATCCTCACTAAATATTAATATTTAGGATATTAATCCTAAAGCGCTAAAATCAGGAAGTCAAAGAGACATTTTCATTCTCTGTCCACTGTAGCATTCTTCACAATAGTCAAATATATATATGTATAAGATAGATAGATAGATAGATAGATAGATAGATAGATAGATAGATAGTGTCTATTGACAGATGAGTGGATACAGAAAATGCAGCATATACAATAAGGCAATAATCAGTCATGTAAAAGAAGAAAACCCTTGAATACATGGCATCTTGAATTCACCTGAAGAACATCATGCTAAACTAAACAGGACAGTCACAATGTCCTGTATGACTGACCCCTATATGAAAGTTACAATCCTGTATGATCCCACTTCTCTGAGTTATCTAAATCAGCACACAACAGAATCATGAATGCCAGCATCTTTCAGAAGAAGGACATGTGGAGCTGATATACAATAGGCATAATGTTAATTAAACACAATGAGTAAATTCAAGATATCTGTTATGTAAAATCAATATTTTAATAATGATTGTATAATATACCTCAAAGTTTGCTTGAATAGTACAACTGTCAAATGTACTTACTGTGACAAAGTATGGCAAGGAAGATTTTTGAACATTTTCAATCATAAGATTATGGAAAAATTTTCCAGGGATAATGTGGAAAATGGGCCAATATTTATGATATTTGAAACTAGACTGAAGAAAAACATTCAGCAACACAAAATTGACCTTGTTATGCTAAAAAGAGTGACAAGCCTAGATCCCCAAAAGCATGACTTAAGACCCCAGCAGATGCCATGGCCCATGTTCATCATATAGCCCACCCACTGCTGGGCCGGAACTGGTGACTCACAAAAGGAAGACTAGCTCAGCACGTCTTTGGCTCTGTGACAGTACTCCCAGGGTACTAGTCAAAGAACGCTCACATCAGTGAACCTTCCAGGGAGTGCACCAGGTCCTTCTCCACAATACCCAAATATTTAAAGTGACCTGCAGTTTTTAATTTCTTTCCTAAAATTAGAAATAATTCCAGTAGAGGGTCAGATCACGAAAATGTATGTAGAAACAAAAGCAACTTAGATTAGCAATAATCTAACAATTAGCAATTACCAACAATAGCAAGTAGTGGTTCGAGGACCAAGTTTGGTGCACAGCCTGTTACCCTAGCCTAACACCTTTGAGAATATTAAATCAAGCCTCTCCAAGGTAAAATAGGTAAAACTCCTTTCCTTCTTTTTAAAATAGATAAAACCCCCTTTTGGGGTATAGACTAGACAAAAATAAATACATACATACATACATACATACATACGTAAAAGGGTGGAATGCATCAAGAATTCATGAATCCAAGCCAACATGTCACACAAGGGAGTCTGGAACACCATGCCTCTGTGACAGTGGGAGAAATGGCTAATGTCCACTCAAGACTTGACAGAACTCAGAATCACTCAGGAAACACCTTTAGGCATGTCTCCGGGGGTGTTATCACAGAGACTTAACTAACATGGGGAGACCCATCGGAATGTGTGTGGCAGCTTTGATTTAGCTAGTGTGCCTGAGCAAATATAAAGGAGAAAGCCAGAGGGCTCCAGTGTTCACCTCACAGGGCTTCCTGATTGTGTGTGTGATGTGACCAGTTGCCTCAGGCTTCCAGGACCACATAGCCATGGTACCTTGTACCTTCAAACTGTGATCCCAGATAAATCTTTCCTTCCTGGAGTTGCTTTTATCAAGTATTCTGTCAAAGCAACCAGAAAAGTAACTAAGACATACCTCCAGCACATGATGGTTAAGCATTGAGCTCAAATCACAGAGTTGCTATTTATAGACTGTGTGAACTTCTGTGGGGTAAACTTGGGGTTTTGTAACTTTGAGTTTTCCCATCTGCTTAAAACTACATCATATAATTCTTATACTATAATATAAATACATAAATACAGTATATTGTTTTTAATTTTTACCTCACTTAGAAAACCCTTACAAGAATAAATTATGGCATGCATGTTACTCAGCACAGTACATAGTATTATTACTCTATGCACAGAGAACCACCTAGTATAATGAATACTATTAAAAAAAGATTAAGCCTGGGGGAGCCTCAACTTTGTAGGATTAACTATGAGTATAAACATCACCTGTGCAGTTTTCCCCAAGAGTTCCACAGAAAGAGCCATTGGTTTCAGGCGTTCTGGTTGTATTCTCATCTGCCACCACACAGTGGAGAATTGCAAGACCTGCAGATCCAAAACAGAACCAGAAAACAACTTAAAACTTAGCTTAATGTAAAACATCCCCTCAATGTCATGACCCACTATGAAAAACAGTTAAGCCTGTAGCTTCCATTGCACGCTATCCTCTTCCAAGCAAGAAGGGGATCAGAGAGCATCATGTCTTATGTGTTCATCTGAGTGTAAAGACAGAATTTTCAAGTCAGTATCACTTCCTGTACACACACCTCTTCAGGGAGGAGACTTGGCTGTCGTCCACAGGGAAGGCTCATCACAAAAGCAGAGAGTAGAGGGACGGGAGCACAGCCACCAGATAAACTCATGGGTGAAGATGCAGAGAGAGTAAATGATGAGCCCACATGGCAAAGGAGATATTCCATCCCCCAGAGTCACAAAGCTCTGCGGCTTCTCGGAGGTTAACTTCCAAGCATACTTCCATTGGAGGGATGTCAAATAGATATAAATCCATGAGAAATGTTTTCTTGTTGGTAGTAAACTCGGGTTTCGTGCATACTGGGGAAGCTCTCCACCATCAACCCATACTCTCACCTCATCGTGGTGGTTCTGTAAGAATTTTAAGTCCCTTAACTTAATAATTTCTAAAATGAAGTGTGTTGTGGTTGAATATTATAAAACAATAACTGGTACTTGTGTTAAGTATGAAAAGTCATATGTAAGACTATCAAGGAAATTAGCACTGACTGGATATAACCCCTACTAAAGAGCTGATGTAAACATTTCAAAACACAGTCATGGCATTGTACTTTATGTTAAGAATTCATGTATCAGAAATATATTTGAATATTCATTAATGAAAGGAAGTACTTAAAATTCACTTTAATATTATAATCATTATTACTTTGTGATTTTGACAATCAAACCCATGGCCTTTGGAATGCTGGGAAAGTGCTCCACGACTGAGCCACACTAGCCTTGAGTCTTATTTTAAAATAATCTATTATGGTAATACAGTATAAGATGAGGAAAGAAAGGCAAAGATGAAGTAGAACTCAGCACAGGTAAATAGTTGTTGGAACTGACTGTTGGAAGGGTCAAGGTTTATTATGCCAGTCTTTCTAGTTCAAAATTTTCCATGATGAAAAAAGAGAGAGAATAGGAGAGGGCAGAAGAAACAAGAAGAGGATAAGAAAGATGTCTTGGGAATTGGCTGCTCCTTAGTTCAAGGCCCTGTTTGACAGTGTTAAGAATGTGAAGTATGTGTTAAGGATACAGATCATTAAACATGCCCTGGCATATAATCAGGGCTCAGTAAAATGTCTAATTGTTATGCGGCTGACAGGAATGATAGGCATTCCTATTGGTTGTTGGAAATTATATATCTGGCCAACAGTTTCTAAGCAACGTGTTCACCAGCTCTTTCCAATCCAACAAACAAGTATGAGCCTTTGGAGATAACCAGGTGGATGGGATACACTTGATCCTCAAGATGCTCTGAAGCTGTATGGCAGATAAGGGACCAACCAATTAACCATGACACAAAACCATAGCAGTGAGCCAGGAAACAATGGCTAGCAAATTATAATGGCAAAACTTTCCCAGAGCAGTCTCTGTAACAGCAGCTTTGCCATTTATCAAGCTGAAAAACACTGTTTTAAAGAAAAAGAAAGTAACAAGTGTTGGAGAAATTAAACAGACATGACAACTCAAATTGACTGGTGATGGGCAAATGTACCTTTGTTCTCTGGAGAAAAAAAAAGCAGCTAAACACATGCAATTCCTCATGCCCAGTAATTACAAACTAGTAAGTTCTTATATGGAAATAATGCAGGATATACACAGAAAACGTTACCTACAAAGGTCTCTGTGTGACTCAAGTGATAAAACATTAAGAGCTACTTAAACAGGAAGCTGGGGAGATGGCTCTGCGGGTAAGAGCACTTGCTGCATAGTCATGAGAGCTTGGGTTCTGGCTGGTCAAGACCCAGGCTGGCAGCTCAACTCCAAGTTCACTCAGAAATGAGACGTTGCGCGATAGAGTTGGATATCCGCATCTTCTCCTGGCTTCTGTGAGGTTGTACCCCCACACACGTGCACACACACACACACACACACACACACACACACACACAGAAAGTTACCTAAGTGTCCGGCCATACGGAATTAATTATGCACATTTGACCCACCTTTATGCAATAAAATGCTAATCAATCGTGAAAATGGCGTCAAAAATTTAATAGCACATATCGGTATATTTCCAAGTAAGAAAACAGAATGTGGGAGATGATTTAGTGTGGTGGTGGTGGTGGTGGTGGTGGTGTGTGTGTGTGTGTGTGTGTGTGAATCTGTGTGTCTATGTGCATGTAAAGTATATTTCTTCATTTATATAAATATCCAAAAGGTAGATAAATGGGAAATTAATCCAGCTCGTTGGAACACTTTTTAAAAGTTTTACCTTTCTTTTTCAATTGTTGCAAGAGGAGAAAAAAAAATGACTGAATCTTTTTTTAAAATATCAAAATTTGGTCACCACACTTCCGTTATTTACACTTCTTCTCTAGCATCTGTTCTTCCCTCCCTACTTCGAACAATCAGAAAAAAAAAAAAAAAACACTTGTTGTGGATTCCTCAAGCACAGGAATTCTAGACTACTCATCTTTGCAGTCTCTGCACCTAACACAAAATATGACACATACAGAGTTGGTAAATAAACAGTCCATTTTTAAAAGAGTTTTCAGATCTGCTGGGAAAGAATTAACACACTTAACTCATTTCTAAAATCCAATTCAAGACTGGGTGTTCCCCCCTGGAGAAAAATGTGGAGGCCTTAACTCTAAAGTTCATGTATTCTAATAGCTTAAAAAGAAAGAGAAACAGAGGTGGGAGACAGGGAGGAAGACTAATGAAAAGATGGACTGAGGAGATGGCTAAGTTAGTGAAGAGCCAGCCACACAAGCATGAGGACCTGAGTTCAAATCCTCTGGCACCCATGTAAAAAGTCGGCATGGTGGTGTGCATTTGAAATTCTGGGTGCTGAGGGAGAGGAAAGAAACATGTGTCCATGGAGCTTGCTTGCCAGCCAGTCTAGCCAATTCGTGAGCTCTAGCTTCAGTAGGAAACACTGTCTCAAAACATAAGATGGAGAGTAACAGAGAAGGAAGTCCAACTTCAACTTCCGGCTTCCACAATCATGTCCACACACATATGTACACACACACACACGTATGTACACACATGTAATTATTGTAAAGAAGAGAAGGGAGAGAAGGAGGGGGAAAGGAAGCAGGAAGGAAGGAAAGAAGGAAGAATACTTACAATACTAAAAAAAAAAAAAAACCACCTAGCTGCCTTTATTCCTAATATTGCTTATAATTTAACATGTTACTCTCCTATCTACCGGAGGGAACACTGATTCCACTGAAACTGCCCAATTATTCAAACATGCCAGGCTCAGGCCCACAGCCAGGGTCCTTGTGTTAATCCCCACTCCACATTCTGGCATCGGTTGACGAGATGAGGTCACCAGCCTCAGAGGTAGAGACAGGGACAAGAAAGAAGGTCTCTTCAGGCAAACCAGCATCCACTTCAAGAAGAGCCTGATAAACAACATACACTCTCCCTGCCGTCCAAACCATCTCCAGCTAGTAATTAGTGAGCATAAACCCAGCAGAACAGGAAACATCTCCTTGGCCCAACCAGATTCTAATAATTGAGCAAAGGCAGTTTCTCTCAAATCTGAACTTATTCCCTGCATCTTTGTAACAGAAGATGATAACCTTTTCTCCCAGTACCTAGCTGGAACAGGAGACCTTAAGGACCACAGACGTCATGATTTAACTACTGGGGTCATCACAGGGCTTTGAGTTTATTATTTGTAAGAAGAACCTGAAAAATCAGTGAAACGTTCACAAAGCCAGTTACCAAATACTACAGGGTACTTTACAAAGAACACCTTTGTTCCACCCATTAATCAACAAATGTTCATTAAACACTTTTGTACTTGGTACTGATGCTCAGAGATATTACGTCTAACCTCACAGATCTCATTTTCAAGGTGCTGTACAATTAGCATGGTAAGAGACAACACGAGAGAAAGTCCAAAAGGGAGTCAACTCTCCCTGGGAACACAGGTTTCTTTTATGTCGAAGCTGAGGTTTATGATGAGTTTTTAATAAGTGATGTTTAAAGTGTCAACTACTTGCTTAAAAATGTGTAAACAAAATAATCACTGTGTTTTATCTGTTGCAGCAGTAGTTAGCATCTGTGTGGTCATAAAAAGGCAAATATTGATCACTTTGTTAAAAAGCTATCATAGTATTAGAGACAATAATCAGCCACTATCTGGGACATATGATAGCGATTATTCAGGTCCTTACACTTTGAGTATCTGCTGTCAAGATAGACGTTGCGGGCAAGTGAAATGTAATCTTGGAATAAAAAAAACAACTAAAAATCATACGAAAATAAGAGCTTAAATATATGCTACACAAGACATTGTTTAAGGAAATTCAAGTTCTAGCTTAAAGAAAAGGCGCCCTATGGATTTTACACTGATCACACTCTTGACGTCTAGAGCTGGAAACATCGTTGCTGTGGGAGGTTGTGCATTGCAGGGTGATTAATTGACCTTGGCCTCTGCCTTCCCCTTGTCAATAGTATCCAGTGTCCCTCTGCTCAGCACACCTGACCTGTCCGTATGAAAAATGCCCATACATCGCCAAATGCTCCTAGGGTCAGGGAAACTGCTCCAGGTGATCACAACGGGATTCACTCCAACCCACTTTACACATTTTAATCTGGAGTGCAGCTTGCACCTTTACCATCCCCCTTTCCTGTGAGCCAGCTGCACACTGGACAGCCTTCAAAGGCTCATACTGTGACTTCATAAGCTCTTTTTTTTTTAACTGTCACCATCTCATGGAAAGGTCCCCAAAGTCCATTATCAGTTCACCATGTGACTTTGAGCTAATGAAGAAATTATCTTTTTCCTCAAAAAAAAAAAAAAAAAAACCTTGTGTTATAGGTTTTCTGCACATCCCATAATCCCGTTCATGACAGTCAAGGAAAAACAAATATTTTTAAGAAGCATGTATCATTAAAATTACAAAGTGTTTATAAGACAGAGAATGCATTGTGTTTGGAGAAAGACATAGCTAAAAAAATGATATAAGTATGTAGAAAGCACAAAATTTCCAATCAAAACATCACAAATTATACTAAATTACTAAGAATTCCAAAGGATTTTAAACAGCCTACCACCAACTCTGAGCTCAGAAGCTACTCTTTCAAAACATCTGGCAAAGCCATATTTAAAATTTCAATAGTGGGTTTATCCTATATTATATGTCTATATGAGTGAGTATATACCATGTGCATCTTTCTGCTTCTGGGATAGCTCACTCAGGATGATCTTTTCCAGATTCCACCATTTACCTGCAAATTTCATGATTTCCTTGTTTTTTTTTTTATTGCTGAGTAATATTACATGTGTAGATATACCACAATTTGTGCACCCATTTCTCCACTGAGGGGCATCTGGGCTGTTTCCAGCTTCTGGCTATTACAAATAAAGCTGCTACAAACATGGTTGAGCAAATGTCCTTATTGTGTACTTGAGCCTCTTTTGGATATATGCCCAGGAGTAGTACGGCTGGATCTTGAGGAAGCACTATTCCTAGTTGTCTGAGAAAGTGCCAGATTGATTTCCAGAGTGGTTGTACAAGTTTACATTTTCACCAGCAGTGGAGGAGGGTTCCCCTTTCTCCACAACCTCTCCAGCATGTGTTGTCACTTGAGTTTTTTATCTTGGCCATTCTGATGGGTATAAGGTGAAATCTCAGGGTCCTTTTGATTTGCATTTCCCTGATGGCTAATGACGTTGAGCATTTCTTTAAGTGTTTCTCTGCCCTTTGATATTCCTCTATTGAGAATTCTCTGGTTAGCTCTGTACTCCATTTTTTAGTTGGATTACTTGAATTTTTGCTGTTTAACTTCTTTAGTTCTTTATATATACTGGATATTAGTCCTCTGTCAGATACAGGGTTGGTGAAGACACTTTCCCAATCTGTAGGCTGTCGTTTTATTCTGACAACAGTGTCCTTTGCTTTACAGAAGCTTTTCAGTTTCATGAGGTCCGATTTATTGATTGTTGCTCTTACAGCCTGTGCTGTTGGTGTTCTGTTCAGGAAGTTGTCTCCTGTGCCAATGAGTTCAAGGCTCTTCCCCCCTAAAATCTGTACACCTAAAGAAACTAATCAAGAGGGAGTACTCTTGCTAAAATACTCAATTCCTATCCAGAAAGGCAAAGAGGATGGACACCAGAAGAAGAAAAGAGGGAATAAGTCAGGAGCCTGACACAGAGGACCTCTGAAAGGCTCTGTCCTGCAGACTATCAGTGCAGATGCTGAGACTTATGGGCAACCTTTGGGCAGAGTGCAGGGAATCTTAGGAAAGAAGTGGGAAACAGTAAGATCTGGAGAGGACAGGAACTCCACAAGAAGAGCAACAGAACCAAAAAAATCTGAGCAGAGGGGTCTTTCCTGAGACTGATAGTCCAACCAAGGGCTATGCATGGAGATAACCTAAGACCCCTGCACAGATGTAGCCCATGGCAGTTCAGTATCCAAGTGGGTTCCATTGTAATAGGAACAGGGACTGTCTATGACATGAACTGATTGGCCTGCTCTTTAATTACCTCCCCCTGAGGGGAAAGCAGCATTACCAGGCCACAGAAGAAGACAATGCTGATGAGATCTAATTGACTAGGAGCAGAAGGAAGGAAAAGAAAACCTCCCCTATCAGTGGATTTGGGAAGGGGCATGCATGCAGAGGGTAGAAGAAGGGAGGGATTAGGACGGGAGGAGGGAGGGAACCACAGGGGGGATACAAAGTGGATAAAGTGTAATTAATAAAGAATTAAAAAATTTTTCAATGGTGGGATCCAGTTGCCCTAAGGCATGTCAATCTTAAGACCATTCATACATGCTACCCATCACAGTCATTCATTCATTCAAACCTATCTCTGAAGCACCTTTCTCTACACCTCTGCAATTGCCTCTGTCTTTACAACTCGTTTTTCTTGCTCTTTCTCTTCAGAATTCACCTAAAATAAGTATTTCTCTTTCCCACAAAAGATTATGAAATATTTCTATCTGGCTATCAAGTTTTCCTAAGGCGCTTTCTCTTATAAAGCTAACATATGCTCCTTCAAGCACAACTTATTAAATGTCAAAAGCCTTGTCATCTTCTAAAAGCAAAGTACCACCCAACATGGTCTTAAAAAGATAGACGGGAGTGGGGTTCTCAGCCTCCAATAATTCTAGTAATGCAAACCCATCGTCTATCAGCCATTCTGGGCTGACACAATAAATATTGGAGTTTTATTCTGCCTACAATAAAACACACCTACTAAATTCTATGTTTCTGGGAATCAATGTCTAAATGAGTATGTTTCTCCTCTTTTTGTTCTCATTTTCTTCATCTTTTGTATTTAATCAGGCAGGTAGCTTTCTTTAATACTTACTCCTTTTTTAAATTCACTGTATAAAGTTTTAACTGTCAAAGCATTCACAACTTTTTTCTTTTGCATTTGTATTCTTTTATTGAGCCTTTGAAATATTCTACTTCACATGACTTACAGAATTTCTCAGGTTTACAAAGAGAAAACAGTAAAAATAGAATGAAACAAAGGTACATTGTTAGTTACACTTGTTAAGTAGATAGAAGTTGAGTTCTTATTTCTGGAGTTAGTTTTTACATATCAGTTTTGCTCATAAAATTCAAGAAAAGAGGGAGAAGAAATCCAGCCCTCCTTCAGTTAAGTCTAAGCCCACATACATTAATGCCCTGTGAGATCGTCAAGTTAAGAAAATTACAGAACGTATTAAAGTCTTATCCCCATCAGTCAGCACGGGCAGTGAAGTCAGTGTGAACAATACAAGCATTCAGAAGAAGGCAGCCTGACAGGCCTATGACACACAGTCTCAAAGGCAGTGCTGGCGCTGAGGTAAGGGGCAAGCCAGCTGGATCAACTATTTAAAATGATCGTATGTGACCAACTTAAATAGCATGGACGTTGTATTTGCCTCATCTCTGAGCCAAATTTTCCATTTTTAAAGCCAAGAACGTTTTGCATTTTTAAAAACAATTATATTATCACAAGATGTTCATTTATCTCTAGCTTAATGACTGAAGGCTTCATAGATACACTGAAGGCCTTCTGCTTATCTACTGCATCCAAAATTTCTTCTATCAGACCAATTTTAAGATCTGAACCACACTCCAGGTCCCATTAGGAACCGGAAGACTCTTTTATATTCAAGCTTCTGGGGCCTCGTTTATATTAAAGGGAAATAGCACTGAGCACCAGGAAAAGATCAGATGGAGCAGGACTTGAATTCTAGCCCCGCATTTTCATTGATAGATTTGTGGTTGTGATTATTACTAACCATGGAGCTCCCGAGTTCTTACTGTGTCTAACTCACATGTCATGGCAGGGATTTTTAGCTATGTGCTTAGACAAACAGGGGGAGAGAAACTGTACATTTTGACTACGGTAAATGCTTTTTGCTTTTGTAGGAAGCTATATCCTCACTCTAATAAATAGTAAATTAATACTACTTCTACATTTTTAATGTGATTTCACTGGTACTATATGTTTAATATAGTAACAACAAAATACACACACAGCATCACTGCAGTGTGTTTTTTAGTTAATGGGAAAAAAACTATGTAAGGGTATCTTCATGTGTTGTTTCTTCCCAGTGTTTTTGTTTGTTTTGCTTCGTTTTTTAGATGTCTGAAGTTAGTAGGTCTTGTCTGATTAATAGCAGTATGCGGTCCTTCTAATGTGTTGGGTCTTTGTGTTCTTGGCATAGCTCTGTGAGTCAGCACACCGTTTGTGTGAGCTGGGGTTTATGACTTGGTTGGTTGAGTCAATGGCACAAATATAGTTGATAAGGTCAAATCTGAGCTGCTACAATTCAGTAACAATTAACTGAATTACAGTCATTCTTCTGGACTCCGAAAGGCATAGCCAATAAAGTTTGTTTACAGTTTAAACAATACATGGAGAAAAATCGTAAGCACTGGAGGACATTCCCCATAGCATCTTCATTGCCAAGAGGAGAAACAGAATCTGGAATGTGTGGACTGAGTGTTTCCCATGTCCAGAAAGAAGTCATAGCTAACATGAAGCTGGAAACAGTGACAGGGCAGTGCTGCTGTTTAACACTGGGTGTGTGCCTGAGTAAGATAAAAAATGTGAAGTGGTGAAATTTAGTATTTGTGCCCATCTTTAAAAAACAAAATTAACTCCTTTTCCACCTTTTCTGTTGTATAAACTATTGCCCTTGTAAATACTGCTCCAATCACTTAGCTTGTTTTCAAAGCAAACCTAGAAGAGAAATTAGCTCAGAAGAACTTTCCTAGAACATAGACTGAGAAGTAAATTAAGGAGTTACAACACCAAGGCCATGAAAATGCTGGAAAAAGAAACAGAAAAGAGAAAGGGGGTACTAAAATATCTGTCTTCACTGTATCATACAGGAATAAAGGAATTCCCACAGATGCTATGTTTACCAACACATAAATAATTCAGACAGTCCCCAAATCTAAGCTACACTTCAGGAAAACAGAAAGAACGAGAAACGTATTGACCCCATCATGTTCATCACCAGTTCCCCGATGACAAAATTCCTTCTGCTGGGTGCTAATTTCCTCAGGACTTATGCTGTGGGGTGTGGAATTTTAACGAAGGTCCAAAGTGGGGCAACCTATGTGTCTGGGAAGCTGACCAAGAGGCAAGGGAGACAGTGGAAAACCACTTAAGTTTAGCCCACTGTGGTCTAGCACAGGAACCCTACAGGCAGCAGGATATCCATTAGAAATCAGTGAAAAAGTGTTCCAAGGTAAAGTGGAGTTTCCAAGTTCTTTCAAATGATTTCACCTGGGAAACTTCCTAGTCAAATGAAAAGATGGGCTTCTGGATCCGCAGGGCCTGAGGGGGAGGCATGGAGAAAGAGAAACAGCCAACAGAGACTTCACAAATGCATCACATTCGTTCAAAATCAGAAAAGTAAAATGTAAGCATTTCTTCCTCCAATATGAAACTTTGTTAAAATATCTTAGTGTCTAATGAAGACTAGGAATGATAGATAATAGCATTTATAACATATAAAATTTATCCAAAGTGTTGCTTCTAAAGCCCTGAATGGGAAGTGATTAAATAACATGTCACATATAAACTACAGGTAACGTGTAGCTCTTGTCCTGAAGAACTGTTGACTCACAGCAGTGCCTTTGCAAGTTAATCAACCTCATTTCTGGTTCACCCTTACTGTTACTGAATGTGTGATGGGTGACTAACCTGAATCCCATGCAAACCTTGATCTGGTTTCTTAAATGACCACTTATCAAAGCTTGATTAATTTGATTCCTTTATAAATAACACCAGACCAGATAGTCAGGCATCCTATCACTTTAAATAAAAATCTCTGGGCCCACTGAATTTATATTAGTTCAAGTTCATATTAGTTCAGAAAGAGGAAGAAAGGGAATCAACAAAAAAGGACAATTTACTTTTAAGAAGGATTATCCAAGTTCACAGGAAGAAGGAATTGTGTAGTTGGCTTCTGAATCCAGCAATAGCACAATCTCTGAGCTATAATAAGACACCTTAGTGCCATGAGTGTTATGGGAGTAATCAAACACTTTTTGGTTGGGTTTAAGGCCTGCTCCATGAGATGGAAACCATACTTGACATGGATAATGAGGCCAAAATCCTCATGCTATGGGCCTTAAGGGGAAACCTACTACTATTATTCTAGTAAATGAACATAGCAGCAAATACTACTACTACTACTACTACTAATAATAATAATAATAATAATAATAATAAAGTCTCCTGATGATCTGCTATACCCCCGATAGCAGTGCATCATTCAGCCTTCATCAGCGAAGCTTCTTCTTGAAGTAGATCACAATTAACACAGGGACACACAACTAATAAACATAAATAAGAGACTTTGGAGCATTTAGCCCCAACTGGGATCTCTATGTGATTCTCCTTTCTCAAGGTTCAGGGATCTATACAGAAGAGGAGGCAGAAAGATTGTAAGAGCCAGAGGTGGTGGATGCCTTCAAGGAAACAGCATTTTCCAGACAGGGCAGATGAGCATGTGAACTCACAGAGACTGACAGCATATGCAAGCACCACCCAAGCTCAAACCAGACAAAATGTCAACACAAAGGGAGAGAAGTGGGTACAAAGTTCCACCTTTACCCAAGAAACTATTTGCAACTGACAGTTTTTGTGAGAGGGGAAATCAATTTTCTTCAGCCATGCTTCAAGACATACTCCATTTTCAAGAGTCATCAGCCAACACAAACCGAACTTAATGCTTTTTGTTTTGTTTTAAAGAGAAGATCAAGAATTTGGGTGTGGAGGATAGAGGGGGAGGATATTGCTGGTGGGAGTGCAAACTTGTACAACCACTTTGGAAATCAATCTGGTGCTTTCTCAGAAAATTGGGAATAGCTACACCACTCCTGGGCATATATCTGAAAGATGTTCCACCATACACCAAGGACATTTGCTCAACTGTGTTCATTGCAGCTTTATTTATAATAGCCAGAAACTGGAAACTACCCAGATGTCCCTCAAATGAAGAATAGATAAAGAAATTGTGGTACATTTACACAATGGAATAGTACTCAGCTTTAAAAAAAAAAAAAGGAAATCATGAAATTTGCAGGCAAATGGATGGAACTAGAAAAGATCATCCTGAGTAAAGTAACCAGACCCAGAAACACACACACACACGGAATGGTATATTAGCCATATAGTACAGGACAACCATACTACAATTCATAGATCCAAAGAAGATAAGTAACAAGGAGGACCCAAGGGAGGATGCTTAAATATCACTCAGAAGTAGAAACAGAACAGATAGAAGAAGTGGTTGAAGAGAGGGAACAGGGTTGAAGAATGAGCGTGGAGAGAAATAAGAGTATAGATCAGGCTGGGGAGAGGGGATCAGAGGACAGAGGACATGCAAAGAGAAGAGAAACTATGGGTAGGGGTATCTCTGTGACAAGCTGGAGACCTAAATCAGGGTAGGCTCATGGGAGGATCTGGTGAGTGTCTCTAGCTTAAACTCTTAGTACTAGGGGTCATAGAGACTGGACTAGACTGGACGACCCACCCACAAAAAACTTTTACCCCAAATTTTCCCTGCCTACAAGATGTACAGGGATAAAGATAGAGCAGAGATTGAGGGAATGTCCAACCAATGCCTGACCTAACCTGAGACCCACCCAATGGGAGAGAGAGCCTAGACAATAGGTAACTTGGCCAATAAGTGGGTCCCCTAGAAAGGGGAAATGGGGGTGTCTCTGACATGGACTCTATTTTTCCTGACATGGACCCTGCTCTTCCTCCTGGCAGGGCTGCCTCCTCGCAAGGCCTGATGATGTGCAGTCCTGATGCAATTTGATGTGCTGGTCTGAGTTGGTAGGGGGGAGGCTCCCCTTATCTGAGGAGTAGGGGAGGTGAATAGAGGGGAAGTAGGAGGGAGGATGAGAATGGGAGGAGAGGAAGAAGGGCCTGTGATGATTGGGATGTAAAGTGAATAAACAAATAAAAAAAAAAGAAGTAGGGTGTGAAGGGTGGAGGGGAAGGATATGGCAGGAGTTGGGAGAGGAGGAAATGTGACTTGGAGGGGGACATGAGAGGAGATGAGGGAGGGTGGGATGGGGAGAGAATGAGGGAGGGAGCTACAGCTGGGATACAAAATGAATAAACAGTAATTAATATATAAAAAATAAAATTTTAAAAATATATTGTATGAAGTAAATAAAATTTTAAAAATATATTGTATGAAGTAAATACAACAGCATTTAAAAAGGAAAAAAAGGAGAAAACAAGACACCAAGCCTTAACAATAGTATCTTTAAAGTCCCAGAGTTCTTTAAATAAGTCTGAGTAAGCCAATTCTCTTTAGCACTCATCTATTATTATCTTTATCAGTAAAACTGTTCACAAATACTAAAAATAAAAAGAAAGAAAAACACATTAAGAGTATATTCCAAGTGAAAGGAACATGGAAAATAAGTTATACTGGGATCCTATAGAGAAACAATATGCTAAGCTGGAGTGATATTAAAGAAAAAAATTCAATTAAGAAGCAGGAAACGGAAATGAATCAGAGGCAATGATGTAGAAATGAGCTCCGTGTGTGTTAGAGATGGTGGGCAAAGCTGTCTGGCTGGAGAAGAAATGATACAAAGAAAAAGTCTCAAGAATCAAGGGCCCCCTTGACACGTGTGCTGTGACTGTGAAATAATTCAATTGATTTCCTTGTGTGACTTGGGAAAATAAAGACTCATTAACAGACACACCACACACTTCTAGTTGCCTCTGAAATGCCTGCTCACCACATCCTGAAGGACAGATTCAATATTAGGAGGCTGATTAGACTAGAAAACCACTCAATTCATGCATAACAGTGACAACTACTGTTGGGTAGGAATCAATGAGAAAGAACAAGGCCGTATTTTCAGTAGGCTTTTCTTTTTTAAGAAAGAAAGTGAGGCTTACAATGATGTGTGCAATCTCACTCCACAACACAAGGCCACCAGATCAATTCAAAGCCATTCTTCTGGCTCTCCATTACAGACTATAATTTATCTCAAATATGAAGATTTTTCTCCCAGTTTTCTATTACAAGGGGGTTGGGTTAGAAAAAGAGTGGCCTCTGACATAGCAATAGTTGGAATTTCATTAATATATTGTGGTAGATATAGCTGTGACTGCCATTTCCTTCATGCTAAAGTCCAGCTGACAGTTGTCATTCAACTATCAAGTCTGCAGCGTCTTCAAAACAGAAACATCCTCAGGCATAAGATTGCTGTTCTGTGCCAAGATGAGGCCCATGAGAAGAAAAAGTCACTGAACCCAAGTTTGGGAGGGGAAAGGAATCAAATAATCTTCTTCACTGTTGGCCTCCAGTTCTGATGGCTCTGCCTCTTTTGTCCCTGGGGAGACTGGCAGCTTCTGCAGGTGAAATCCCCTAGCTTTCAAAACGTCCTCAAGGTGAACTGGCATTGTTCTTTACTCATGCCTGCATGATGCCTCCTGGAAGTCGTTTGATCCACCTGCATCTCGCCGGAGATCACTTCTGCATGCTCCCCGTAAGTGCTAAGAACTCCCCCGGTGTGCCCAGGTGTGAGAAATGCATCCATTTTTGTTTTCAAAGTTTCATATGGGGAGAGATTTCTTCCTGGATTAAGGTGAGATTGCCCTCGTCTGTCTGTCTGTTTGTTTGTTTGTTTGTTTGTTTAGAGGCAGGGTTCTCGGTGTAGCCTTGGCTGTTCTGGACTCACTTTGTAGACCAGGCTGGCCTTGAACTCACAGGGCTCTGCCTACCTCTGTCTCCGCTAAGTGCTGGGATTACAGGTGTGCACCTGAGATTGTCTTCCTAAATGTTGAGTTCATTAATCTAACTTGTACTCTGTACCACATGGAGGGAACTTTTGTCGAAGTTGCTTTTCAAATATATTGTCGTTTCTGATAAACTGAGATTTTCCCTTCCTAGCCAGCACCCATCTTGTTTCCTCAACTTGTTTCTGTGCATGTTTGACATATTCCATTATCCTCGGCCTCCAGTTCCTGAGCTTTCAAGAGTACCAGTCAGTAGCCAGTCAGTAGAAGTGAGTACCCAGCTCACTTCTCAACACCAGCAGCCTCATCCTCTTCATCCCCAGCATTCCATATGCGATCCTCAGACCGCCCAGAAAAAAACATTCCTGCTCTCTGCTTCCAGACTGGCCCTTTCCTTCCCCTCCTCCTCACCCCGCTTTCTGACTTATATCTCATGAGTATGATGACACCAACAGTATACCTTTGTCTCATTTTGAGCGGCTTCCAATGTAACTCGGTCACATTACCATGATACATGTATCAGTTGTTGCTCTTGTCTTTCTGAGTCAAGGTTCTTAGTGCCCTCTGCCCTGTTACAGGCCTGGCTTTCCTTGGTGTTCATAACCTCATGGACATATCGAATATCTCTCTAGATTGTTCCCCGATTTTTGGGTTGTCTGCTGTTTTTACGCAGCTCAGCTGTGGTGGTAATTATTGGAAAGAATACATTGGTGAGTCATTCTTCACATTATAATCTAGGAAAGAAGCCATACCATCTGAATGACAGTATGAGGTGTGTTAACCTGGATTGCTTGGTTGAGGTGGTCACACCGGCCTTCCACACTATACAGTCATTATATTCCCCCTTTTCACACTCTGTTACATGCTAGGAATTCAGCAAATGCTTTAAGTACCTGGTACAGTGATGTCAAGTTCTGCATTCACTCTATGATGGGTCTGTAGGATTACCACATTGCATAACTGAATCCTAGCACCCTTAGAGAAACACCTCATTTCTCAACCTCCTCCGCCGTAAAAAGCACCAGCATACTTTCTGCTTCTATGGGGTTTTTTTTTTTAATATTTTGTTTTTATTTTTGTTTGTTTGAGACTGGGTCTTACTAGTAGCCCTGGTTGGCCTTAAACTGAAAGTAATCCTCCTGTCTCAGCTTCCGAGTTGATGAGCCATCATTCCTGGTTCTGGTTTGGACTACTTTACTCATGAAAACACAGCAATCCCTTTCATGGGTATATATGCAAATACATTGAAATCAATAGTTCTGTGAGGTAACTGTTTCCCCCATTATCACTAGAGCAGTAGTATATCCCCAAACATGGATACAGTGTCAATGTCCATCAACATATAAATGAGTAAAGACAATGTGATATATTTTACACGAAATAGGATATCGTCCATCTTGAAAAAAAGCAGAACCTCTCCATGAGGGTTGTTGGCCTATTCTTTGAAAACAAGTCACTAAAAAAGGTCTCCAGTAAAAGATGTCAAGAAATCAAGTTAAAAAAAAAAAAAAAAAGAAAGAAAAAAATTAAGTTCTATCTCCCGAAAGGAGTAATACATACATTTACTCTATAAAGAAACATTGTTCTCCTAGAAAGCCCTTATAAAATGCAGGGTCCCTGGATCACACTAAAGAAGAGCCTAATAGGCCTGGGATGAGGCATGATTTTGTGTACATTTCACTTTCCCTGGGAAAACAGCTGAGGTTGAATCCCACAGCCCTCACTTCCAGTTGGCCTCCATGGCTTCAGATCCTGATCAGGCATCAAGTGTCTCAAAAGCAGACAACAGCCCTGCAGCAAAACTGCCCTCTGCCAAATATGGTTCCACACACCTTCTCAGTACAAACTGTCGGTTTTGGAGCAGTCTGTAATCTTTGTTTCTACTCCTGTATGCATCTGCGACCTGTCAGTATACCTGATGATGCCCTAATATTTATAAATTTCCCTCTCTTCTTGCAGCCAAGCTTTTGATCAGCGGAGTTTTCTCTGGCCTTTGACTCATTTCTCATCTGCTCTTCTGTACGCTAAGATCACTCTTAAAACACTATGTTAACCATGTTACCATCGACTGAGTACACCAACCTAGTACCCTTATCCATTGTTATTACATCCTTCAGAAGGCATAAGACATCAGTAAGAGGGAAAAAAAGGCTTTCCCTGGATGATACAGAGCCTCCATACAATAAGATGAACATACAAAAAGAATAAAACACACTTTATATTGTTTCTCTCTCTCTCTCTCTCTCTCTCGGTCATGAATCAATTCTCTTAAACACATCACTATATCATAAGCATTAAAATGTTAATTCTATTGATTATTAAAACATTAGTCTCTCTTAAAAGATTCTATTTTTACTGCAAGATGGGCTTGATGCTACCTTCAAGTTGTGAGCAATCCCCAAGTTTATAAAGCCTAGCAGTGAGTAGTTGGAGACTAGGGAAGTTGGGCATGGTGATGTATGCCTGTAATCTCAGCATTCAGGAGTCTGAGGTGGGAAGACTAGTTCGAGGCTAGCCTGAGTTCTTTAATGAGAACATGTCTACAAAAAACATAAAACAAGGAAAAGAACCTTGGGTCAGAGCACTGGTTCAGACCTCTGATTAAGGTGAGGCAGCCCATCAACAAAAGGCAAAAGGCAGAGTACATTTTTCCTCGACATTTTAACAAATTCAAGATGTAAGAAACCATAAAAATAGCTTAGAGTCTCACTTGTCATTAAAAACATGACTTTATTTGAATTACAAAATCATTTGTCTCCAGTTGCTAGGAACCCTAAAGAGAGGGCACTGTGGCAAGAATCCAGTGTCCTGATAACAGGCTTTATTTAGAAAGCCACTCCTTCTATAGTCAGTATTTCCCTCGATACAATACAAAACTAACTTCCAAGCATTGAAGTATCTCGTTCATTCTGCTGCACACATGAAAAATATTCACCTATTCATATTTCCACCTCTCAGTCTTTCCTATGTACGCCCCAACCACTGTCATGGAAGAATTGCCTCCATGGAAGGACTGCCTCCAGTCTCTACTCCATTGGCGGATTCTCTCAATCACTCAGCCCTTAAATTCTCTTGCTATGAGGCTCGTATTTAACCTGTGTCATGTAATTAAATCAGTCTATACTCTTTCACTTGTGATTGAGCATTTTAACAAAACATTATAAACTTATTTTAGGACACAATCGTTTTTCTCTTTGGTTCATTGATACCTAATAGTCATAAACATACTTCAAAGTAGTAGTAGGTATACTTTAAAACAGTAAAATTGTAAAATTAAAATCAATTTATATCTTTCTCATTGTTATTATGCTTTATAAACAACAATAGTGTTGTTGTTTTTTTTGTTGTTGTTGTTGTTTACCCCAAGCACTGCACCATATGCAAGAGTCCTACTTTGGGGTAAACTGACAGGTTGTTAAAGTCCAAGAATATGTCAAATTTTGCCAGTTCATTTCACTCAGAGATCAAATTCTGATGCCATTTTTGGTTTAAAAAAATTATCTAGAAAAAATAAGTCATTTTTTAGCAAATCTAAAGATATATCTCAAAGATTATCAGAGCAAGTACAGGCTTTTTAAATGTTGGTGATCAAAGCTCTCAATCTCTCTCTCTCTCTCTCTTTCGTGTGTTTGTGTGTGTGTGTGTGTGTGTGTATGTGTGTGTTATAGTGTAAAGTTTATATCAAATGCTTGTTGCATACCATGTCTAGGAAGACTTCCTGGACTAATTCACATTCATTTGCTCAGCAAGTGTTTACTGCATACTTCCTACATAGACACATTACTCTGGTCACTCAGATATAAGTGCACAACACTCAGAAAAGACCTCTGTTGTGGTTGTGGACAAAGAGTCCTTGCTTATTTTTTCCTCCAGAGGGTGGCAATTTCCTTTGCTCAAAATGTAAAATCCATCACTTCACTTGGCTTAATGAATGCAATGATTCCATTTCTACTTTTAAAATTATAACTATGAAATATTTTGAAAGTTATTGATATATTCACAAAGTTGAATGTTAGTACTATTCTGGACATTTGTTTTCCAATTATTCTGGTAAAAGCTTTTCCTTATTATTCTATACTGTCCTCAGAATGATCCCATGTCCCTAAGTGATTCTGATGATGATTTTTTTTAGTATGTCAGAGAATGAGATGTGGAAAAGTTAAATGAGTATCTCTGTTGTAAACCAGTGATTGAACAACTTAATATTATGAATGGTTCCCTAAAGAATCTAGAGTTTTCTGCTAAAAATTTTGAAATAACATCTTTTACATTTTTCTGATATTCAGAAATAAATTTTGACATTGCATCACCATGAATTCCTCCAAAGTGACAGTTCCATTCCTTTTTAATTGAAGCAATTATTTCTGTAATTCAAATAAATTGAGACAATCTCATTGTGATGCAATGACTTCAAACATCAAAATTACTTTTTAAATATATTCAGCTAAAGCAGAATGACTTTGTGCCTCACGTCAATGTCATATAGTGCTGTGAAGCTCTTAACTACATAAAATCAGGATCAGAATTGGCAGGTAAAAAAAGAATCTATGGAGGTAGTTCATATTCAGAGGGTAGATATGCATTTCACTTTTACAAATTTAAGTTGAACATTTTCCTTACAAAATCAGGCAAAGCAAAGTCCTTTGGGGGATCTTTATCTGTTACCTATTTGATAACCTGCAAGATCAGAAACTTGAAAAATATAGACAAAAATATTTTTTTCATTGATAAATTCTGATTATAATCAGGAAGCCAGACTCATAATTGCAACAGAAATATTAAGAAGATATGGTCATAATGACTTCTTCTGTGATGTCCTATTGTCTGGTATAATAGATTATGCGTATCTGAAATTTATTGTTTGGAATCATTGTAGGTGTTTCACACAGTGGTGAAGATTATCCACGCAATAGCCTTGGTTTGGTGCCTGTCGGCTTTTGTAAATAAGGGTGCTAAGGATGGGGAGGTTTAAGTCACCAAGGTGCCAGATTCAGCATTTCTCAGCACCAGGGATTAAAGCCAATGGTCTGCCTGAGTCTACTTCGTAACTCCGTTAATAATCCAGAATGGATAGACCTTTTCACCTCAGCAACAGGCAGGTGGACCTCATCTAGAATAGTCTAAAACAATGTCATTCCCCAACTGCCCCCAGAAGCATGTGGGTGTCATGGCTGAATACAGACCAGGGAAGGTCATGGCTGAATACAGATCAGGGAAGGAATAGGAGTCACCCCTGTCTATTCAGGTTTATGTAAGTGTAGATCAGACTAGAATCTCTGGAGTGATGCTAGTCACAGACCAGAGTAAACATCGGTTACAAATTAGCACTACCAACCAGGAACGCCCAGGACAGAGTCATGCGCAAGCAGGTTACCTGTGTGGATTGAAGAGCCAGAATTTTCCAAACACATGAGATAGCCAAAGATGACAGAAACACACAGGGAGGCAACAAACTGAAGGTGAGGAGATGTCTATGATGAACTTCAATTTTTTTTTAATAAACCAAGAATATGGGATACCAGTGTCAGTTTTTCCATGTTAATGCAACATGCACCCCTGGCCTTTAGCATCCTATCCAGCAGCTCCATCCAGCAGTAACTGCTTAACTACTAGGACTCAGGTACTCACTTTACACTTTAAAAGTCCTCCTCAATAAAGTCAGAAACATGGGCTCATTACATGATGTGCATTAGCTATATCCCTCCTCTATAATGGGGATAATAATGGTGTCCAGCCCCCCTACTAGGTGGAAATGTTTTAGAAATTAACGTTTATAAGTTATCGGTCTTTTAGACCAGCACCTGTCCTGTACAGCAATACTGGTGTGCTATCACTTTTGTGCTGAAGACCAGATGAGATGCTAGGTGTAGAGATGATTTTATAAAGACCTCCCCAAAGGGTAAAGAGTAGCCATGTTGTAATTCCATGCTAAAGGCCAAGCAGAGATCTAAGCACACAGCAGCATGCCTGTGTCCATGAGAAGCCCAGGCGGCAGAGCACTAAGACAGTACACAGGAGGAAGTGAAGTCCAAGTCCTCCCAAATGTCTTCATTCTGCTCTGTGATCATCCTTTAGCCTCACTCCTGGTGCCCTCCTTCTCTGGACAAACTTGGACCATGAAGTTCCTCCAAAGAAGAGAGGATAAAGGATTGTATGTCCTGTGCTTAAAACGAGGCTATTGGTGCCTCTACCATCTTAGCATGTGATATAGAATAAATGAAGAATTCTCCAGCACTAGCAAGACCAAGAGCTGTAGCCTCAAAAGCAAATCTATTTCAGTGTCCACAAAGGCTACCAAAGCTCTATTTTGTTAATTTTTCTTCTATTGACTATCACATGAATATAACAATTTTATGACTCACTACTGGTGAAATCATTGTTCTAGTCAAACAAGAAATAAATTATCTGAAATTCAAAGAACTTTTTTGATGAACCACAGGAGACTGCCTTAAGCCCACTGTCATTCCCTACCCCACGGAATCACTTCTTTTTCTTTCCTTGATTTTAGATATTCAATCCAGGGCCTCGAACATGCTGGACACCAAGGTATATCGCAAACCTCCAAACACTTCTTTTTAAAAGATTTTTTTTTTTTAGCCAATCAAATCTTCCCTGGAACCAAACCTATAAGACACATAGAGTAAGTGTGAATCTTCAACAGAGACTAGAAGAAATGATTGAAGGCTCTTTTACACTTGCAGCACAAGGCCCACATGGCAAGGGATGAAGACGCATGTCCTTCAGCATCTCTGACCTCTGGGCCACTGTTTTGCAACATAAAATCAAAAGATTTATTCGACTCACTGTCTTTTTAATGGATGCATGCTTCCCAACAGCTGTGAGCACATTTAACTAATTATTTTGAACTCCTATTTTATGTCAGGCATCCTTTAAGCAAGCCATCACGAGCAAATAAGGCCAAATAATAAACTCAGAATTTTGAAAAGATGAAAATGTTCTATTAGCAAGTCATTCCTTGACACAATTCATGTCACACTCAAACATAAAATTAAATGTGAACACTGCCGCACTTTGCAAACTCATTCTGTAGTTCAGCAGCCAGCCCACAGATCAGTAAATAACAATCTACATACCCTTCAAAAATGTAAAGAATTAACGAAGGTATTTCATGGTCAGTTGACTTGAACAGCAGATAATCAAAGTAGATGACTGCTTAATTGATATAAATTCTGATTAAATACCCCATCTCTGTCCAACCATCTAAGAAAATGTTCTCTTTATTTCTTTAAATTCTCATCACTAAGGACTCACCTAAGCTTCTGAGATTTTTTTTTCCTAAGACACAGTCATTAGCCTTAGAAAGCATACTCTTTTCAGTCAGATGACTTTCCTCTTCAGTTTGACGTGTGAGCACTGAAGTTAGCAAGAGTCACGCTTAGGTTCTCATGGCCTGCCTTTACACAGTGAGCAAATGCAAACAGGGTCTGGCAGGAAATCACTTCAGGGTGTTTCCTTCTTTTGGCAAGTGAGAACTCATGGGTTGGCTTCCTTGCCATTTAAAGAATTAGACAGGACATAGATCTGACAACATCTTATCTCCTGTAATTCTAAAAGATGGGATAAATCCCATCAGGCTCATTTCTCAAACACAATACAAGGGGCAGGGGGAAGACAGTACAGAAAGGGAGAGGGCAAAGAGGGAAGGAAGTAGGACCAGGAAAAGAGAAGGAAGGGGGTGCATTGGGGATGTAAAGTACATAACTATATTTTTTTAAGTCAGCATTCAATGTCTCTACTTGAATGGTGCCCCTTTCAACCACTGGGTTTAGATGTTTATTCAGAGCTGAATTTGAAAAACAAGAGAATACAGAGAAGAAACCAAAGCCAAGATTTCCACAGACTCTATAAAAATGAGCTGGGATAGTTTTAGTAAAATAAAACCAAATCGATGTGTATAAAGGATACTAAGTACATGTATATATCTAATACGTATTTACACATACAGATTAATAATGTGTTCAATTTTTGTGTACTACATAAAACTAATTGTTTTGTGTTATACCTCTTTTATTCTATCCCCAACTCAGTTTTTCCTTCATAAAATTCCTAAAGGGAGCATCACAGAGTTTTCCTGTATATTAGAATGATAATTACCTTATACAATCTACTGACTGCCCACTGTCCTTTAAGTGTAGATGTATCTACACTTAAAACACATGTGTTATTCCTAACTGATCCTATGTTACTTTGTTTATTTGGGGGTGAAGAATGTGAGGATGGAAACATAGCACCTCCTCATTTTAAATTGAGGAAAGCGATGTCAAGAATTGTGTAACTTACAGGTATCCCAGAGTCACAGAGGAGCGGGGTGGAACCAGGTGTCCTATCTGCTCAGGGACAGTGTTCTTTCCACTGTCACATGGGTCACATCACGTGATACCACAGCACATCACATTGCTCACACGCTTTGCAAAAGTAAAATAACATATGGTTCAAATTAGGAATGGGACTTTGTGTGTGTGATAGAAGTAGGAACACTTAATAGAAACAGTGATGCCAACAAATTACATCCTTTGGCGCTTTGCAGGCATATAGGGATCTAGAGATGATCCAGTCTCCTAAGACATCAGTCATCAAGAAGAACGCTCATTTAGGTTTCCCTCGGTGTACTGTATCACCGGCTTAGAGATTTCTTTTTTCCTTTTGACATGCTGAGGGTATGGACTAGACTGTGATAGGAAAGGGGGGAATGCCTATCAGCCCTGAAAGATCATTTCTTTCCTGACTCTCCTTCTGGCTCAGAAACATAGCTCACACTTAACTCATACTCTCAAGACAATCAAGCCATTTAGCCCATTGCCCCTTCTCCTCCCACACTGCACCCTAATGCCAGCTTTATCTGATTCATTGTTTACACCCTCCGTTCATGACTTGTAATTGAGCCTACTTAACTGCTTATTGATTTCTGATCAAATATTTTAACTTGACTTGTCTTTTTGGATCGTCATAATCTGTTTATATTTTATCTCAATCCAATTAGTTTTTTTTTTTCAATACAGAATTACCACTGAATCAGCCTCCCTCTGATGAATGCCTTTGCCTTACCTACTCTTACCCTGACTTCCTCTCCTCTTTCAGGTCCTCTAAGTACCTGCATATCCTCTTTGCAGCTCCTCGCCATTCCATATTCACTGTGGAGCTCTCCCTTCTCTGCTCATCTGAACTTCTCCCTAATGGTTTTGTATTGTCATTCTGGCATTCCCAACTCAACAGAAGCTCGCTGTTAGCATTCCTAACTCAACGTAAGTGCGGGAATCACATCTAAGAGTCTCTTGAACACTCTTCTGCCACTTCCTATACACTTTAGCATCTTGTTCACTGTAGCACAGTGAAGGGTTTGGCTGTCCAAACAAGGTAGAGGATGGCAGGGCCGGTTGCATTCAAGTGATGCTGATGATGACACCAGTGCTTCCTCTACACCTTCTTCTCTGGTGCGTCACTGTTCCTGGTCCACATCTCTCTATGCTAGGCTAATATGGGCTGCTTCCACTGCAGGCTGAGCCAGTCTTTCCTCTTGAACCTGGGTCCCACATTCAATCCACCTGCCAGCAGGTTGACAACCACTTTATCTTTCTTTCCCATTCTGGAGACCCAGCCAGATGAAATTTGCACTTGTATTAATTTGTTTTTCCACCGTGAAAGACAACCTCGCCCCTTTTCACAGGTGGTAGCCCTCTCTTGGCTTGAAAAGAACATGTGATAGCACAGTGACATCTCTCCCAATGTCTCTCTCCATCCTCCTTAGATTCCATCTAAGGCTAGAAAACACCCTTCCCTTCCAGAACCCTTGGGGACCTGGAAGCAGAGGTCATGAGATGGTTGGGCTTTCCCAACAGGCTGTCCTCTCGTCCCCTCCCCAGAGGGCGGATGACACCTAAAGCTCCAGCTCTCCTTCCTGAGTACTGGCCCATGGGGACCTGCCTCTCCACTCTTCTCTCCTGTGGATGTCACATCCAGTGGTTCTCAACCTACTGGCCATAACTTTCCAAATGAAGAGAAATATTCCCTTTGGTGATTTCTTCAAATAGGAAACAACAGGTGCCAAGTGAGGCAGTTTGGTACTTTTTTCTCTTTGATTCCTCTTCCTAAGTGGGAGAGTCACATAAACATCTCAAAAGAGGCGCTTTTCCCTCCCAGCTCCAGCTACTCTCAAATCGAAGAAAGAAAAAGAAGAAAGAGAAAAAGTATGTGTGTGTATAATGATTCCTAAACCACTGTTAGTCTCAAAAGCAGCCCTGTCTCTCACACATTCCTGGAAAACAGGAACACAGAGAGAGAGAGAGACAGAGACAGACAGACACACAGAGAGAGACAGTCAGAGAGAGAGAGAGAGAGAGAGAGAGAGAGAGAGAGGCATGTTGCTCTCCAGCCCACACAAGAAAGGAGTTCCCTCCTCTGCCTCCTGCTGCTATCCTTTTCAGTGCAGACTCCCTGCTCCTGCCTTCTCCTCCCACCTCACCCACCTGCTGCTGAGCACCTCCTGTGTCTCTGCCAGCACCTCCCTCCTCCGCTCCTGGCACTCCATGCTGGCCCTGCCACCTGAGCCTCAGCCCAGCGGGCCGGCAGGGTCTTACCGCCACCCGGCCTTGAGCGCACCCAGGGAAGCCTCCAGCAGGTGCAAGCCAAAGGCGGGACCTTAACTTCGTTTTTTCACTCTTCCAATCAAGGTTCGCCCGACTCCAGCACCCTGTCTTTCCTCCTGATCTGTAGCTCTCTCGTAATGGACACTTACCCAGGGCAAGGGCCAGTAACAGCTGCAGGTTGCTGACACTGCTGCCCGGGACGGCCGAGTCCATCAACCCTGCTGTGCTGGGCAGGGCAGCCCCTGGACGAGTCTCCCTGCTCCTTCTTCGTGCCCTTCCCGGGGCCCCCGGCACCGACAGGGTGCTTGGAAACTAATCCCTGAGCCAGGAGGAAGCGAAACTTAAGCAGCAGGCAGCCTGGCTACGGGGCAGGGAAACACCCAGGGCGGGCAGCCAGAGGGCTCCAGCGTTGCCCGAGAGCTGGGAGCCTGCTATTTATCCTGGAGCCTTTGCACACACCCCCGGAGAGGCACACCAGTCGGTGCTGGTAGCCTGCACAGCACGCTGCCGCTTCCACCCAGCTGCCCCACACCCATACCCTCCCTCATGCGAGGACATACTCAGAGGGCCATAAAGCCAGCTCACCCACTCCCCCTGCTGGGACGCACCTGACTGTTTATTTCTCTCCCACTGGGAGAGTAAACAAGGTAAACTTGGCCCAGAAGAGGGGCAGAATGTGGCCTCAACTCATGGAGTCCTCTGAGGGAAAAATCCAGAGCCAACCATTTCTGGAACACTCCTTCTGGCTCAGGGCTAGAGCCAAGGAGACAAGAGCCAAACTCACACAAGGAAAGAGAAGAAGAAAACCCCCAACAAACTCGGGCGTTTGACAGTTAACACAGTTTCTCAAGGGTCATTGTCTGTAGAACTCTTAAAGGTAGTGTCTCAGTTTTCAGTGTCTTATATTAATTTATTAATTATTCGGGGATTTTAGCTTACCACGATCTACTTTAGGAATTTCATGTATCAGCTGGCTGTGCCTGTAATCCCAGCAGAAGGATAGCTAGTTCTCAGGGTCAGCCTGGCCCACACAGCACAATTTTAGCTCAGAAACTAGCTTGCTAACAAATCAACTAAGTAAACAGATAAATAAAAGAAAGTCATTTATATTTTATTTATCCACCATTTTTCGTTTATTTACTCTCTTAATTCTAGTTGGATCTTTCCAAATAAGATTTTTTTTCCTTTTCTTGTGATGGCCAAGCCTTATCCCTACTGCATCATACCTAGTTATGGGAAGTTGTTCTGCCTCAAGCACTTTCTGAAACCCGAAGACACACTCAACAGCTTTCAAAAGGAGGAAAAGAACTTCCAGTTTTACCTTATAGTATAAACATATTTGCCTCAGAAATGAGCGGAAAGTTTGGGTCTTGCATACTGACGTACTGATCTTGTAAAAACAACACATATAAACCTCCTACCTTCAGAAGCTGCATTTCTGACATCCAAACGTACAATAAATGCATTTTTATTTAAGTTATAGAATGTGAGTCAGGTGTCTGCCCCCTTTTTTCACATCCCATTATATAAATTAAGCAAGTGATATTTCATTTCTAAACCAACCTTAATTATTTTAGAGCCTTAGGCAGCAAACGTATCTGGCAGAATGAAAATTGGCTCTTCGATTTTTAAATTCATCCATTCTAGTTTCCCCTTAGTGCCCTGGGAGAGGGGCTTTCTCAGTGGGAGAGTGAAGTTGAGAGCATCTCAGGCCTAGGGAACATTAGTCATGCACCAATGATACAAAGGGCAGAGAAGAGGAAGCCAGCAGGGGTTTAGAATCACTGCACTCATTCACCATGTCTCTGCCTATTTTTCTTCCTGGCATCTTCCCCCTCTCTTATACCAAGATACCCTCTGAGATGGCACCACAGTCATCATTTGCCCTCTTACCACGGCTTCTTTTCCTATCCTGGCATCTGTAAATACTAATAAAAAAAAGCACACCTAAGCAAAAGATACTGTTTGTTTGTTGAGAAATTATAGAGGGCCAGGACATGATATATGCATTTAGCATTCCCGACATTCAGATGGTAAATTAACTTTTTCAGGCCACTAGAGGATGAAATAGTGTAATTTAATATACTAACTAGGCCAGATAAATTAGTGTCTTTCCATGAGAGCCTTATTCACTGGCAGAAATAAAATAAAATGTTCCCAAGAATATGTCCTCTAGAGCCAATCTCTTCAAGGTCAAGAGAATCCCTCTTCCTCTTTTCCATTCTCTTTTTTTTTTCCTTCTCCTTTCCTTTTCCCCCCCTCTTCCTTTCTTTCTCCCCCTTCTCCTTTTCCTCCCCACTCACCATCACTCTATTTGTTTAGGGAGGGATTTAAATCTGAAATCCAAAGCTTAAAGTTTAGAGAGCTGGAGGTGAGCATTGATCTTCCTGTGCCCTTTTTGTGTAACTAAGGTGTGTCTCGGGTCTTCAGATCATAAGCTGGGCTATAACCGAAGAAGAACAGCTTAACGTGGCACAGGAGCCACAAAATGGAACTGGCATCCACCATCCACAGAGCTAGACATTGTTTGGATGACATCACCCTTGTGTCAGGACTAGTCAGGCATAAGCAGCCCTCCCAAATCTGGCATGAGGCTCAAGGAGATTCCTTTGAAGGGCCTATAAGCATCAGCCTTTTCCTCTTCCCACACAGAGTAGCCTCCATCAAGGACATTCCTCCCCCTCCTCTGGACAAGACAAAATAAGCCCGTAGTTACTTATGGTCACAACACATAAACAGACACACATGGTGATGGAAGGAAGATCCCAGAATGCATTTATTCTGGGTCAACATAGTCTCTAAATTTTTAACTGTAGACCATAGATTCAGCAGTCCTGGCATCTGGTTTCCACATGGCTATCTAGCAAGTATGGCTTACTTCGGTAAGAGTAGTGAACAAACATATTTCAAATTATATTGTTGGGGTATAGTGACAAAATGAAATTTTAAGGTATTGAGTATTAACCTGGTTACTGTTTTTTTATTATTTTTTATATGAATTACAGTTTGTTCACTTTGTATTCCAGCTGTAGCCCCTTCCTTCATTCCCTCCCAATCCCACCCTCCCTCCCTCTTCTCCTCCCATTCCCCTCTCCAAGTCTACTGATATGGGAGGTCCTGCTCCCCTTCCATATAACCCTAGTCTATCAGGTCTCATCAGGACTGGCTGCATTGTCTTCCTCTGTGGCCTAGCAAAGCTGCTCCCCCTTCAGGGGGAGGTGATCAAAGTGATACCCACTGAGTTCATGTCAGAGACAGTCCCTGCTCCCCTTACTAGGGAACCCACTTGGACACTGAGCTGCCATGGGCTACATCTGTGCAGGGGTTCTAGGTTATCTCCATGAATGGTCCTTGGTTGGCATATCGGTCTCAGAAAAGACCCTTGGGCCCAGGTTTCTTGGTTTTGTTGCTCTCTATGTGGAGTTCCTGTCCCCTCCAGGTCTTTCTATCTCCCCCTTCTTTCCTAAGATTCCCTGCATTCTGCCCAAAGTTTGGCTAGGAGCCTCAGCATCTGCTTTGATACACTGCTGGGTAGAGTCTTACAGAGGCCCTCTGTGGTAGGCTCCTGTCCTATTTCCTGTTTTCTCCCTCTTTCGATTTCCATCCTGTTTGTGTTTCAGAGTAAGGATTGATCATCTTACCCAGGGTTCTCTTCTTGCTTAGCTTCTTTAGGTGTACAGATTTTAGTATGTTTATCCTATATTATATGTTTAATATCCACTATATAAGTGAGTGTAGACCATGTGTGTCTTTCTGCTTCTGGGATACCTCACTCAGGATGATCTTTTCTAGATTCCACCATTTGCCTGCAAATTTCATCATTTCCTTGTTTTTAATTGCTGAGTACTATTCCATTATTTAAATGTACCACAATTTCAAGTTACTGTCTAATAAAATACTGATTAAAAATCACTGCTAAAAATTTCTGTTAACCTGGTTGTGTTTTACAGTCACATTTTTCTGTGGAAGACTCACTCCTATTTTCCTTTGTCTGTCTTACCACTGTAGGGTACCTTCCTATACAGAATTTTGCAGATCTACATTTTTATATAATGTCTGTCCAACTTGTTATCTTTTTTTTTTCTTGTTATCTTTTCTACAGAGCAGCTAAATGAGAGTTTAGCAAATCTCAAACATACTCACCTATGGGATGTTAAATATTATACATTTGATTTGCTATTATCCTTTTTCTTCAATCAAATTATTAATGCTATAGAAAAAAAATCCTCTGTTGGGGGGGATGCAAATTAAGCAAGCACTCTCAAGTTTCTGTGACAAGGCCCCAGCATCCCTGGCTGATATGCTTGCCACTGTGGTTTGGTTTCATGTCCTCCTGCACGCTGCCAGGTTCCCATCAGGGTAGACACTCCTCTGAATGGGATAACGGAGGTGGAATATCATGAGCCATTGTTCTAGGACTCTGTTCAAACTGGACCTGAATCACCAAATGGATGAATCACAAATGATTTTCTTCTCCAAGCCTCAGTTTCCTCATCTACAGAATGTAACAGGAAAGACTGGCATAGTTTTCATGGCACACAATGATAGATGTCTACCTCTGAGGTGGAAACCTGGCACATTAGAAATTATTCAGTGAATCACAAATGCGACAGCTATAGAAAATGCTTATATTTTTGTCTTTATCTTGAAAAGCTAGTAAAAGTTTCTACTGATGTCCCAATTAGTGACTATAAGCAACCTTTAATAAAAATTCATTATTGGGATTAGCACACAATGATCATTTATATAAAGTTATTGTTAAAAACTAAAAGACATGTAATCCACAATGCAAACGGAAATACAAACTAAAAAAAAAAAAAAAAGTACTAACTTTATGAAATAAAGCCAGCGTTGTTCTCAGTGGTGATGATGTACCAATCACTGCTGATTTAGAACTGTCCAACGCTGAGGTACATATTGTTTCACACTGTTACACCATTGACATTAGTATACAACTGTCCACTGTTGTCAAGCAAGAGTTAGAATGACGCCGTTACCACATTTGCATAGTCCCAAAGATGAGACATCCCTCTAGGCCACAGTGCAGCACTAGGTAATGTGATCTCATGGATGCCTTTAATGGTGTGAAGGAGGATATGGATGGAAAAGCTGGATCATCAGGGTTTAAAATGGAAAATGATGAGGAAAAATAAAAGCTGGAACTTTCAAAGTTTTAGAAAGTATTAAGATTATCACTTTTATTCTCTGTTAATGCGTACATAATACCACATGTGATAAAAAAAAATGCATGGCCACTACTAAAACATTTCTTTCAGTGGGATAAAAGTAAAACTCTAAGTAATAAGTACTGATGAACATTTATTTTTACTTGAAAAATGTCTCCCTTAACTGCCATTAAAAGTGATACAAGCTACAAGCTAGGCATATTAGAGTTCAAAACACATGCAATGAATGCTCAGAATTATAAATTTACCAATACTTGATAACTGGGGGGCTTATAGTCCTTTGACCGACCAGGCTGAGTGATTTCAGAGATAAACAAGACACACCCTATAAAATCTGCTCAGATCTCCTTTATTTACTTTGACTTCTTCAAGTAAAGCTCCCTAAGACACTGTGCAAAGACTAGAAAGAAGTTACCTGAGAAAGCTAACTAGTTAAAACACTGGTGCCCTTCAGTGCCGCAGTGTAGACAGACACACAATCCCGGACTGCTGCCGAAATCGTCCTGAAGACTACTTCCTGGCTAGGGAGTCAGGCTCAGCTAGCCCAGCCAGCCGGGGCAAGCGGTTTAATCGCAGCAAAGGGATGAGTGAGGAAGAACTGAAGTGAGTGTGTTTACTCTCTGTGTTCTCCTTCCATCCATGGTTTGATGGAGACAAAGGCTTTTGTTTTGGAGGCTCCAGGCCCTTATCAACTGGCTTTGTTGCTTGGAAACACGTGGTGACTGGAGTGGTTGGTGGATGAAAACCACTTACCTCGTGGCCAGGAAGCAGAAAGGGGGAAAGGATAGATCTTGCAATCCACATCAGTGTCATAGCCACAATGATCTAAGAACCTCCTTCCGGAGACCCAGGTCATAACACACCGTATTCTTCTGCAGGTGTCATTCTGGGACCAAGCCTGTAACACGTGGATTTTTGGAAAAACTCAAGACCCAGACTTTTTTGGCTTCCTTTTTGCTTATGGACACCTTCTGCCTTCCGTATAATCAATCGTTCTTCCTGTCTCAGATTCCAAGAAAAAAGATAAAATTTCATTGAAAATAAACATGTGCTTGGCATAATTCTGGACTGAGGATCAAGTGTAGATCTGAACTGGGGAGGGTGGACTCCCTCATCTAGTTGTGTAGATGAAATCTGGTTAACTTAAGCAGAGAAATGGTGATGATGCCAGCTACTGATTTTACAAAGCCCCCATGTGTCAGTGTAAACCTGAGGCTGTGAGTTGATTTTGTTTGCATAAAGACGGATAGCATGTAAGTATTCCTGGCTGTATATTACATACATAGTCAGTGACAAAATTTGCTTCCAGAAGATGAAGCTTCTCTGTGGGCTGCTAAGCTGCAGAAGCAAATAGCAATGTTTGGAAGATAACTGCATACGTGACATGATCATCCTGCATTCAGGACGGTGACAACATCCATTCTAATTAGGGAAGCCTCCAGGCCATGATCCACTTTTCTTCCCAGCCTGAGTTGGCATGCAGGATTTCTACATTGGTGATATGATATGTTACCACTCTTGACTACAATCAGACCATATTAGGGCTCTTAAAAATACCAGGCCAGGGCAAACAGGATGGCTCAGTGGTAAGAGTAGCTGTTTCCAACTCAAGGGCACTGGAGTTCAATCACCAGAACTCATGGTAGCAGGAAAGAACTCCAACAAGTTGTCTATGTGACATACTCACACACAGCCTTAAAGGTTAGGAATCAAAAACAAAAACAAACAAACTGGACAAGTCCAGGCTAGGGGTATTCAAATTCCAGATGACTGGAATTGAGAAAAAGTACTAGCAATGAGTACAGTGGGTAATTCTTTCTCTAGTGGGAAGCAAGACTTCTGAAAACTTTGTAACACAGTTTAGAAAGTTCGTATATCCCCAGCTTCTAAATTAGCTCTCAAGAAAGGGAACTGTATTGCAGAGCTTTAAATGTAGGAATAAGAGAGTCAGTGCTATGTCATCATATTCTTGGCCAATTAAATTGTTAAAGCCATTGGCTCCACATTTGATTATTCGGTAAATTTTCCCAGAAAACGTACAATCAGCCAAGCAGAATGAGCCTAAAGAGGCACTTGCCTGTTTTTCTTGCCTCTCCTCTTAGTCATTTGCTAATTTTTAAAGATGATGTGCATGGGGCACACTGTGAGCACATGAATGCGGTTCCCACAGAAGCCAGAGGTGCCCAGTCTCTTAAAGGAAGAGTTACACCTGATTGTGGGCCACCTTGTCGGGGCTGGGAGCTGAACTCGTGTCCTCTGCAGCAGCAGTGAATCCTCTCCCTGGCACTCCATTGCCCCTAAGCCCTTTTGAGTCACATTTTAATTCTAAACTTTATCACATATTTCAAGAGGAGGTCAGGAGGCCAACTCCAAGGACAAGAGTGCTCCACCACCTAGACAGGGGCAAAACTGGCCTGCCCAGTCTGTCTCCTTCACCCTGTGCCTCATCGTTGACCTGTGATGCTTTAAAATTCTACAAATGAGCATTCACGGCCATGAAGAAAACTGCCTAGCTGGCCTCTGGTTCTCTTACCAAAGTGACCCAGTGGTGAATCTGAGGATTCCTTTTGCCCTTGGGCCCTACTAGAATTCCTCTTTGCAGATGAAGAAAGAAGGGACAGATAAAGAACTTCCTTGTCATGGTTTGGGTGTGAAATGATCTTCTTGGGCTCCTGTGTTTAAGAGCTTAGTTCCCAGCTTATGGCGTTAATGTTCTACAGGGAGGCTGTAGAACATTTTGACTTGGACTCCAGCTGATTGATCTAAGCTATGGTGTTGAGAGGGAAGGGTTAACGCCTGGTCCTGTTTCAGGAACGAGCTCTCTGTTTTGTTTGTCATCAGTGTGACCAGCTGCCCCAATCTCCATTATCACAGACTGAACCATTTCAGCCAAATATCTTCCCAACGGGGTTTTCGCACCATTACTTCCCATGGTAGACTGCACTATACCCTTGAATAATAAGCCTCCCTCGAATTGCTGCTGTCTGACATTCTATCAGACAATACAGAAGGGAACTAACACACCATTGTAGATCAACATAAATTGCTAGCAATGGATCATGAGAATTATAATAAATCCCACGATAAAAATAGTTGGGAGTCTCAATAACAGGAGGGCAACAGAACCAAAAATTCTGAGCCCAGGGGTCTCTTCTGAGACTGATACTCCAAGGAAGGACCATGCATGGAGATAACCTAGAAGCCCTGCACAGATGAGGCCCATAGCAGCTCAGTGTCCAAGTGGGTTCCCTAGTAAGGGGAACAAGGACTGTCTCTGACGTGAACTCAGTGGCTGGCTCTTTGATCACTTTCCCCTGAGGGGGGGTGGGCAGCCTTACCAGGCCATAGAGAAAGACAATGCAGCCAGTCCTGATGAGACCTGATAGGCTAGGGTCAGATGGAAGGGGGGGAGGACCTCCCTTATCAGTGGATTGGGGGAGGGGCATGGGAGGAGAAGAGGGGATGAGGGAGGGGACTACAGCTGGGATACAAAGTGAATAAATTGTAATAAATAAAAACATAAATAAAGATTCTGGAAAAAAAATAATTGGGAGAAGATTTTAGACAGTACCATCATATTTATGCTGAAGTCATAACAAGTTATAAAGTAAGCATAGAAAAGTCTTAAAATTTAAATACTGAGTAAGGACACAGGCTTGGTTCAAATCTTAGGGCTGTTTCTGATGAGTTATGTGACCTAGGATGAGTTACTTAATTTTTCCAACCCAATGCCCACATTTTCAAGTAGAAAATTACAGCGTTCTTATAAAAATTTAAGTGAGAGATTCCTGAGGCATGCATCATGGTGCCTGGCTCATAGTATTCAAATATCAGTAAGTGGTGACAGTCAAGATAGACTCAATGTTACCCCTAGATCCAACACAACCATAAGGGCCATTGGAATAAAGAGTACAGGAAGCAACTTGTCAAGGAAGGGTGAAATGTGTACACTTGGAGACTCTTGGGCCAAGAATATGAGTTTTACACAAAGATGGGACTGGAAACTGAAGTCAAATGCATTAGGGAGTCATCTTGCAAGCAAGTGCTCAGATGAGGAGTACCCTCCTAAGCCACGTACTGTCACAGCAGTATTGTCAAGGGAAGGAACATTTTTGTCTCTATTCATGTCCATATGTTCCAGTTCATCAAATACATGCTCAGTAGCTACTTTGGATTTTGGCTTCTGTTAGAAAGTGATGGTGTTACTCACGTGAAAACACCCCCGATGAGGACATTCTACTTGTAGCATCTTGCATCAAAATATAGCCATATTTATTCTGGAACGAGTATTTCTGCTCACCCTAACTAGCCCATAGGTCACTTCCACAGGCCGAGGAAGACTTTCTTCGGTTAAAGATATATGAGTGTTCTTATTAACTTTAAATCACTATAGGGAAATACTGGAGGCCATTCGTAAAGAAAAAAAAATTTTTTTATTTTGACTCATAGCTACAGAGACTCTATTGCAAGATCAAATGGCCACATCACATAGGGTCTGTGGTGAGGGTGCCTTGACATGAAGAGGACACAGTTTACAACAAACCACCCACTCATGAGGCAAGAAACAGAGAAAGAGAACGAGACCAGGGTACTACAACCCCTCAAGAGCGTGCCCCCAGTGATCTAAGAGCCTCCCTGTAGCCTTCGCCTACCTGGATCTACTACTAAAATAACAGCACCACAATTCCACACTCAATCACTACAGTAGCACTTTGATGGGAACCAAGAACGTAATACCACACGAGTCTTCTGGAGACATTGATTCAAAGGAGAATAATGACACTCGGACTACACTGCTAAAGTAAGAGCTGGGTATTTTCTGATGCTTACCCATGTACGAGGAATCACTCTACACACTTTTTAAGCCCGTGCCCGGTACACTGTGAACTACGTCCCCTGGTTATATTCATTTCAATTCACATTCAAGGCAACTAGGACAAAGAGTTAGACAACATGCACCACATTACATGTACCGGGTGGCAGAGCTCTGCTGTTTTCAGGTTCTCAGCTCTTGGCACAATCTTCAAATCCGGTGACTTTCCAGAAACTTACCAAGGGTTAAACAGTAGTGGGGGCAGGGGTTAAGATAAGGTCCGTCTTTTTATTTTACTGTTATGTAATTTTTTTTTCCCACCGAGGAAAACGAAGTGGGCAGGAAAAGCACCCGGATGTACGTGGAAACCTAAGAAGGGTGTGGAGGTCTTGAGATTTCTCTACGCCTTTGATGAATTTGAGTGCTGTAATTTCACCCTGATTGTAACCCAAGACACCAGGGGCCCAGGGGGGCTCAGGGTGATCTACTGAAATCAGCTTCAAAGGACTGAAGAGTAGAAGGGTTATTTTTAATCATCCACAAAGAGAAGAATGCACGTCTTGCAAATGACAGACTGCTAAACTTGTCAGGCCTGAAAGCATTCTTGTCTCTGACACAGCCTTTTCTATATGTTCAGCTTTCTACAGAGAGGGCAGGGGCGAGGACGGAGGGAACAAGGTGGCTGGCATGACAGACGTCTTCAAATACATGCAGAGTTGACACATTGGAAATGAGACGTATTGATACCTGTCAGTCCAGAAGGCGGCAGTGAGTAGCTAAGGGAAAGAGGCAGGTGAATTTTGGATCCACCATAAAATAAGAGAACAGTCTAAGGTACTGATAACAGAATACATTTTTGAGGAACATAGCAGGTTCTTGGCACTGGGTGTGTACATACTGTGTATTACAAAGAAAAATTCAAATAATTTCATCTCCCTAACCAACAAACCCCAGAATTCAAAGACTAGATAACCCCAAACATCATTTCTTCATCCTAACGCTAAGATTTGTTGGTAATATTTGTTCCTTTAATATGGTTTTAAAGTGACCATATGGTTCTAAAAAATTAGACATTAATAAATAATTTAAATAAATTAATTAACTTCCAAACAGCTGAATATCCCTCACACTCTAGGCATCCTCAGATTGGAACTACAGTGCTTTGAGTTCATGGGCCATCATATTTATATACTCATTTGTTCCCATAGAAATAAAAAACACAATTTAAATGTATTTATTACAAACCCTGGACCCCTGTTCTCAAAAATAATACGATCTCTTAATTTCTGCCTTCTGCGGACTATCAACAAGGTCCAGCCACTGTCAACTATCAAATCATTCTAATGTAAGTTATATTAAATTTTCACTCAGCACAAGTAGAAATCTGTAGGTTATCTAGAACATATTCTTAAGTTCATGCCTAAGGGCACAAAATGATTTGGCAGACTGAGAAAAACATCAGATGGCATTTACATGGAGAAAAAAACTATACACACAGAAGAGATGGGGGAGGATTCTCTTCAGGTACGGCTGGCGCCTAGGAAGATGAATGGTGAGCCTGAGCGCTCATCGAGACTGGAAAGCTATTAGTGAAAGAAACTTGCAGCCATGGTGACAAATGACACTTATAAGCCTTAATAACTTTTAAGTGTTGTACCCCTCTCTTACAGTGAACTGTCAAAATGAGCAACTCAACAGGTCTTCTGGAATAAATAGATGACTGTCAACTAATTTTTTTTTTACATTGTGTGCACACGTATTTGTATCTGCATGTGCCTTAGTTTAAAGATGTATCTACACTGCTGTTATTCTCAGTCAGGTCCTTATTAATAACTGGACTACTTTTTTTTATGATATCAAAATGATAGCTCTTCTAGCAATGAGCATCTCCCCTGTCTTTGCAGAGAAAGTGTCTACAAATGTGCTCGTATCCAGGAAGAGAATCAAGTTGCCTGCACCGGCTTAGGAGATTTTATAAAACTTCTTTCTCAGAAAGAAGAGTGTAAGGCAGCCAGAGACGGAAACCCATCTCCCTCTTCACAGCCCTATTTCCTTTTCCCTGCTCAAAGCCACTGCATCAGCTTAAGTCCTAACATCTCTGCTGGCAACCCCCGGCTGAGGGGCCATGAAGCCAGCATCGTTTCTCTGCTTCAGTCTTTTACCATGTAAAGCTGACGTCATTGTGCTCAGACACAAAATGTGTGAATGTACAGAATGTGTGTAAACAACAGAGCAGCAATTAGGAAGCACTTAAGAAATATAAACTTCACATAAAAATGTATCCTCTACGCTCCTGGATCGTCCTTCAGTGGAAATGCAGATTGTTTCAGATCCGTCAGTCCACATCTCTTCAATGTGTATGGGTTTGTTCCGAATCACCGTTATCTCATGCATGGACTGTTGCAAATGGCTCCTGATGAGATTGCCGACCTCAATTCCTGCCCCTTCAGAGCGATGTCAATTCATGATAATTCATTGGTTGTTTTGATTTAAATTAGATCTTGTCACTCCTTTACTCCCCCTCCCTTCTTCTTTCTCTCTTCTCCTCTCTCCTCATTATTCTTATTCTCTCTCTCTCTATCATGTGTGTATGTGTGCATGTGCGCATCTTTCTCCTCACAAATACACAAGCAAAAGGCTAACAATGATCAATAAAGCCCATGGTCCCCTTTCCCTGACCTCATCTCAACCTCACTCCCCATGCATTGCTGAGCTTCAGTGATGTCAGAACTCAGTAGGATCCTTCATACCCTCTGTACCTTCTCCCACATTTGGGCCTCTCGGTCAAACATCTCTTCTTCCCGTTTTCATTTTCTACCTCCCTCTGCAACCTTCCTCATTCTCTTTGTTCTCTTTGCTAGTTGGCACTCCATTGCTTCCTTCACCATGACATTACTATTCCCTTCTACCTTGCTCCTCTATCTGTCCATGCTTTCAATAGTCTTTTATTATGCCATATAATAAATTGAGAAATGAACCCACAGGAGAAGAGATGTTCATCTATTGTTTGTTGATATAGCTCTGTCACCTGAAGGAAGGCTGGCATGCAACATGCTTGACATTCATGTTTATCCTATAAGACGACAAGCAAGTAAATGAATGAACAACCCCAACAAGCCTGGCCCCAGTGTGTGTGAAAGTACTGGAGATGTAGCCCCTGACCTTCCTTCAGCCCTGATCTCCGATGATGTCCACCACTGCTCCTCTTTCCAGGCAGCATGGACTGTTCGAACTGCTTTTATTTCCCTGGTTACACAGGTAAGCATCTTCTGCTGACCCAAATGTCTGTGCTCTCTTACTTAGTTGCAACACTTCCCATTTCAGGATGCTGACTCACCTGCCTAGCTCTTCTTTAGTGTCTAATTCCTGGTGGAAGATTTCCATACTACTATCTGCCCTTGTGTAGTCTGAAGAGGGCTCTGACTCATCATGATGGTGGCTATATTGATTTCATTTGTTTCTGTGGTGGTTTGCCTTTCTTAATAACATCGTGGATAACAAAGGGGCAGAGAATATACTTATATTCTCAGCATCGTGCATAATGCAAAGTGTGTTGTATAGCTCATTGATTCTCTGTGTGTCTGTGTATATGATGTAATAGTGACAAGAATGAGTGAGCAATGGCCACGGGGCCCTTCAGGTACCAGTGTTGCCTAAGAGAAGCAGAAACCATAGTAGTTAAAACTCTTCCAGGTCAAAGCCTTTTTATGGGTCATTGTGAACTCAAGGCTGGTACTGAGGCTTTCAAGATTAACGTAGATAAATCAGAAAATAGGCCAAAGACATGGTGAAGAATTCAGAAAGGATCTCTGACACATTTTCATACTTCCTAATGGAAACTTGAATGTGAAGGGAAGATGAGATATGACCACCCATCTTTGCTGTATCTTTCCTGAATTGTCACAACCCTAGGGAATCTCTCTTGACTGAAGGGGGGGGGCGGGAGAGGTGATCACATATCAATCAAAGCATGATGTATGCTAAACAAAATGCTGAAACTGGAAAGGGATAGTGGGGGATGGGGAAGAGAGAGAGAATAAACAGAAGAGGGGAAAATGAGTGAGGGGGAGGGAAAAAAGAGGAGGAAAAATAGGGGAAAAAAAGAATAAAAATGAAGAACAATTGAAATCCTAAATATTTCCTTCCCCATCCTAACTGGCTCCTGCAATGTTTGGCCATGGTCACCTCCTCACTGTGGGGTGATCTTTCAGTACCAGCCCCTTTTGCCTTCTTTAATTCATTGCTCTTTTCCACGGCTTTTGAGATTCCCCCCACTTCCCACTGATGATAAGCCCTCTTCTCAGTGCAGGCATTTTTCCTTGTTTGTTATCTGTCCCTGGGCCAGCATCACATAACACGCTGACTGAGGTTAATTGCTTCATGACTGCCCCTCTTTCCTGATGTGCAGTATTTCGTTTATCACAGTCTGTTCACAGATGAGTTGAATTCATTACCAGGCTTCCGTGCCTGAAGGTCATCTAGATTACAGATTATATACCAAGAAGCAAAGACTAGAAAGAGCCTGCTGCACTGACGGAAGGTTTTCTGGAATGGGGTCAAGATTTATCTCAGCTTATTTCACAGTTTATTTCACTGTTATAACACACCCTAGGTACTTTACCTCCACGCTCCTAATTCTTCCAGCCAGGTGCACATGCACAACATACAGAGACCAAACAGTCTCAACCCCCTCTTTTTTAATTTAATTTTATTTGATTAATTACACTTTATTCACTTTGTATCCCCCATAAGCCCCTCCCTCCTCCCCTCCCAGTCCCACCCTCCGTCCTCCTTCTTCATGCATGCCCTTTCCCAAGTCCACTGATAAGGGAGGTCCTCCTCTCCTTCCTTCTGATCTTAGTCTATCAGATCAAATCAGGAGTGGCTGCATTGTCATCCTCTGTGGCCTGGTAAAGCTTCTCCTCCCTCAGGGGGGAGGTGATCAAAGAGCAGGCAAATCAGATTATGTCAGAGGCAGTCCTTCTTCCCATTACTATGTAACCCACTTGGACACTAAACTGCCATGGGCTACATTGGTGCAGGGGTTCTAGGTTATCTCCATGCCTGGTACTTGGTTGGAGTATGAGTCTCTGGGAAGATCCCTGTGTTCAAATTTTCTGGTTCTGTTGCTCTCCTTGTGGGGTTACTGTCCTCTCCAGATCTTACTATTTCCCACTTCTTACATAAGATTCCATGCACTCTGCCCAACAGTTGGCCATAAGTCTCAGCATCTGCTTTGATAGTCTGAAGGGCAGAGCTTTTCAGGGGCCCTCTGTGGCAGGTTCCTAGGTTGTTTACAGTTTTCTTCTTCTGATGTCCATCCTCTTTGCCTTTAGGGATGGGGATTGAGTGTTTTAGTCAGAGTTCTCTCTCTTGATTAGTTTCTTTAGATGCACAGATTTTAGTAGGTTTATCCTATGTTATATGTCTATATGAGTGAGTATATATCGTGTGTGTCTTTCTGATTCTGAGACAGCTCACTCAGGATGATTCTTTCCAGATTCCACCATTTACCTGCAAATTTCATGATTTCCTTATTTTTCATTGCAAAGTAATACTCCATTTTCTGCATCCATTCTTCAGTTGAGGGGCATCTGGGCTGTTTCCAGCTTCTGGCTATTACAAATAAAGCTGCTACAAACATGGTTGAGCAAATGTCCTTATTGTGTACTTGAGCCTCTTTTGGATATATGCCTAGGAGTGGTATGGCTGGATCTTGAGGAAGCGCTATTCCTAGTTGTTTGAGAAAGCACCATATTGATTTCCAGAGTGGTTGTACAAGTTTACATTCCCACCAGCAGGGGAGGAGGGTTCCCCTTTCTCCACAACCTCTCCAGCATGTGTTCTCACTTGAGTTTTTCATCTTGGCCATTCTAATGGGTATAAGGTGAAATCTCAGGGTCCTTTTGATTTGCATTTCCCTAATGGTTAATGACGTTGAGCATTTCTTTAAGTGTTTCTCTGCCATTCGATATTCCTCTACAGAAAGTTCTCTGTTTAGCTTTGTTCCCCATTTTTTAAGTGGATTACTTGGTTTGCTGCTTTTCAGCTTCTTTAGCTCTTTATATATAGTGGATATTAGCCCTCTGTCAAATAAAGGGTTAGTGAAGATTCTTTCCCAGTCATTTTGTTCTGAAGACAGTGTCCTTTGCTCTACAGAAGTTTTTCAGTTTCATGAGGTCCCATTTATTGATTGTTGCTCTTAGAGCCTGTGCTGTTGGTGTTCTGTTCAGGAAGTTATCTCCTGTACCAATGAGTTCTAGGGTCTTCCCCACTTTTTCTTCTAACCGATTTAATGTGTCTGGTTTTATGTTGAGGTCTTTGATCCACTTGGACCTTAGTTTTGTGTAGGGTGATAAGTATGGATCTATTTGTATTTTTCTACATGTAGATATCCAGTTAGACCAGCACCATTTGTTGAAGATGCTATCTTTTTTCCATTGTATGGTTTTGGCATCTTTGTCAAAGATCAGGTGTCCATAAGTGTGTGGGTTTATTTCTGGGTCTTATGTTCGGTTCCATTGATCCACCATTCTGTTTTTATGCCAGTACCATGTAGTTTTTATAACTGTTGCTCTATAATACAGCTTAAGATCAGGGATGGAGATGCCTCCAGAAGATCTTTTATTGTAGAGAATTGTTTTAGCCGTTCTGGGTTTCTTGTTATTCCATATGAAGTTGAGAATTTTTCTTTCCAGGTCTGTAAGAATTGTGTTGGTAATTTGATGGGAATTGCATTGAATCTGTAGATTGCTTTTGGTAAGATGGCCACTCTTACTATGTTAATCCTGTCAAGCCATGAGCATGGGAGATCTTTCCATATTCTGATATCTTCTTCTAATTCTTTCTTCAGAGACTTGAAATATTTTTCACCCAAGTCTTTGACTTGCTTGGTTAGGGTTACACCAAGGTACTTTATGTCATTTGTTCAACCCCCTCTTTTTAAGCCCCTTCTTTATACTCAAATACAATCCAGGGAGAGTACCCACTATGCCCTGAGACATATTACAAGGCTCTGGACACACAGTGAAACCAGCCTCTGCTCTCAGAACATACTGTATAATTGGAAAGCAGAAAATTACTTCAAAGCTTTTCACAAGGATGATAAATAGAAGGACATCAGCCATAAGAAAATAAAAAGAGTGAGCGAGAGTAAGAGAGCTAAAATTCATAGAACTCTTACTGCATGCTGGCCACGTCACTTTTTCCTAATTACCTTGAGCTCTGATTTGAACCCAGACAACTTTCCACATCTGCTGTGGTATTTAAGTTAGACCAAGAGATCCGTGAAGACTGGTGTGCTCATGTGGCATTCTATGATCTTGACTTGTTGACAATTGTGTTTTACTACATGCTGGTGCAGTGTCAAAAATTCAGTTTAACTGATGCAGAGAACCATGTAAAGATATCTCAGTGAAGTGGTTCACTGCGCAAGTAATATGCAGAAGGTACATAGCGCGGGATAGGCATGGTGTCTGTGACGAGGACAACAGATGATATCACATGGAAAGGCTTTGCCCCATCACAACTAACAGAGACTTATGAGGAGACTTTAAAGGCACTGTCATGGCCCATTGCCTTTTGTTTAGGCAATTATCTCTCTCAAACCATTTTCCTTAATCTGTATGATGGTTACCCATTGTGTCAATTCAAATGGGCCATGGTTTGCCCAAATATTTGGTTAGCTATTATTCTGAGTGTGGTTGTGAGACAGCTCTAGATTAGCACAGCACTTGAATCAGTAGGATATTGTCCCCAGTACACGTGGCCTCAGCCAACCCAAATATATTGGAATAATGGATGCCTGAACAGGACAAAAAGCAAGTGAAGGGAGAATTTGCTGCCAGCTTACCCCTGAGCTGGAACATTGAACTGGAACATACAGCACCGATTCTCTTGTTCTCAGGCTTTCAGAATTGGACAATGCTGCTTAGCTCTCCTGGGTCTCTAGTTCACAGATGGAAGATTGAGAGTTGGCTTCTCTTCCCCTATAATTGTGTGAGCAAATTTCTTATATCCATTTTCTCTCCCACTCTGTGCCTCTCCATATACATGTAAGTACATGTCTTCTTGTTGGCTGTTTCTCTGGAGAACCTTGGCTGGTCCTACCTTGTTCTCATCACTCTCTCTCTGTGTCCCTTCAGCATGTATATGTCCTTGGATAGCACTTCCTGGATGCAAGGGTATGGCTTTGTCTCCTAGTAACATGGCAAATATTCACAGAGAGAAATTATACAACTCAATATCCTTTTCCTTTGCTCCACTGAATGCTGCTCCAAAATATATCTAATTGGCAAAATAGGCTAGGATAGGCGAAATAGGCTTGCCTACTGACAGCAGCAAGAAATAGGCTCAGTTTTATAGGGATGTATGTCATCTTAGGAAGCATGACAGAGAGCTTGGTGAACTACTAGGAAACCACTGTCTTTCAACGTGCTTGGAGGACTTCTTGATTCCATAATTTTTACTTTAGAGTACACTCATTGATATTTTTCACATATGGCCTAAGCATCTCCTCTGTGTGTGAAATATCATTGTAGTCAGATTTGGAAGCAGTATTAAGTAAGGAGAGTGAAGAAAAGACACAATGAAGGTGATGCAATCAATGTCATCTTAGACCCTGTTCATGCTATGTGTCATAAAGGGTTGAAAAATCAGTGTCAAACACAGATATAAAGACTGTGTGTGAGCCATGCCCAGTAGAACACACTTGTAATCCCCGAACTCAGGGAAGCAGACATAGGTAGATCTCTGTGAGTTTGAGGCCAACCTGGTCTACAAAGGGAGTCCAGGAAAGCCAAGGCTACACAGAGAAACCCTATCTCAAAAAAAAAGTGGTGTGTGTGTGTATGTGTGTGTGCGCGCACGCACGCGCGCTTGAACTATCTTAGGTAAATTTCTCAGGTGAAAATTCTCTGAAGCAAAATGCGAAATGCAAAGTATGAAACCACCTAAAAAATGGTATTGCCAGCACTGAAGCAACCAGTGAAAATGTTCTGGGGTGAGCATGGGCTTTGTGCTCCTTAAGGTCTAATAAGGCCAACATGATAGAAACATAGTGAACAACAGGAAGAATATTAGAAGACCTCATTAAAAATTATCGAGGGCCGGATCATGTAAGGGCATAATAGCTTGAGTTTCTTTCCTAGTTTGACATAAGGACTGGGATATAACTAAGGGGTAGAACATGTGCCTAGAATGTGTGAGTTCCCAAGATTCAATCCCTAGTCTCTCTCCCTCTCGCTCTCTCTCTCTTTCTCTCTCTCTCGCCCACTCTCTATCTCTCCCTCTCACACACACAACAAAATTTGGCAAAAATTTGTCAGAAGAGAAAATTATATAAGGATCTAATTTATGTTCGTACAAGTTCATTTATCAAACATGTAAGAGTGAACTGTGGTGGACTACAAGACAGGAATTAAAAGTGACCACACAGACCAAGTGACAAACGGTAGTAGTTCAGAATACAATCAGTGCCATGTTGTAACATAACAGCATGAGAAATGTTTTGAAAGTAGAGCTGTGGGGCTCGCTGATGATCTACATAGTGTGATGGAGGACAAAGAAATTGACTTCCGGAGACGGGATGCACCAAGGATCTAAGAGGCCTGTACGTCAACATCACAGACTGGAAGGGAGGTTTTCTAGACATTTTGAGAGAAGACTTGGCAAATTTGGACTTATAATTATATAATCTTGTTAGAAGACCCCTAAGATTTCAGATTTTGTAAAAGCTGTATCCCCATTAATTCTGTATTTTTCTCCCTGAGAAACCAAATAAAAAGCATAACACCTACGCTGATGATTGTGTCACACCCGCTTCTATATCTGTACTAGATAAATACAAATATCTATACTTCTCAAGACCACCTCATGGGACACAATTATAGAAGAAGCTTTTTTTTTTCTGTCGTGGGGTTCTTTTTATTGTTGATGATCTCATTCTATTGTGTAATATTTTACTCGTAAGATGAGATTTCTCTTTAAATCCCTTTAAATGATATGAAATGTGTTGATTCCTTGGAGATGCCATGCAGCATCAATTCAAAGATAGAATGTGTGGTCCTTGCTTCCAGAAGAGACTTCCCCCGATGCCAGGTCCTGATTCCAGGGCAGGGTTGAAGGGGAATGATGGGATGATGGCTGGATTCCACTCTTTTCCTCATTTGTATTCTTCTATAGTCAGCTTCTATTTCTGAAGACTTGTATACAAGGAGCTGAGAGGAAGAAAATTGATTGCTCCTCTTATAACTTGGCTTTCCGGAGCCTGACAATCTTTCAAACTGGCTTTCCTTCTGTTTGGGCATATTAACTGATTGCTCAGAAACTTCCATCATAAAGGTGATTAACCTGAAGTAACCTTAAATTAGGAAGGGTACATGTCTTGATTCTACCCCGTCATCAAGAACCACAGAAGTTGGCTGTATCTGCAGTATCTCCTCTTTAAGGAAGCCCCTGTGGCCATCCAGGGGACCTTCTGGATGTAATCCACCCTTCCTGCTATGCACAGTGGACATTGGAAGAAGGAGAACAGCAGGCATACTTCTGCAGCATGTGGGTGAAGGCAGTGCCCTTCCACTGATCCATCAGCTACACTTCTCTCTGCTTTATCTGAAGATAGGACACAAGCAGTCACTGTGAGTGTCTAAATTACTAGCAACTCATAATGACCCCAGCAAACTCTCAACAATCCCCTGTGAGCACGATCCTTTAGCTTCTCAAAGCACAATAGCAAAATATATAGTAGACAGCTATGTAAGAAGTGGGAAATAGTAAGAGCAGGAGAGGACAGGAACTCCACAAGGAGAGCAACAGAACGAGAAAATTTGAACACAGGGAACTTCCCAGAGACTCATACTCCAACCAAGGACTATTCATGGAGATAACCTAGAACCCCTTCACAGATGTAGCCCATGGCAGTTCAGTGTCCAAGTGGGTTACCTAGTATTGGGAAGAGGGACTGCTTCTGACATAATCTGATTGGCCTGCTCTTTGATCACCTCCCCCTGAGTGGGGAGCAGCCTTACCAGGCCACAGAAAAGGACAATACAGCCACTTTTGATGTGAACTGATAGACTAAGATCAGAAAGGAGAGGAGAACCTCCCCTATCAGTGGACTTGGGGAGAGGCATGCATGCAGAAAAGGGGAGGGAGGGTGGGATCGGGAGGAGAGGAGGGAGGGGCTTATGGGGGATACAAAATGAATAAAGTGTAATTAATTTAAAAAAAGTTAAAAAACAGTTAAAAAAAACAATACATTTATTGGGCACAGTTTTGGAGTCTATGAAGTCCACAGCAAATTCTGTGTGTGTTGAGGGCCTGCATTCTTATCACACTCCTATCTCACATGGAGGCCTTCTTTAAAAGGATATCAGTTCTACCTACTGTAAGGGTAGAACTTAACCCCTATCACTTAACCACAACCCAAAGCTCCATCTCCTAATACCATCACCGTGGGGTTTACAACTTTAACATATAAATTTGTAGGTCACATTGAATTTGTTACAGCACTTCACTTTTCATTTAGATAAAGAGAAAAGCTCCTCCCTTTTCCCTTTGAAGGCTTGCAGTGTTCCCCACACATAATGGAGTCTCTCCAAATGTCCTCTTCTCCCTAAAGCTCCTTTCCCTCTGACTATAAGTCAGATAGTTCTTCGGCACTTATAATTTCCAAATTCAAGCCATGTTTTCTGTTACAAATTAGTCATCGGAGCCAGACTCGGTAGTGCACACCTGTAATCCCAGCAGTCAGGGAGGCAGAGGCAGGTGGATCTCTGTGAGTTTGAGGTCAGCCTGCTATACAAAGAGAATCCAGGACATCCGAAGCTACACAGAGAAACTCTGTCTTAAAACAACAACAACAACAAATTAGCCATCAGATGCTTTTTCTTCAAAATCCTAGACCAGAGTTTCATTCTAACAGAAGCTTCTTCCTGCAGAGACGAAAACTAATATAGAGACCCACAACTGGACAATGTGAAAAAAATGGAAGACCTTGGAACACTCAGTCCTAAATGGTATGTCTTGTTCAACTCTCTTCCCTTAGGACAGCAATGCAGAAGATGAAACAGACAGACTCAGGGCTAATATTGATATTTTTAAATCAAATCCTTCATCCTATCTTACTTACAATCAGTGCCTTTTGATATTCATGATATTAATTAATTTCTAAAACTGGCAATTCTTCAAATTCAAAGTCAGATGAGATTATGCCCTTAAGAATGAATAGAAACACCCCTCTATTTTATTCTTTAGTTGTTCAGTTTAAACACACTGAGAAACAAGTGTCTTTTTTTATCACCTGAGTCTACCCTGGACTTTTTCAGTGTTACTTCATTTCTCCCTAATTACATCAGAAGTTGGGAAAATGGGTGAAAGAGAATGCATGTTATTGAGTCCTTGCAAATAATAAGCTGTCTAACACAGAAGTTGGTCAAGCCCAGAGAAGCTTTCCAGGGCACCATAGCAGATAAAACAGAACATTCTCAGTAGAGCCCTTATGTCTTCAGCCTGTGTCTGTTTATTTTCAAAGATAATTTGTGAGCTGAGCCAACCTTGGAAAATAAACTTTGGTCTAAAGAAGGCTATAGTGACCTTGTAACACGAAAAAGAAAAAAGATGGCAAAACTCGGTCAAACGTGGTCCTAGAAGAATACACACGGCTTCTGTGTTTCTTTCTATCCTTGTAAAAAAAGGATCAGGAGGAATGTCAGAAAGACCACTGGGGGCACAGTAAAAAGTAGATAACAGTGGGTAAGTTGTGGTGACAAAGATGGGAATTAATTCCTTTAGCTATCCTGAAGTGTCTGTTTGTCTGTAATACTAAACAGAGGGACTCACATGGTGGAAGAATGAAGAGAAGCACTCCTCCACAGCTGTAGCCTTACAGGCACCAATGTGTAAGGACGCTCAGGAAATGGTTTTCAGAATGTAGATTCTAGAGAAGATAGAGTGGTTAGTGAAATGGAGCTTTTGTTACTGTGGTTTGTTTATGTTCTTATTTTAGTCATTTGCACTTACATTTGGAATTCATATTTGATTTAGACAAGGAACTATGGAGAGTCTGTGATTCAAAAAGTATGTTTATTTGCATGTTATGACGTATATATGTGTGTATATATGTACATGTACATATTTTATTTCAATATGATTATGGTAGATATTTGATTCATAAATGAAAGTGCTTTTCAATTCTTTTTTAAAAAATGAGAATGCATGTTATCAATTATCTTTGAGTTAGTAACTCTCAAACTTCATTGTGCACTGGATCTTCCTGGGCAATGTATTTTAAAATGCATAGCTCTGACCTCAGAGCTTCTGCCTCAGTTGACATTGGATGGAGACCAATGATCATGCTAAGTACATAGTACTGTAGATTCAGTTGCCTGGTCCTCCAACCACACTGCCACAACCCACGAGGCTGGGCCAGGAACCCTGGCTAGGATCTGTGAGAGAATGAAAAAAAGACAGACACATGTACAGTAAACCTTAGATCTAACACTGCTGCAGCAACCTGGAACACGTTCGTTAGGTGCAGAACAAGAGAAGGCTGCTAGATCATCATACTGTCTGTAGATGAGCAGTCTCAGGCTCTAAACATCCTGGAGAAGGAATGTTGGTGCTAGTTTTTAACTGTTTTGCTTACATTTCTTAACGACCCTTTCTCCCTTCTCCACCCCAATCCCTTCCAACACCAGGTAGGAGAGAAAGAAGGTTAGTAGAGAGAAGGGGCAAAGTTTTCCTTAGCTACTTCCTACTGCTTAGGGTCTTTGGGGTCCTTGTGGCAATTCCAATCCTTGTTTCACAAAATCTCCTGACTTCTCTTCAAACTGCATCAACAGCAACCAGGAGCAGCAGGGGAAAGCACCAGCAGCCTTCTTCTTTCTTGGAGCTCCTCAACACGCTCTGGGCTCTGGCATATATTTCATCTCCAGAGTCCTCAAATTTAAACTATCTGCAGCTGGCAAAGAGCCCCTCTCAGAGCTCACATGAGGCAAATAGTTTGCTGCTGTGGACAGTCTGAATCGGTCCCATATCATACACCTGCGATTAAAACAAAAACATGCTTACATCCACAACAGAGGAAGCTACAGCCGCTAGTCTTTTCATACACTGAATACACACAATAGTTCATAAACACTCATACTCAGGCTCCAGAGGGAAATTTTGCTGTTCTGTTTGAGCCTGATCCATATGGGGGTTTTTTGTTTGTTTGTTTGTTCTTTTGGGTTTTTTTCCTTTTCTTTCTTTTTTTTTTCCTTTTCTCTTTTCTTTTCTTTTTCTTTTTCTTTTTTCTTTTTTTTTTTTTTTGCCATTATCCCATAGGTCAATTGCTCTTGGAGTCCTCAACAGGCTGTGCTCAAGTCAAAATACACCTTCACTGCAGAGTTCACCTTCACTCACTTGGGCTTCCTCTGTCCCCTACACACCACCGAGAAAAAAGACTTCCCACCTTTTTCCTTGGCAGAAAGTATAAAAATAAGATTAGTTTTTACAGAAAAATCATCTTGATACATTTCCCCTGGTATAGGAGTGACCTGAGTGTTATTTTCCCTCGGTGGAGTCACAATCGAAGATGACAATGTAATGACCACCCCCTCCCCCCATGCCACCCAGCCCCAGTATCTTCATTCTTGTTTTTATGTTCTACTGAAAACCTTTCTCATCTCAGCAAACTCATCTACCTTTCATCCTGTTTCAGAATCAGACTTCTGCTTCTGGAACTATAGATAGTGAGGAGACGTGTATAGATTTTGTTTTATCTCCAATGTCATAGTTCCTACTAAAGCATCCGGAAGATCCAGGCCATTGTCCAGACCTCCTTCTTACCTTCTTATTAACAAAAGTCACTTTTAAAATATCAAACTCCCCAAACCATAGTTAATATAGTCAATTGAGAGGGATTAGACTCTTCGGGAAGTCTAGCCTTGGAGTAAGGCAGAGAACAAAGGCAAGAGTCTGGGGACACAGTTTCACAAGGCAGTTAGACTCTCTTGAATCAGAATATGCTTTGGCTGGAGGGAAAAGGCGAAGTTCTGATGTATTCGTTAAAGTAAATTGGATCACACTTGCCCTTTGGGTTAAAGAAATTCTGACTGCGGATGTCTACAGCTTTCAATGTGAGATTCCCATGACTACGGATGTGGGGGCAGCTGGTACCGCCATCTTTGTCATCACCTAGTGTTAAGCTGTTTTCAGTCACCGCGACAAAATACCTGCGATAATTTAAACAGAAGAAAGGTTGATGTTGGCTCCTGGTTTCACAAATTCCAATCAACACGTGCTTGCCTCTCTCGCTTTGCTTCTGTGGAAGCATATCTTGGTGAGATCACATAGCAAAGGGAACTATTCGTTTCATGGAAGAAAGGAAGAAGCGGGCAAGACAAAGACAGACACCAGGAACCCAGCGTCCTCTTTGGGGACACACTTCCAATGACCTAACTTCCAGTCATACAGACATATCTTTTCAAGGTTCTACTGCAGCTGGGGACTAAGCCTTCAACACGTGGGCTCTCAGAGGTAATCAAGATTCAAACTATACCACTGTCCCAGCAACAAAAACAGAGCACTGGACACATCTCCTGTGGAAGCTGCAGTAGAACAGCGTGTCCCGCAGTATGTCCCTTTGTCCACACATCTGCACTTGCAAATACTCATTGCAATGAGTCGTTGGTCTAGGGCCCGCTCTCCCAAGTGCTGCAGTTGGTAAGGAGCAGGGATAGCTCTCCTCTGCACCCATGTCACCCCAAGCAGGAAATAATTTCTTAGGCAAGGTTACAAACTTCATTGGGGGTACGTGAGTGTCAGCAGGCAGACCTCGGGAGAAGCATAGGTAACCATCAAACGCAAAGCACCAAACCATGCTGTTCTATACGGCTCAACAGGCAGGAGTGGATTCCTGAAAGCTAGAAAGTGCTAATAAAAATGAGAGGATGCTGGGCATGGTGACACACCTTTAATCTCAGCACTGGGAGGCAGAGGCATGTGGATCTCTGTGGGTTCGAGGACAACATAGTCTGCATATCAAGTTCCAGGGTGACCAGAATTTTAAAACATAAGAAAGGAGAAGAATCTACCAGGAAGATGGCTCTGTCACTAACCTGCTTGCTGTGCAAACATGGGAACCTAGGTTCGATTCCCCAGTACCCACCTAAAAAGCCAGATGTGGCAGCACACACCTGTTACTCTAACACTGGGGAGACAGAGACAGAAGGATCCCTGAAAACTTCTACACACTCCATCTAAGCAAATTACAGAGCTCTAGAGGTAGTGAGAAGCCCTGTCTCATTAAGCTAAGAAAGAAGAGTCAAGGAATACACCTAATATCAACAAACACACTCTATTACTTATACATGTACACATATGAGAGGGAGAGAGAGAGAGAGAGAGAGAGAGAGAGAGAGAGAGAGAGAGAGAGAGAGAGAGAGAATAGGAATTAGGAAAGGGAAGAATTCACACGTTTGGAGCAAACTTTAGGATTTGAGATTGAAGTTCCTGGAGATGAAAAGAGGTTCTGAACACTACAACAACAACAGCTAGTTTCAGAGTGAAAACAGAAGCTCATACATCACGTAAAGAAGTCTAAAAATAGAACTAGCCAGGCATGTGGGGTGACGTCACTTACAGAAGCCTATTCTAGTGAGAGCACCCTCACTACTTTCACTAAGTTCTTTAAACAAATGTGTTTCATCTTGATGTTGATGAGTAGGATATTTAGTGAATAGAATGTGGGAAGCTGGCCTCCTGTCTGAGAGTGAATGGGTTAACTGCTATTGAATGAGGAGTGTCTGCTGGTTGATACATCCTTGACTTGTGAAATAAAGACAGCCGACTCATAAGTTACTTTTATCCTTTTTTTCAAAACCGTTTTTTCTTGTTTGCCTTCACATTAACCAAAGCACTGTGTTGCTATAATCGTGATTACTCATATAATTGGGCTCTGGTGATAGTGACCATCCAATAGTTTACAAAGTTGAGACTGATGGCATTCCCAGCAGAATCTGTGGGTCTTTGCTTGACTCTTACTGATCGGACTTTGGTCACATGTTTACCCTGCACCTACCTCTGTGGAGGGAAATAGAGTTCTCTGACTGGTCAGTTCAGTCACATGTCACAGGCATGGAGTTGAGGAAATTTCCAGCATTAGCTCTCCCCTCTCCAGGATTTCCTTACAGAATCCATGTATCACATGGATTCAAGAGGTAGAAAAGTGCAGCTGGAGAGTAAGGCATGTGAATGGTTTGAATATAGGCCAAATAGTGAAACAAAGCTAGAACTGTCATTTCTCCTGGTTTATCCTCAGTGTGCTGTAATGTGCTAAGCACGCTTCTGGGGAAAAACCACTACCAAGAGTATTAGTTAGCTGTCAACGCCATGTACGGAACTAACAGGGCAGGAAGAATTAGCCTACTGGTACAATCGTAGCAAGCTTTTATGAGGGTAACTAACCACTTTCTAATTGAATTTGATACCCACTCTACAAGAGGGAATTAATATCCCCTGCTATAGACCTGGTCAAAAGCCCCATGGGGATAATAGACCTTCATGGGGAAGATCCTACGGTTGCTTCCTTAAGTGGACATGATGTTCCTGTCTAATTTCCTTCTAAATAACCATGTTTGTGCCCATTGATAGTCCCTCTGGCAGCTCTGGTCAAAGAGTTCTTTTCACACTGGTCATCAATGACTGAAGAGGCTTAGAGCTAGTTAAAGTGCTGAAAGTAAATGGCTAGTCATATTTGGGATGTTTGTATCAACCCCTCCGAGACTCAGGGACCATCTTGAAAGAAGGGGCTGAAAGAATGAAAGAGCCAGAGGAAGAGGAAGAAAGGTATGGAACCCTGGATTTCAGATATTTCAACATGGCTGTTGCATTCTTGAGCTTGTAGCAGCTGTGACTATTGGCACAAAAGTTCCACAAGTTGAGCACATCACCACCCTGTGATGCACAGGTGCTCACTGCTCCCTGGGGATTTATAGTTAATGTCTGATGGAGTTACAGAGACACTTCTTAGTGGTGTAAGACACCCATGTTCCTGAAGACAACCTTAAAGGAACTAATGTCAACATAGGAAGACAAGGAAGATAAAGGAGGCTCCTTGTGAAGAGGAAGGAGATTAGAGGTAAGAGGAAGGGGACAAAAGAGGGTAAGAGGCTAGTGAATGTCACCCATAGACCCATACATATATGTTTGTGTGTATACATACATATACATATATGAAAATGTCATAAACATATTAACTAATATATGTTAACAAAAACACTTGAAGAAGAACAATTGGGTAGGTGACTTTCATCTGGAATTCCAGCTCTTATCAGATGGAAGTGGAAGGAGGAGGAGTTCAAGGCCATTCTTGGCTACATCAAATTATCTGGGCTCATGAGACTACATTTAAAAAAAAAGTTACAATTAAAAACACAAAACATTGCTATTGCTCTTCTTTTTTCCCATCTATTCTATATTTAGTTGAAACAAAAAAAAGAGAGAGAGAAAAGATCTGGAATGAGATATCTATGACTTTTTTATAAATAATACTTTTTAGTAATGTTTTGAAGTGGAACATATGCATTTATTATACATCTTGCTTTCATATGAAACTAAAAATACTTAGAGATGTTAGCATACATATAGCAAAAATATGTAAGGATAAGAAAAAGCACTTTTAAAAACCTTGCCAAATTCTGTGCGCAGCTATCTATGAGAAGACAGAGTATGGATTACAGCACAACAGTCCTCCAGGAGCCATGAAAACACACCGTCTATGTTCCATGTCTCAAGATGTGGCCAGGGACACAAAGTGTTCATTCTGCTATTATTTACTTTTGTGTGTGTTGCAAATGTTATCTTGTGTATTTAGCTTCTAATTAAAAGATATCTAAAAGCACCAACATGGTTTAATGTGAGAATTTTCCAACCAGGAGTTACAGACTTTAAAAGGAATGTGGTTTGACTAGAATACTTCACTATTCACAGGAGCATATTGAGAGGCACAGTGTTTTGCCTTTTCTTCACTTTTTCATTCTATTTTATTGTTAAGGCCACCCTGATTTGATTAGTAAGGTGGAACTGAGTTAGACACAAGGTCACCCTCCCCTCCTGTCAAACAGCCTTATCACCATTGATTGCCGTAAGACTGTTAATGAACTTTCATGAAAGGGCCACAGTAAGTCACGCAGCCTCCAGAGCTGTGTAGTTTTGGATTAAATGGAAGAAACAACAAAAACCAAAAACCTCAGAGTAGATGCAAAGACATACTTTAGGATATGAGGGAGTCCACAGTGGATGAAATGACATGTGCTAGATTTATGGATTGAAAGTTCATGCTGTAAAACTTGATATTGAACCCTGGCCCCAGTGAGAGGGGACTAGGAGATTCATCTTTTGAAGATAATTAGGATCAGATGAGGACACAAGCGTGGGACCCTTATGATGAGGTTAGGTTTGTTTGGTTGTTGGTTGGTTGGTTTTTACAAGAACAGAAACCAGAGTCTGTAAGCCAAAAAGATGGCCTTGGTCAGGAGGTGATCCCACCCTTTGGACCTTAATCTTGGAAGTTCCAGCTTCCAGATCTCGAAGAAAATAACTAACTGTTCTTTAGACTATTCCAGCTGTGGTATATGGTTATAACAGTCTAAGCCACTAATACAATGGTTAATATCTATTAGAATGCTAATTATATTAATACAGTGACTAATTCTATATAAACGTGACTAATGATGGTGATTAATTAACATTACAGCAAAAGACCTTATAACCCTAGACATCTATAAATCTTCTCTTTCTTAAAACGATGCTGACTTATAAATACATCTGAGGTAGAAGATCCATTTTATGTGGAGTATTAGAGGAGGTTTTGGGCACAGTGTGACAGCATGGAACAAGACCATTTTTGTAAACCCTGCCCTTCTCCACACACAGTTTTCCAGTTAAGTTTATTTCAGTTTTTTTCTGCCCTGAGTGCTCTCACCTGTAGAAGTCAAATAATGATTATTTCTTGGCCAGATAATGGAAGGGCTGGTGGCTATCTAAGTAGTGCAGCTAGCACAGTGCCAGGCACCAAGCCACTATGAAAGACATCAGCACACAGTCCATCTCACATCCCACTGTCTACAAGTCTTCAGTATAAAATAATTGCTCAAAAAATGTGTGCAGAATGCATAAGCCAGTAAATGAGGAAATTCAGGGGCTTCGGGAATCTCTGGAGAATTGTCTGCTAGAATAAGTTTGTCACTGTCCTTGGGCCAAAGATCACCCAAACCGCACTGAAGCTGAGCAAGTTTGACTTATTATCCCCACAGCCAAGACAAATGGTCTCTATGACATACTACGATGGGACCAGGTGGGAGCCAGTCTCAATGGGAGTGCTATAGAGGACTTTCTGGATTTGAGTTCGTATGGGGAGAGTTTGAAAGAGGATCTGTGGAAGCAGGGATAACGTCTGGATCGGATGCTCTTGGGAAGCGAGGATAAATCTCCGATTATCTTAATGAATCTTACGCACACAGAGGGAAGACCACACTCAAGCCGTGACTGTAATTGCAACAGCAGCAGCAGCAACACTGGCATCAGACAGAAGAGGTGAAAATAAATTCTAGCAGGTGTAGATAAACTGTTTTATCCATACGAAAGTGCCAGTGTGGGATCTCCAGGGGCAAACACCAAGACAGACTGAAAAGGCAAGGGCTTTAATGGAAAGCTGTGGAAAGGACTGCAAGTCCATGAAAGAAGAAGAGGAAGGAGCCATGAAAGCCTTTAAGCCCAGACCCTGAGGAGGAGGAAGGAAAAGGAGCAGAATGGATATGGGAGAGCCTCACACAGTGTGGTGAAGAGCTGACATGACTAACCCAGAGGGTCATTTGGAACCTCTGGGCAAACGTGGCTACCCCAGACGCAACACATTCTGCCTACTAGAGAACGACATTGGCATCAATGTGAATGATTTGCTGACTCGGCGCTTCTGTAGCTAGAGGCCTCCAGCAAAGCACACTCCTTCCTGAAAGGGAATCCAAGTAGCTCATGCCGTGTGTGTCCGTTTGAATGAGAAATGTCCCAACAGAGTGAGAAATGTCCCAATAGTCTTGCGTATTTGAGCTCTTGGTCCCCAGCGGGTGGCGCTGTTAGTGGAGAGTTAGGTGGTTCAGTCTTGCAGAAATACATTACCAGGGGCAAGCTTTGAGGTTAAGAGCTTCAGGTCACTCCCACGTCACTCTCTGGGCTTCCTGCTCGGCAGTGAAGAATGTGAGACCTCCGCCTTCTGCTCCGGCTGCCCAGTCTTTAGCATGACGTCACTGCAATTCTAACCCCCTGGAGCCATAAGCCACAATAAACTCCCTTCCCTAAGTTGCCTTGGTCATGGTGTTTCATCAGAGTGACAGAAAAGTAACTGATAGACTGATACACTGTGGCTGTATCAGGACCGGTGTTCGCTTAGAAATGCATCTTCCCGCATAATTAACCCATTGTTCACGCCCATCAAGTAGTACTTAGATGATTCTAGGGGTGGGGTTAGACTACTCGGTTGCTGAGACAAAATATCTGAAGCTGCATGTGTTATAATAATAACTTTTTAAAATAAGGGTATATGTAGCTCACAGCTCAAAAGTCCAAGATTGGGTAGCCTCATCCGCTCAGTCCCTGGTGAGGACCTGGTCTGCAGCATACAGCGGCAGAGAACAAACGGGCCACACAGAAAACTAGGGGATGCGGGATGCCGTTGCTTTCTGACAACCCACTCTAATGAGAATTAATTTCCTTAGAGACCACGTCTTAACCCTTCCGTAGCGCAGAGGAAGCTTCTAACAGCGACCCTCGTGGGACACTCTCAGATCCTATCAAAACCGCAGAAAGGAAACACTCCGAGCCCAGAGAAGAACTGTTTAAGAAAGCTGACTCAGAGTACAGTCGGGGAAAGGCTTACCTACTGAAGTGAGCAGATAGACCGGAGCAGCAGTGCATCTCCTAGCTCGCTTTCTGAGTGTATAAATAGGAGAACCAGCCTACCAACAGGAGCTCAACTGTCTGCAGTCTAAATAATCTTGCTATTTACTCTTTTTTGAAAGCATCTGCCTGCAAAAGACCCACCTCCTCTGTGTAACCAAGTAGAAATTCTATTCCTAAAATACGCAATGCCCAGTACCTGTTTGGGGGCACAGTTAATCATTTCTCAGCTTAATAACCCATGAGATCTCTGTGGAAACCGTCTGCTCAGTATCACTCAAACGTAGCACTTACACTCTGCCAGGCATTTTTTTAATGGCTTTGGAGTTTCAGCTCATTAATGTTAATTCAAGTGAAACAGATCATAGACACATAATGAGATCTTGAAGGCTTCTCTTTAGCTGAAATTTCCTGGCTCACAAAAACTTCATATTTTTTTCAAATTAGGATAAAATTATGTACTCTTAAGTGGAATGGTGATGTATGGCTGTGTTTGTTAGTTTTTGACCAACTTGACATAAAAGAGGGTCATCTGGGAAAAGAGGGACCTCATTTGAGAAAATGCCTCCATCACACTGCCCTGTAGGCAAATCTGGAGCCATTTTCTTGATTAATGATTGAAGTAGAAGGACCCAGCCTACTTTGGGCGGTGCTACAGCTGGGCTGGTGGTTCTAGGCTGTACAAAATAGCAGGCTGAACAAGCCAGTAGGGAGCACTCTTCCTTGGCTTCTGCTTCAGTTCCTGCCTCAAGGTTTCTGCCTTGAGTACCTGCCCTGACTTCTCCCAGCAATGAGTTATACCTGGAAATATAAGATGAAATAAACTCTTTTCCTCCCCAAGCTGCTTTTGGTCATGGTGTTTTATCATAACAATAGAAACTCGATTAAGACAATTGCCTATCTGAGTATCTGACTCTATTTCAGGATAACGGTCACAGGTCCTAAATATTTTAAAGCAAAAATTTATAAGATATACTCTAAGAAGATGGGAAAATATTAGACTTTTATAAAACAAATGATACACTGTATACTCTTTAGATCTGGATTCTTTTTAATTCAATTGAAACAAATAATAGGCATTACCATAAAATATTAAATATAAATATATTAAAATTTTTAAATAGCAAAGTTGCTAAAATTTAATAGCTTGCACAAACTTGATATTTTTTTAGATTAGGATAACATTCTGTACTCTGAAGAGAAACAGTGTTGTAATGTTCTACTGTTAGACTTTTGTCAGCTTGACACAAGCTAGAGCTGTCTGGGAAGAAGGACCTCAACTGAAAAGATACTTTCTATTAAACAACTTAGGAACATAGCTTTTCCTTACATTTTATTTCTTCAGAGCTTTTAAAGCGACATTTAAATTATTAATATATGCTATTATATCGTATACCATCATGCTACAGAGAAATGCAAAATGTAAATAAGATATATGCAGACAATACATCATAAATTGAATTACCTTTGTTATTTGTAAACTACATATAGGTGATGCATCTGCGTTGTAGTAAATAAAATGTGTCGGGCTATGTGTTGCTTATTATTTGCCCTGTAATTATTATGACGCTATTATTTAACCCACTATCACAAATAATAAGATACAGATACCTGTTAGATTTTATAATTGCCTATATCTACCTAAAGTATCCCAATAACTTCATCATCCACTTCCCAGCCCCCATCCAGTGCCATCCACCGTAACCATCCTTATCTGGGATCTCACAAATACTTGCTTTTATTTGGTGTTTTGTTTTGTTTTGTCTTTTTCCATCTACGCCATCCTTGGAGTCTTTACTCCCAGTCCATGAAGATTTTTTTCCCCCACACTAACCCATCCCGGCATCCTTCTTCTTCCTCTCTTCCATCCCACCTGTTTGTTTCCCATGATTCTTCTGTTTCCAAAGCCCAGGGACCTTAGCCACGCCTACCTCATTCTGCCCTGCCCAGGTTTTAGTCCTTATATCAACCTACTAGGTATAATGTCTTAGGCAGGATTTCACAACAAGGACAGGTTTATCCAGGCAGTAGCCGGATCTTGAGAGCTAGTAACTGGCCTCAAGATACAAGCATCAGACCAACGCCCAACACATCTGTGACTTAGAGAACATGGAAATGCTGATTATAATTCAGGGTACAAGTTATGGAGTCTTGCAGGCAAGGAATTAAACTCCAGATACCTTATCCTCTTGCTGTATTGCTATGAAAACCTGAGCCAATCGTCTAACTTTCTGTGTGTTTGTTTCCCAGTCTGTCTAGCAGAAAAGAACACCTCTGCTAAGCAGAATGCCTGATCTGTGATAGCTACTTTTTCTACGTTTCTTTTTTCTCCCTTCTTGGCTTTTCTCCTAAGGATCTATCCTACACAAAGGCTTTTTCTCCTGCAGCATAGCTCAAAAGATTGCCTCATCTTCAACATGCCACTCTTACCTACAGAAAATCTTCATTTGGTATCAGAAGAAGCTGTAGGTAGATGCCTCCTCTTCCACATCTTCCTCGGTCATTCACTGAAATATAAGGCCCCAGACTCAGCTCTCCAGGTGCTAGTGAGGCATGTATTTCTGTACATGGGTACAAAAGTCCCTATCTTCTACAGCTCGGAGTCTGCATAAGCTCTAAATTTATCTGTTGGAAGGACCCTAGGGTTTGAGGTTGCTGTCCTCTCAGTGCGGATAGCCATTTTGAGCTCATTGTTGAGGTGCAGGACGCCCTCTTCCCAGCAGGCCCTCCTGCTCTCTGCCTGACTCCATCTGAAGAGTGTCTCTAGACACAGATGTCCCTAACCACATTTGATAACGGCCTGTGACACGGCTACCTGCTGGCCCTCCCCTCCCTGTGCCTATAGGATAATTAGGTACTATGTTTCCATCCATATGATAGGAGTGTGCTGTTTAATGCAAATCAAGCATCCTTGAAGTGCCTAGTCCCAACCAGTTATGTACACCTATTCTTGGAGCCCCCCGCCCACTCCCCAGCTCCATGAAGTGGTTCCTAGAGTGTTTGATTTCCGTACATGCTCACCAGCCTTTCCAGCCTTGCTCCTTGTCCAGTGCTCCTCCTAGAGGAGCTGGTGGGCTGGTGGGTGACAGCTCCCCAGGCAGGAGGAGAACTACACTTATCCAAGCCTGTTCTTACAATCAATATTTCATGTATGTTTAAGTAGTTCTCCAGCTCTCTGCTGTCCATGGCTACCATTCCACTGCGTCTATTTCAAACTGCAGTGATGTGCCACATTGTTCGGCGTCCTCACTCCTCCACTCTACTGCAAGCTCATGAAAACAAAGTATCTAACTTAGGGTACGCCTTAGGTTATGTAGAGGACCTGACCTCTACAGAGCATATGTTCAAGACGTGCGTGTTGACTGACTGACTTAAGGAATAAATAAATAAAGTGTTTTCATTATTCATCATTGAACATTGAGATCTGGGGAACAATGATTATCAATCACATAAGGAGTTTTCTTCCTTTACAGACTTTGTAAATTGATATGCATCATTTCTTCATGTTTACTTCACTAACAGATCTGTTGGATTGTTTAGAGTATTTTAAAAAAAATTAAATTTCTTTGAAAATCAATCTAATTTATTAATTAGTTAATTAATTTTGCATGCATATGTGGACATGCTATAGTGCACATGAGATCCGAGGGCAGCTCTCAAATGGAGTCGGTTCTCGCCTGCCACCTTATGGAATCTCGGACTCAAACTCATGCCATCCAGCCTTTGTGCAATGTCTCTGCCCACTAAGCCACCTCACTGGCCCGTGCTGAAAGATTTTTCAAGGATTAAATTGCACAAGAAGACCCTACATATCACCGTTTCTTCTCTTCGCATACCATTCTTTTTCACATATGAAAAACAAACGTAAAATATATTTCTACACACAGGGTAGAAACAATAGTTCATGGTAGACAAAATTAAACTATTACTAAAATTGAAACTATTGCAAAGGACTAATATAAAAAGCAGAGTGAAAAAAGAAGAAAACTTTGGGTTTCTGATGATTAACTAAAGATCAAGAAAATTGCTGTAATTGTCGGAAACAAAATGGATGCATGGGTTGCAAGACATTATTGCACAGGCTTAGAATGCACACATGCACGAACACACACACACACACACACACACATTCATACGTATAGGCAAATTAATTTCTCCATTAAATGTCATGGTTCTGCTGCATATAGATACCAAGGAACTAGAGTTTTATGAATTTTGCTCAGTACAACTTCGATTTGAAGGCCTGTAAGTGACAGGTTACAGGGGCCTGGTGTGAGAAACTGCAGTGTTCCCATGGGAATCCCTAAATTCCCACACCCTCTGAGTTTTGAAAGTCACCATAGCAACAGCTGTGTATATCATCACTCCAAAGCAGATAGGCCACAGCTGTAAGGTCTGCTGGGGATCCAATCACACCCTGTCTGGCTAAAAATTAAGTCACAGTCTCACTCCAAGTTTCCTGAGAATCTCTGAGGCTTTGAGCTCATCCCAGGAGAAATAATTAAGGCCACACTGACTTGGGTAGCATATGGGATGGCACTATGTCATTAGCCATTTATAGTTCTGGAGTGACGGTCATTTCAGAAAGCAGCTGACCGAAAGGTCTCAGGTGCAGCCCTTCTGTGTGGCCCAGAGGAAAATGTACTCAGCACCAATGTCCAAGACTGAGTTGTCTCCACTAAAAAAGCTGGCGAGGATCCACAAAACAAATTCACTAACCACACCTTTCGCAAAAAGGCGAGGGCTTTAACCGAGTGCTGTGCTTCACGTTAAGGAGTGCAGGCTCTCACTCAAGAACTCAAATAAATGTCCTAGATTGCCTAGTTCTGACACTGTCTGAGTGCAACTGGGAAAATATACACTGTAGAGATATACAAGTGGACAGAACCCACACAGGCTTTCCACACCCTTCCTGAGCTCTCTCTCTCTCACACACACACACACACACACACACACACACACATACATGCACACACACGATCTCTCATCACAGAAGAGATAGATAGTGAGAGTTTTCATTTCTCAGGCACATCTCATAGTGATCCTCTAAGTATCAGAACTAGCATATCTAAAGACTCACTGTAACAGCTGACTCCTCCTCCCAGCATATATGTGTTTTTGAAATAGGATATTAGACTCTAGAGGGCTTCTCTGCCCTGGCTAGCTCCCAAATAATCGAGATGAGACAGAGACTTCTTGGATTTATGCAAGCCTTAAAGCACAATAACTGCGCAGGTATCAACCCTCTAAGTTATTTTGTTATTTCCCAGCTACACTCCCCATGTTACTTGCCTTAATCGCTTGTGTCTGGGCTGCTTCTGTTCTGTCAGGCCAGTCCCCATGGCCACATACTCATGGCCAATACTTCCTTACCCCAGCCTCCTCTCCTCCTGATACATCTTCTGCTTTCTCTCTCTTCTCCTCGTGGCCTTATGGTTTCTCTCTGATTCCAAGCCTGGGAACCTGTCCTATTTCTCTTCTGCCCAGTTACAGGCTTCTATCTATTTTACTAACCAATTAACTTTCAATTAGGTAGAGGAAAATTTACACAACAAAGACCTGTCTTTGTGAGAATGTGCTGGGCAGCAACCAGATCTTGGGGGCCAGTCATTAGCATTAGAATACAAAGCACCAGACCAACATATATGCTCAGGTTGACCATTGAAAATGCATATCATGCCAGGGGAAAGTGATCAAGGATCAGACAACAGAGGGCATGTCAGAGCCATGCCAGGCCCAGAGGAAGAGGATGCAGACAGTCCTGATGAGACTTGGTAGGCTGGGGTCACATGGGTCCTTCAGAAGACTAGCAGAAGGGGATAGGGGGAAATAAGAAGGGAGGGTGGGACCGGGAAGGGGCCTACAATTGGCATGTAAAGTGAATAAATTATAAAAAAAATATATTTAAGAAAAAGAAAAAGCATATCATGTTTAATGGGCAGCATGCCCATCATGAACACATCTTAACAACTGAGGGCCTCTCAGCCAACATATTATACCCGATGTACCAGGCAAGATCCACATCATGAGAGATGCCATTGTACATAAACCCAGGCACACTTATTTATGGATTCACCTGGGAAAGCATAGGCACATATACTCAGTCCTACACACATATGTGCATGGCTCTGTCCTGTCGTGACTCTGGAGCTACATCTCTTGCCTCCTTACCCCAACTACTTTGAATTCTCCTTCTCTTCCTTTGCTATGCCAACCTGAGCTAGACCTCCCAGCTTGGCACAGAGGAATTGTGCAAGATTCTGTGTGAAACTATCAGTATAGGTGATATCAGTATAGGCTATCAGTATAGGTGAGTAATGTCATCCAGAGGGTGAGTCTGTGTCTGTGTGGCTGGGGTTGCAGCATGCTGCAGCTCCACAAGGTGAGACAGTGGTCAAGGTGTTGAAAGATGAGGACAGAGGCCAGATACCCGAAGAATGTCAAGAAGGAAACTCAAAAGGAGGGAGACAAGTAAGGGAGGAGGTATGAGAGGAAATTCTAAAGCTTTATCCCCTTCCCTTCTCCTCAGAAAAGCCACACACCCCCTTACAAACCCGCCCTGACTCATCCAATGGCATCAGAACTTAATACATTCTCTTCTGCTGAGGACAGACAAGGCAGACCAGCTAGGGGAAAGTGATCCAAGCGCAGACAACCAAGTCCTTGTCAGATTTCAGAGAATCAGAAATAGTTCTGCCTCAAGAGCCAGCTATACCACCCCTGGGCATATACCCAAAAGATGTTCCACCATATAAGAAGAACACTTGCTCAACTATGTTCATAGCAGCTTTATTTGTAATAGCCGGAAACTGGAAACAGCCCATATAGTCCCTCAACTGAAGAATGGAGAGAGAAATTGTGGTAAATTTACACAATGGAATACGACTCACTATTAAAAACTAGGAAATCATGAAATCTGTAGGCAAATGGATGACGGAACTAGAAAATATCATCCTGAGTGAGGTAAACCAGACCCAGAAAGACACACATGGCATGTACTCACTTATAAGTGAATATTAGCCATATAGTACAGGACAACCTGTACTATAGACTCAAAGAAGATAACAAGGAGGGATCAAGGGAGGATACTTGAATCCCACTCAGAAGGGGAAATAGAATAGATGTTGAAAGTGGATGAAGAGAGGGAACTGGGTGGGAGAAGGTGTGGGGAAGAGAACAAGGGTGGGGATCAGACATGGGGAGTGTAGAGGTGGGAGTCAAGAGGGCTGGGGGCGAGAAGGGAAACCAAGGTGTAAGGACATCTCTGAGACCAGCTGGAGACCTGCAACAGAGTAGGCTCCTGGGAGGATACAGTGGTGACTCTACCTGAGACTCCTAGCTTCGAGAGACATGGAAACTGAAGGGGCCACCTCCTAGCCAGGTGGGACTTCTAGTGGAGAGAGGGGGGACACCAACCCACCTACAAAACCTTTGAACAAAAAAATTATCCTGCCTACAGTATGTACAGGGATAAAGATGGAGCAGAGAAAGAGGAACGGCCAACCAATGATTGGTCCAAGCTGAGACCTACCTTTCAGGAGAAAGCCAACCCCTGATACTATTAATAACACTCTGCTATGCTTGCAGACAGGAGCCTAGCAAGGCTGTCCTCTGAGAGGCTCCACCGAGCAGCAGAACAGATGCTGAGACCCACAGCCAAACATTAGGTGGACGTAGGAGAGTTTTGTGGAGGAGTGTGAGGAAGGATAGACAGTCCCAGAGGGGACAAGAACCCCTCAAGAAGACCAACTGTGTCAGATAACCTGGGCCCTTGGGGGCTTACAAAGATTGAAGCACCAACCAAAGAGCATACGTGGACTGGAGCTGCAACACATATGTAAATGATGGACAGCTTGGTCTTCTTGTAGGTCCCTAGCAATAAGGAGAGAGTGGGGTCTCTTCTGACATGGACTCAGTGCCCATTCTTAACCTTATCCCCTGCTGTAACTTCTGAGGTTGTAGATGGATCCCTCCAACTGTTGAACCTTCTGGGATTCTCTGGAGTACACAGGAGTGCTGGTCCTTTTGTTGTTGTTGTTCTGTTTTGTTTTGCTTTGCAAATTGTCAAGTATTAAGCGGTGAGTTCTTACCTACATTTGTTTTTTTAAAAAAGGTTATTTGCTGCCCTTCCTCAAAGTAAAAGCCAATGAAAAATGAAAACGCAAGCCATCTGTTTACAGCTATGAACAATTTCTTGCAGCACATTTCTATCTGCTTTTCATTTTTAAATTGCATAAATATGTGTTTAACGTACATGTATATATTTTCCAGTATGTATACACATATACATGCATGTATGTATGTGTGCACAAATATATCAGCACAAGTTTCTCTCTACCCTCCACACACTTTTATACTTTTTTTTTGAGACAGACCGCAACTATATAGTCTTGAATTCATTATATAGCCCAGGATGACCTTCAACTTTTGACAAGCCTTCTCTTCAGTCCCCCAGGAATGAAACTGAAGTCCACCTACACGGCCACCCCGCCTGACTAATTAACTATAACTGATCTTTCAGAAAACTTACTTGTTTCACTTTATGTGATGCACAGGGGTGTTTCGTCTGTGCACGAAATGCTTGACCTGTGAGAGATGGAACAGCCTTCACCATACCAGTACGCCCTTGGGATCCTAGAGCAACCATGACAGAATTGGAGGATGTGTGTGTGTGTGTGGAAATAAAGCAGTGAAGTGGAAGGTTGGTGGATTTAAAGGGAGCATCCTTCCACCTGAGTGTTACAGAGATTCATTTGGAAAATAAATGAGATTGTGGCCAAGCACTTCTGTGAATCAGGTGAAACAGGCCACACCAGCTAGAGTGTAACAGGATGATGAAACCATTTGACTTTGAGACTTCCTTTGACGATTAAGTCCCAAGCACCTAGCCATGGCCAGCGCACAGAAATGCTCAAAACATGGCTGCATTATTAGAGCAGTATTTAAAGAAATAAATTTTACTTAAATGCCCACACTGTTTAAAAACTCGGTCAGTGCGGGTTTTTCTCAGTTACTCCTCAGTGGCAAATTTAAAAGTTGGACCCTATCCATGAGGCACCAAAGTTGCATCACCGGTGTTCTACAGGCAGAGAGGAGAGAGTTTACATCACGTCAAAGGAACTCACATTTGTCATTTAATTGCTTTTCCTAAGAAAATAAAACAGGCCTTCCTTCAAGTGACTTTTAAGTGTATTACCCTGCTTTGAATTTGGTGCCCTCCCCTGCAATAACCACCTCCCGGGAATTTTATGTGGCTCAGTAAGATAGGAAACATGAAGCTTTGTTGCCATGACTGTTCTTTGGCTGCAGGGCAGGTATCCATTGCTTGGAACAGCTCCAAAGGGATAAACTAAGCCTGACAGCTGGACTCCCTCCTATCTCTAGACTGGGAATAATAACTCAATCAAATGGTCCATTCCTAAAGTTCTGGAGGAATCTAATATAAAGGACTTTGTGGTGACCCAGAAACTTGTATACTTTGAGAGCTTAGAATTCCTGGAAGACATTACTAAATCTAAAGTGACCATGCAGGGAGAGGGGCCCCAGAAACCACAACCACCACCATCTCTCCACCAGCACCACATCAGCCCTGTGATCCACCCTCCACCATGATGGATTTACTTCACTGCCTTCTAGATAATTCTTGAAAATTCCCCTGCTTTTGTCTTCAAAGAAGTGTTACAGATTTAGTAAGTGAAAATATAAGATGATAGTTAAATCTGAATTTCTAGTATATAAGTAACTCTAGGCTTAGTTCTTCTGATGAATTGCACTTTAACCCCTCAAAGTAATCCTTTATATTTATGGTTGGGGGAAGTGACTCATTTTAAGGCAACAATGAACTGGAAAAAAAATTCCCTTCCTTCCTTCCTTCCTTCCTTCCTTCCTTCCTTCCTTCCTTCCTTCCTTCCTTCTTTCCTTCCTTTCTCCTGTTACATGCATTTATTTATCCAGATGGGGTGCAGGGGCATCATGGTATTTGTGTCACGTGGAGACCCTAGAACACCTTACAGAGTCAGTTCTCTCCTTTTGCACTGGGTTCCAGGGCCAGAACTCACGTCACCAGCCTTGGTGGCAAGGGCCATTACCACTAAGTCGACTCATCAGCCAGAGTGTTTTTTGTCTGCTTGTTTGTTTTCTCATCACATGCCCTTCAGGTAGAAAGAAGTGAATGCTTCAGTTTTAGGTACCATATCTGTAATTCACCTTAGGATAAAAGTTCTGGCCCATAGGCTCAGCAAATGGTGTCAAGGTTTCACAGTTGAGGGAAAGGGAGAGCTCAGAAACTCTGAGGAAAAGGTAGAATAAGATATACGAACGTGAAAGGCTGAGAGATCTTGATCAGGTGCTTAGGAGTCTACCTTGTTGAACACTAAATTAGAAAAAAGTTAAAGAAGGAAAAAAAACACGAATGGTGGGAACTAGAAAAGATCATCTTGAGTGAGGTTACCCAGAAGCAGAAAGACACACATGGTATATACTAACTCATAGGTAGGTATTAGCCATATAATATAGGATAAACGTACTAAAATCTGTACTCCTAAAAAAACTAAACAACAAGGAAGACCCTAGGGAAGATGCTCAATCCTTATTCAGAAGGACAAACGTGATTGACATCAGAAGAAGGAGAAGACAGGACAGGACCCTACCACAGAGGGCCTCTGAAAGACTACTGATCGCGATATTGAAGCAGAGGCTGAGACTCATAGCCCAACTTTGGGCAGAGTGCATGGAATCTTATGAAAGAAGGGGGAGATAGAAAGTCCTTGAGGGGACAGGAGCTCCAAAAGGAGACCAACAGAGCTATAAAAACTGAGCGCTGGGGGCCCTGAAGAGATTGATACCACAATCAAGGACAATGCATGGAGAGGACCTAAAACCCAGCTCAGATGCAGCCCATAGGCTCAGTCTCCAGTTGGGTTCCTAGTAAGGGGAGCAGGACTTTGTCTGGCACGAACTCAGTGGCAGGTTCTCTGATCACCTCCCCCTGGGAGGTGCAGCCTTGCCAGGCCACAGAGGAAGACAATGCAGCCAGTCCTGATGAGACCTGATAGGCTAGGGTCAGATAGAAGGGAAGGAGGACCTCCCCTATCAGTGGACTAGGGGAGGGACATGGGAGGACATGAGGGAGGGTGGGTTTGGGAGGGGATGAGGAAGGGGGCCACAGCCAGGATACAAATTGAATAAATTGTAATAAATGATAATAATTTAAAAAGAAAAAAGTAAATACCAAATGCAATTGTAGAATTTCAAATGTAAAAGAATTTAAGTCCAACTTAATTAAAAAAATGGATGAAATCAGGAGAAAGTACAGATTTTGAGGGATAAAGACTTTAAGCTTTATAAAAGTTAAAAATTTCCATTATTCTATTAAGCTAACATCATCTACTTCTCTATGAGAATTTAGAAGGAATTGAAGTAACTTTCCAATAAAAGTAGAAAACACACATAATTGTGTCTGTGCATGTACAACACAAAGAAGAGAGAGAAAGAGATAGGAGTAAGTGTGTATGCTTTAATCTTTAAGCCCAAGAAAGTGTGATCTTTCTGGACCAAAAAATAAAAGTAATTGCTACTGCTGCCTAATTCAGTATTTTATCCACTGTGTATTAAGGTCTCATTTTGGGTCCTATGGTGTCCCACAGAATGGGGATACAGATATGGAGAATGGCAGACAACATCTTGGAGTAGACATATTAAGTATATGCAATATTTTAAAGAAAGATTTATTGTGAAAAAAAATGGAGCAGGACAAAGAGTAGAGAGTGATGGATTTCTGGCAGTCTGTTGATTGATAGGTCAAGGAATTGTCCTCGTGTGAGGTAATACCTGAATAAGAATTTGGGTGGATGCAATGAGGAAATGAGGTCTGGTGAGGCAGAGGAGATCGTGCTCACACATTTGAGCCAATGGTGTAGGGGATGTCTGTTCCCCAGCTCTCTGTTCCTTCTCCATAGTTTCAGTCTGGGCAGCTGTTACTCCTCCCATCAACTTCAAACTTGGGCACATACCTTTCATTTGCCTTACTTGTCTGGAATTACATGTCATAAAATCCTATCTACCCAGAAGTTTTGATTCCTCTCGTGTATTATGGCACCTGCCATCAGAAGGCATGCCCTGATGGCTGCTGTTCTCAGAACCAAAGGCGCACACATGACTGAGCTATAGTCTGAAGCGGGAATTCCTCAGCCAACCCACAGAGCCTCACAGGAGTGGAGTTTTGGTTTATGGCCATTACTCCAGCTTAAACTGTTCTTCTAGATGCTGTGCAAGGAATAGAATATGGGGAGCAACACGGGGAAAGCAGGCATTAGCTGTTTCAAATTGTCCAGGTGAAAGACAATAGTGGTTAGACTTGGGGTTCAACAGTGGATAGTGTGAGAAGTGATTTTACATGACAAATATTTGATAGCTGAGTTATTGGGACGTCAGACCTTGTTGGCATTTTGGTGATGGGATTGCAGGTTAAGAAGGACCAAGATATCAGGAGAGTAATTCCCTAAAGTTTTGGCTCCTGGAGCTCCCACAGATACATGCTTTATTGGAGTCAAGAGTAACAAAATGAATACTTTCCATGTGGTAGTGTGTTGAAAATATATGTGATTTTCAAAACAGTCATCATTTTAGGTGGAAAAAGAAAAATGGAAACTGCGCTAAATGCTGAGGACCTCAGGGAACATATTGTATAAGAAATAACAAAGTGGTCTTATACAATATAAGACCACACCAAAGGGTCTCACCAAAGGGTCTCAAAGCTTGGAAAACCAAGGCAGGATGGTGGTGGTTCTAAGACAGCCTGGGGGATGTACTGAGTACCAGCCTAGCCTAAAGACACAGTGGGACCATGCCAGGAAGATTGGAAAAAAGAAAGGAGGAAGGGAGGGGAAAAGGAGGAAAGAAGGGAGGCAGGGAGGGAGGGAAGGAAAAGGATGGAAAGGAAGGGGAGTGAGGGAAGGGAGGAGAAGGAAATAGAGGAGGAGATAGGGAGAAGAGGGGAGGGAGGAGAGAAAAGGAAAGAGAAAGGAAGAGAGAAGAGGAGAGTGGGAAGGAAAAAGAGAGGGAAGGAGGGAAGGAAAGGGGGAGAAAGAGGGAGGAAAGAGAGGGGAGGGGAGGGAGAGAGAAGGGAGAGGAGGGGAAAGAACAGAAAGGGTGGAAGGAAAGAAGAGGAGAAGGGAAGGAAGAGTAAGGAAAGAGAAGGAAAGGAAAGGGGAGAAAGAAGGGAGGGAAGGGAAAGAAAGGGGAGAAGGAAGGGAAAGAGGGAATGGAAGGGAGGGGAAGGGTAAAAGAGGGGAGGGGAAGGAAGGATGAAGGGAAGGAACTGTATGTATCTATAGATTTGAATACCTATATTGTCTATCTCTTGCACACTAAACACAAACAATTCACACCACACTTTTAACTCCAAGTTGTAGCTACCTTTAAAAAATACAAGAGTCTGCAGGAAACTATATGAAAGAAGGGGAAGTTTGTATGCCATGGAAAGGATAGGAGCTCCACAAGGACCAAATATATCTGGGCACAGGTGTTTTTTCTGAGACGACACTCCACCAAGGACCATGTATGGATATAACCTAGAACCTCTGCTCAGATGAAGCCCGTGGTAGCTCAGTAACCAACTGGTTTCACATAGTATGGGGAACAGGGACTATTTCTGACAGGAACTCAATGGCAGGCTCTTTGACCTCCCCACTCCCCAAGGGAGGAGCAGTCCTGTTAGGCCACAGAGAAGGACTTGTAGCCATTTCTGAAGATACCTGATAAAACAGGGTCAGATGAAAGGGGAGGAGGTCCTCCCCAATCAGTGGACTTGGAAAGGGGCAGGGAGGAGATGAGGGAGTGAGGGTTTGGGAGGGAATGAGGGAGCTGGATAAAGTCGGGATACAGAGTCAATAAAATGTAAGAAAGAAAGAAAGAAAGAAAGAAAGAAAGAAAGAAAGAAAGAAAGAAAGAAAGAAAGAAAGAAAGAAGGAAAGAAGGAAGAAAAGAAAAAAGAAATAATGCTTTACTGTTATAAAACATATGCCTCAGATTCTGAGTATTAAAAATGTCATTCCTGACTCTTGAAAAAAAAAATACAAGAGTCCCAGCTGTCTCGCTAGTGGCTCTGACTAGAACTAGAGGGCACTAGAAGGGCATGCGTACAAAGAGTAGACAACCTAAACCTAAAGCAGGCAAGGGTAAGATAGCACATGGGATTTATCAGGGCATTCATATGAACAAAAACTGACATCAGCCTCTAACGCTTTTAGTGTGGGTACCCAGAAAAAACAGAGCTTCAAGAACGAGAGACTAAATTTGGGAGGGAAATTGTATCAGGCTTTAAATGTGCCGTGCACATGGTGATGGCAGGGGTATAGCTGGGTGGAGTAACGATGCAAAGAAAGAAAGAACTGGAAGAGTAATAGTAATCATGAGCCAGCAGCTGTGAGCCTTGCCAGTTGCTGGACAGTGTCTACAAACTGGGCACGTCCTAACTTAGTTGGGTCATGTAAAAAAAAAAAAAAAAAGAAAAAACACCAACAACCAGGTCCCAGGGTTTCTTAGAGAGGTGTGTGCTTCAGAAACAGCGGGGTCAGGCTGGTGGAAACTGTCAGGCTGATTCCAGAGCAGATCTGGATGGGCTGAGGGAAGGGCAGGTACGCTGAGCTTGGCGATCCAAATGTGTTCCTAGCTCTCCTTTCTCTACTGACAGTGCTTTTCCTTAGGACCCCAAAGTTTATCTGATCTGGTCTGTCTTTCCTGTTCATCCCAATTCTAAATTTTTAGTAGCGGGGAAGAGGGGACAAAAAAGCATTTTATTATTATGCTTCCTCGGTGCTTAGTGTAGCATTGGACATCATCAGTTTGTTCAACCTTTTATGCTACATTTATCTGACTGACCAGGCCTGGTTGGAAGAGGAGTAGAACTAGATGACAGCCTAAAGTCTTTGCCTATGGAGAAACATACCACCATAGCAGAGAAACCAGAAGTACAAGCTCAGCCCCAGAGTGTGCCATGGAGCCACTGCCATACATGCCACATGCAGTGACATTTAGTAGATGCTTGCAGAAACCGGAACTGTTTGTGTTCTCCTTGGCCTATTACTGGGAGAGTGTATTGATTTCTTAGGACTGCCACCATGAACTTCAACATACCAGGCAGGATTTTTACAACAAAAATGAATTCTCTTATAGCTCAAATGAATAAGTATCCAAATTCAAAGTGGCCACAGCGCTACATTCTCTCCAAAGGCCCTAAGAGAAGAATGCTTCTTGGCCTCTTCCAGCTGGTGGCACTGGTATTCTCTGTTCAGGGCAACTGACGTCAGGGTCTGCCTCTGTCTTCATATGCTCTTGTTCTCTGTGTCTCTGTCTTCCAGACCAGTGGTTCTCAACCTTCCTAATACTGTGACCCTTCAATACACTTCCTCATGCTGTGGTGATTCCCCCCCCAGGCATAAAATTATTTTTGTTGCTACTCCATAACTGTAATTTTGCCACTGTTATGAGTCATAATGTAAATATTTTTGGAGACAGAAGAAAGGGGTCATAACCCACGGGTTGAGAACCACTGTCCTACAAGGATTTCATCACTGCTTGAGGTCGGTCTTAAATTCAACAACCTTTAGCAAATTGTACTTGAAAAGATCCTGTTCCCAAGTAAAATCATATTCTAGGTTCTGATATTCACATCCTAAAAGGGGGATTTTAAAAGTAAAAAACACTCTTCATCAGGAACAACTGGTGGTAAATAAGTCCTGCCTAAACTGGGCCAGTGGAAAAGTTGGACCTCTTAGGACTAGCCACTCAAGGAAGCAGAAGTCTAGGCTAACTATTTCCTATCCCTCTGTTGGTCATGCATTCTGGTCTGTCTAGGTCACCAGCATTCTCTCCTGCCGTAGACTGGCCTGTCAATAAGACTAATGACAGGGCCCTGGCAGCATCAGCCCCTGTATCCTTCCATCTTCACAGTCAGAAATGATCAAATCATGTCACCCAATTTTGGCCAGGGAAATCTTAGGACTCACTGTGCCGGCTGTCCTAGAGAGAGAGAAAGATAGAGAGAGAGCTATGCTAAAGGAATCTTGGAAAGAAAAATACTGTAAATATTCTCTTTAGAGACTCCATAAAAGAACCAAGAGGGCTGAAGCCATTACCAAGGTAAAGAGGTGAAAAGAAATGTTTTGACTTAGAATATTTCATATCTATTTATAAAAGAAACTGTTGCTCTTTTGATAAAGTAACAATTTAAGATATCTTAAAGCATTAAGACAAAAATCAAAGGGAGCAATTAATTTGACTGATGGAAAAATACAAGCTAGGCATCTATCTTGATGCCTAGAATAGAACTGACCTTACCCTTTTTTAACTGGAGTTCTCCATGGGCTCTCTATTCTGAACTCCTTACATAGGGTGTGAAGAGTAAGGATTGGGTGACTTTTCTCAGAGGTCAGATAGTGAATATTTTAGGCTTTGCATTTCAAGAGGCAAATTTAAAGTATTACACTACATTACCATAACCATTTAAATATGATAACTTTAAAAAGTGGGAAAATTCTTTCTTAGCTCAAATGTGAACAAAGGCTGACAAGCTATATTTGCTTTGGAAACCCAACTTTTTGACCTCTGGGTTCTTAAAAGTCATCTCCTTTTGACTTGGATCTCCTCCTTCTCCTTCTCCTCCTCCTCCACCCTCCTCCTCTTTATTCTTTTAAGTGTTTCTCTGTGTAGCTCTGACTGTTCTGGACTCAGTAAACCAGGCTGGCCTTGAACTCAAAGAGATCTGTCTACCTCTGCCTCCTAGAGTGCTGGGATTATGGGTGTGCATCACCATGCGTGGCTGAGTTGGGTTTTCTTAAATTCACAATCAATTATCTTTAAAGTGCTTACATCTGTAGCAGTCCCTCAGTTTTGCTTTCCCCTTTTATCCCTGAAGACACGGGACCAAGGAAAGAAGCAACCGACCTGCACTTCCTCAGCTCTAGTCTACAACAAAACTCAAAAGGGAACATGGGTCCTGACCCCCAACCCCAGATCTGCACCTCTATTCCATGATGACCTTTCCAGACCTGAAACCCAGGAACCTCTGCTAAGCTAGCATCAGTCACGTACTGGGTCTTCCTCCAAAAATGGATACAAACGATGTTACAAACTTGAACAAGAACTATGACAGTGGTGACAAGAAGGGAGTTGGTCTGCTTGAGACATACACATTCGTACCTTCAAGGTATCTGGTACTACAACTTCATCAGCTTCCCAACACCTCCATAAATGGCAATAATACCATTAATGGTGACAACTAAAGAGCAGCATGTACTCCACGCCCACACAATACTATTGCTGGATTTTAAAGCACCCATGCATCTGAAATATTCCAAAGGGGAAATACATACATACATACATACATACATACATACATACATACATATTGGAAGGTTTGCTTTTACAGGAGACAGTATCTGAACACATTACCCAGGTACATCACATGACCTAATTCATTTGTCATTACTGAGGCGAGGGTTGAGAGCTTATAATTTATGGCTGCCGCGTGCCTCTATAAATTAAAATAGGGAGGATGTCCAATCTAGCTCATAGGAATGGCGTTCCACCCATGAAGCCAAACACTCAAAGGTGGAGAGCAGCCAGCATGGCATGGAAAGCTTTTGTGTGATAATTTCTTGTGTTTCTTGGCATAAGGCAGATTGATTCCACAGCTGACACCTTCCTCCGCCCTCTCCAGAGGGTGATTCACTCTCTTCTGTTATGAATTTTGACCAGTATTTCATCAAGAACCTGCACCTGGTACCATGCGTTCACCATGAGACTGCCATGGAAACAGCAATCCTTGCTGAAGGGCCGCTGGCTGCCCTGCTAGCAATAGAAAAGAAAAAGAATGGAAAAAGTCTACTTTAAACACTAAATATAAATAGTCCATGTTAACCCATCAGAGCAAAATAAGCAGCGTTGTTCCACGGACTGTGAAGTAGGCATCCCAGTTGCCTCCATGCTGTTCTAGACTTACACGTCAAAACACCTTAGAGTTCAAAATACTGTTCCCTCTTCTTACAGCCCCACTTCCCAAAATCACATAATGAATAAGATATAATAAATAAAAGAGAGAGGGTGAAAACCCCTTTCTCAAAGGTCAGACCAAAACTGGCAGCAGACTCCATTTACTTTGGAGAGGGCTTTCCAACCTCTAGCACAGGTCTTGTGTCAGAAAACCTTCACAGTTGCCTGTTTTTATTTTTTATTTTTCTTTGTTAAATCGCAACCTTTTGCTGAAGCTTTTCTTGTGGTGTAAGACTCTTTCCTAGCTGGGTATCACGCTCAGCAATTCTTGACTTCCCTTTCCCACGCCACCCCCTACCCAACACCAGCCAGAGCTTCGACACATTCAGCACCGATGAAAAATGGCTTGTGTTCATCCCGGAAAAGTGTACCTCCAAACTACCAGATGGCATAACTTCCAGAGCGTGGAAAGGGTAAGTAAACTCCATTTGGAGACTCGTTAGTTCGTGTCATTGTTTCTCAGCTCTAGCTGGACACCAGGGATCCCCAGGAAGCTAGTGTGGAAAGGATTTGCTACCCATGCCCAACCCTAGACCACCGTCGCTTCCTCTCTCAGGGATGCAAGAGCGCTTCTCTGTTGTAAGAGCTGTGCATGTGAACCACAAACCTACATTCGAAATTCTACCCTATCCCCCGTGACCCTCAGCTTCTTCCAGCTCCCGAGTGGAACACTCCTATATACTGTTGTATATTTCCCGGAAGCCCTGAGGACAGATGTATCTCTTCAGAAATTATTTGCGTGTGTGTGTGTGTGTGTGTGTGTGTGTGTGTGTGTGTGTGTGTGTTAAAATATTTAACACCCTCAGAAGAGCCTAGGGCAGTACCCCATAATTAAATGCATTAGCATTCTGCAGCCACACAAACACTCATACCATGTGAACTAAACAATGTCTATAAATAACCTTATCTTAGCTGAGGTCAGGTTTTGCTTCCAAATGAGTCAAGAAACTTTATCTTCCATTTCAGAGCTTTAAGATGGGGGTAAGAAATTCTACCACTGGGTTAGCCAGATAGCAATAGTCAACCACAGCCAACCCAGTTCTCGAAGAAGGCTTAGTGACATACAAATTCCCAAGAACTTATACAAATCCTAATACACTGAATTACAGCAGTATCTCAAATCATTAAGTCAGCAGAGGCCTATTTAAGCAGGTAATGATTTTAAAGTAATCATGAAAAAAGAAAATGCCATGGGAAAGAGGTTAGCAGATTCATGGTCTAGCACTGATTATAACCGAAAGCAGGTTTGAAATGTATGCTGACTCAGTTTTGAACAGATGAGGAAAGAGTTGGAAGACAGAGGAAGGCACTGAGAGACGCAACACAGCACCAAACCTCACTGAGACAGAGAAATTAGCATTGCTTTTTTAATTTTTATTTTATTTTATTTTTAATTACACTTTATTTACTTCATATCCCACCTCTAGTCCCCTCCCCCCTCCCCTCCCAAACCCTCCCTTCTTTCCCTTTTTCCACGAATGCCCCTCCCCATGTCCACTGGTAGGGGAGGGTTCCTTTTTTTCTTCCTTCTGATCCTAGTCTATCAGATCTCATCAGGAGTGGCTGCATTGTTTTCCTCTGTGGCCTGGTAAGGCTGCTCCCCGCTCAGGGGGAGGTGATCAAAGAGCAGGCCAATCAGTTCATGTCAGAAGCAGTCTCTATTCCCATTACTATGAAACCCACTTGGGCACTGAACTGCCATGGTCTACATCTGTGCAGGGGTTCTAAGTTATCTCCATGCATGGTACTTGGTTGGAGTATGAGCCTCAGGAAAGACCCCTGTGTTAGCACTGCTTTTTAAAAGCTCACGTGCCTTGCCTTTCATTGGATCCATGCTTCGCCATCAGGTGAGCAATGAGACTCCGGCTTAAAGAACCTTCTCTGCATCTTCGCCTGTGTCAGCCCCTTACTCCAGCTTCCATCCTGATACCAGCTAAACACAGTACCAGCTGTGCCTAAATTTCCTGCTGATGTGGCCACCTATCATAGACCATTTTAGAGCATTTGATTAGTTGAGCTGTAATATATCATTTGCTATGAATTAAGGTTTTTCCCACTTTTAGGCTTCATCTTCTAATCAGATTATAACCTGTTTTTGTAAATCTCACGTTTCCTCCTCAATGCCTACTAGAGTGCCTTGTACAATTTAAACTTTCAATAATTTGATTTCATTTGACACCTAAACCTAGGCTGTCAAAAAAAAAAAAACTGCAGGCAAGGAACATATGAATCACCATTTTTTTTCCTGGTTTAAGATGTGTCCACATGACCTAAAAAGGGGTTTGAGAAATGTAAAATCCAACGGTGAGCACCAATTCTAGAAATCACCAAAAATATAAAGTCTAAAACACAGGTGAGCTATTTGAATGGCTGTTCTGTACCCAGATGAGCTGGGGGTTTTTTGTTTGTTTGTTTGTTTGTTTGTTTTTTCTTTCTTTTTTTATTTTATTTTTTTATCAGTTACATTTTATTAACTCTGTATCCCAGCCGTGTCCCGATCCCTTGTTCCCTCCCAGTCCCTCCCTCCCTCCCTCATCTCCACCGTGACCCTTTCCAAGTCCACTGATAGGGGGGGACCTCCTCCCCATTCATCTGATCCTGTTTTATCAGGTATCTTCAGGACTGGCTGCAAAGCCCTCCTCTGTGTCCTAACAGGACTGCTCCTCTCTTCGGGGGTGGGGAGACCAAAGAGCCAGTCATTGAGTTCCTGTTAGAAATAGTCCTTGTTCCCCTCACTTTGGGAAACCAATTGGTTACTGAGCTACCACAGGCTACATCTGAGTGGAGGTTCTAGGTTATATCCATACATGGTCCTTGGTTGAATGTCAGCTCTTTTATTGGATGTTTACAAAGGTAACTGAATGAAAAACCCCCAAGTAACAAAGGGAAAACTTTAAGTTATTAAAACAAAAGTCTTAATTACACTAACAGTTAATAGAAAGGGGCATGTCACTGCCAGCTCAGCAAACAAAACCAGAAATGTGAACACGATTTGACATCCACAAAATGACACACCTAGAGAGATCGCACAAGCAGCCCAGGCTCCATTCTTTGTTCTACAGCTCATGCAAGCATCTGTCACAGGGAAAAACACACGTGGTACTCACTCCAAGATTCATAGGAAAAAATCTCGAAGCTTTCACAGAAACAGAACATTCTGGGATTGGTTAGAGGCTGAACAGGGCTTCTATTAGAAGAAGAACATTTGAGAGACTGGTAAAATAAAAATACATTGTTTAGTGGAAGAGAGTGACAGAGACAGGGAGTCTTGCTGTAGGGATATGACTGGCCGTCGGAAAATCAAAAGGATGTGAGATGGAATGGAACACGAATATGCCGCAACCTACAGTGAGAGCCTTACCGGAAATGTGGGCGTGAATTCTGAAATGCATGTTTTATCCTGATGCTGTGGCAAGGATGGGGGGGGGGGTCTGTTCTTCTTTACACTGTGAGCACTCTGAGGCATGATGACCGAGACAACAAGCCTTTGCCTGTAACTCACCACAAATACTTGGTCCCCAGCGAGCTGATCCTCATATTTCCCCTGGATTCCTTCCCTAGTAATGTATCCTAGTAAGTCGTAAACTGCTTAAAACAAATAGAAGTGGAAAACAGCACAGGTCAAAGACTCCACTGGGCACTCTCTATCAAACCTGCCTTTTCCACAGGACTTGCAAGAAACTATTGACACGTCTGGGAAGCCTCCCTAAATCGAGATACCTTGGTCGTGTTGTTGTTTCTGTCAGTCTAAATAAATGTTAAGACTTCATTAAGGCGGGGCAGCGGGAAGAGCAGGTCCAAAGGGAGAAGTTATTTCACCTTTAACGGTCACAAGTGTCGTGTGCATTTGTATAGCACGGGCATGAACATGTCAAGAACTCAGAGAATCAGGTTTTCTACACCAGAGATCAACATACATGTTGGCTTTTTCGGGTTATAAAGTGCTGATAAAACCTGTCACCTGTAAACCCATCCTCCCTCTGGCTCAGGCAGCGAAATGGTGAGCGCTTCATATACCCGTTATGTTGATGTCCACAGAAAACCAAAGACGTTATTAACAAATATTTTTATTATTACAATTTATTCGCTTTGTATCCCAGTTGTAAATCCCTCCCTCGTCTCCTCCTTGTCCCACCCTCCCTCCCACTTCCTCCCCTATCCCTCTTCCCTAGTTCACTGATAGGGGAAGTCCTTCTCCCCTACTGTCTGACCCTAGCCTATCAGGATTGTCTGGATCCTCTGGCAGGCTGGCTAGGTCATCCCACTAGGGAGAAGTGATAAAGGAGCAGGCAACCGAGTTCATGTCAGAGAATGGCTCTTCTCCCCTTACTATAGAACCCATATGGAGACTGAGCTGTCTATGGGCTACATCTAGGCAAGGGGTTAATGTCTTCTCTATGCATGGTCTTTGGTTGATGCATCAGTCTCTGTAGTCCCTCCTGGGGCAGCTTTTTTATTTTATTTTATTTTATTTTATTTTATTTTATTTTATTTTATTTTATTTTATTTTATTGCTCTCCTTGTGGGGCTCTTGTCCCCTCTGGATCTTTCTATCTCTCCCTTCTTCCTTAAGTCTTCCTACACTCTGTCCAAAGTTTGGCTGTGAGTCTCTGCATCTGCTTCAATCTCCTGCCAAGTGAAGTATTTTAGAGAAGATCTGTGGTAGGCTCCTGACCTGTTCTCTTCTACTGCTTCAGGTGTCTATACTGTTTTCCCTTCTTAATGAGAATTAAGCATCCAACTATGTTCATAGCAGCTTTAGTCGTAATAGCCAGAATCTGGAAACAACCTAGATATCCCTCAGCTGAGGAATGGATACAGAAATTGTGGTACATTTACACAGTGGAATACTACTCAGCTACCCAAAACAAGAAAACCATGAAATTTGCAGTCAAATGGATGGAACTAGAAAAAGTCATCCTGAGATAACCCAGAGACAGAAAAACACTCATAGTATGTCCTTACTTATAAGCAGATATTAGCCATCTAATATAGGATAAACATACTAAAATCTACAGACCTAAAGAAGCTATTAACACCTCTTTTCATAGTAAAAATAAAAGTTCAAAACTCTCCCGGGTACATCTGATTCTACAGCTTCTTGGTAACCACTATTAAAATGGTAAATGATCACTGATGAACTTCCCATGGTGAGAACAAGAAGAAAAGTTGGTTGAGTATCGTGAAGAGAAACTATTTGGATCCAAGAGTACCAATGCTGCTGCAGCTTTGTTGTAATTAGTTAAATGATCTCAAGCTCACGCGCTGACCCCCTAGATTCAAGGTGCTTTTTATCTCTAACAGTGGTCTCATTTCAAGACAATCCTTCGGGCTTTTTTGGGCTGTTCAGCGTTTGAGAGTACTATCACGTTTGAGAATCAAGTTCAGGTTTTCTGCACTCCTTATCTTACTCTTAAAAAACTCTGACTGATTCTTAACCTCGAACAGTAACACTCCTGATAACACATGCAAAACATCGCACATAGCATCTGAGAGACCCAGCCCTTCATCTGGCCCTTGCCCCTTCACCAGTTTATTAGGAATCGAACCAGGATTGTCCCTGCGCAAGTACAACCTACAGCCCCACAAGAAAATGTCAAAGGCAAAATAGAGCAAATATAAATAATCATTTTACGTGTGTGTTAAGTTTTTATAACAGTGCTTTAAATTTATAAATGGATGCCGTTTCCATATCCGGGCATCCATCAGACCCAGTCACAAGTCTGCTTTATATATTGTTTCCATTACGACATCCTCTGAAAATGTCCGTCTGCTCACGTGTATGGAGTGAAGATAAGAGCATAAAGCTGACACTTGTCAGTATTTAATAGGTTTCACTCGGGGCCATTGAAACTAATCTCTGTGTTGTCGTGAAAAAGCAAACTTCTTAGTATAATTTATTAGAGTCATTTATTTTATTTTATCTTACGTTATGTGTGCTTTGCTTGTGCACATGTGTGCACCTATTGTCCACGGAGGCCAGAAAAGGGTGTCAGGTTCTGTAGAACCAGAGTTACTTATGGTTGTGGGCTACCATATGGGCGTTGAGAGCCCAGATCCTATTTAAGAGCAGCAGTTCTCTTAATCACTGAACCATCTCTCCAGCCCCATCAAACTTCTTAACTTTTAGCAAACCAGTGTGCACAGTTATTCACATTTTTCAAACATTGATTTGTTTGTTTAAATCAACTGGAAAGTCTTCACGTAACTCTTTTCTCTCATGCATGAGTGTGTGGGAAGATGGACAACACAGACAAACATCCAAAGGGGATTGTGCACATTAACCTAACGATGCATTTGTGGTCCAACTCTGTGTCAGAGCACATGCCCTGGCCTTAGCATCCCTTCATGTAACATTTTAGGACTTTTGACACACTTACTTTTTCTTTCTAACACACACTATCTCAAAATAAATAACAAGAAAAACCAATGTATTTCTTATTTATATATTGTAAACCTGATTTAGGAAAAACATGTTTCTAGGACACTGTGTTTCCAACAACCTCGGCAGTTTATAGCACCTCAAAGAGCATGAGAATATGAAGTGGTTTACACAGTCTGGGAAAGGCTAGGTTAAAGTGTTAACTGGAGACATTAATATTTGGGCATTTAAATTTCTGGGATAGTGCATTAACTAAAAGCAAATAAAACAGTCTAGAAAGCTAACAACCAAACCTCATCACAGTTCTTCAGTCAGCTGTTAATGTTGATCCAACTAGAAGTTTCCACCCTTGGGGAGTAGTTATTGAGGGCTGAAGTCTGACCACAGTTATAGTAACAACCAGGAGGATATACTGGAAGGCTCCTGATAGCCCTCCTCCATGATAACTTCCATGAGCTATGTTTATGCTTGGGTCCTTGGAGCCTATTAATGATGATACTCTCGAGTGTTTGACATAAATAATTTGAGTGCCTACTAGCAAGCAAGCACTGTTCTAGTTCGTGGGAATGCTGTTGTTGAGAACACAGATGGAGACTCTTATGACTCGGAGAGGATCTTATGACTCGGAGAGGAAGAGAAGAATAACGAGGAAACAGATGTAAAAGAACCAAAGCGTCTGCTAGATACCCTGGAGGTAGCAAAGCCTGTCGCTGCCCTAGGCTGCCCTCTCACAGCCACAATTGGCCACAGCGGTGATTTTAGTTGAAATTGAGGAAAATTAAATAAAGCTAAAAATTTGGTCCATCAGCTTCAGTAGCCCTACTTCAAGAGCTTCGCCATCATGATCAAATGTTATACTAGAAAGCAATACTAAATAGAGCGGGGAGAAATGGGCTTTCACAGCACTGATACATATAAGCAGTGAATTAACACATGAAAAAATACTGTAGTAGGATTCGACATGTTGAACTATCATACATAAATATATATATTCATTTTCTCCCCAATGGATAAAGCCTGAGAGCTAACTTTTTCAAAGGTAACATTTTACTTTCAAATAGTGCCCTAGTGATATTTGGAATTTTAGGTTAATAGTTTAGTATCAAGATATTTAAGTGAAGGAATTTTTTTCTTTCTTTTGTGGTTTCTTGATCCAAAAACAAGAAAGAATACATTCTCTGAATTTTGAAAAGCAATAAACTGCAGAAGGTAAATGCATAGAGTAACCAAGACAGAAACAATTGTGGAAACCATTTATGAAGGCCAAATGTTCTGTTTTAAGTCTGAATAAGTAAGGCTTAAGAAGAGTCTAAATTTAAAAGGTGTTTTCCTCTTAATTTCCTGTAACTTGGGCAATGGTTTTCTCCATCTTTCCCATCTTAGGTATGCTTGTTACAACTCCAGAACCTGACACTGAATGATAGTCTCTAAAATCTATGTGTAAATTAATATTCATGCCTGAGTTCATATCTCCTGATGAATGTTGCTTTGAGAATGTGTTTTATGTAGAAAATACATTGATAAATAGATGAGTATGCATTGAACTTTTAAAACACTTCCCATACAAAAGCTATATAAGTCTACAGCTTAAAAGTTTTAATACCTACCTAAAAGTCTGCTGTTAAGCTCCGCTTTATAAGTCTTAACTGATAGAAGGTGACTGGGAACATTGGCTTCAGAAACACAGCTAATGGTTACCACTCGGATAAATTTTACTTCTCTGCAAACAGAAAGCAGCCAGGCTGAGTCTACCACAGCTAAGAATTCAGAAGAAATCATTCAATGGCAGACCTGGAAGATCTGTTTTGAACCAGAGCTGGAAATCAGTTGCAGGGCCATGGTGTGAATGGGAAACCATATGTGCTTGGGAAATCAAATGCGCACGAGAAATCATGAACTTCTCTGCAATAGGCACCACAGTTTTGCTGACCAACTGACTAAATAAAAAAAAAACAAAAAGCCAACAGGCTAATCATTTCATGAGGACAAACTCAAAGTGCTGATTAGACAAGCAGGGAATGATCTTCCACTTGGAGCAGACACCTGGTGCTCACAGGGCTGACACATGTGACAGAATAATCATTCTGTAAAAGCCTTGTCTGACCTGGAGAGGATAGGAACTAATACCCCAACCAAGGAACATGCATGCAGAGGACCTAAAACCCCTGCTCAGATGTCGCCCATAGCCTCAGTCTCCATGTGGGTTCCCTAGTAAGGGGAACAGGAGCGGTCTCTGGCATGACCTTGGTGGCAGGCTCTCTGATCACCTCCCCCTGATGGGGGAGCAGCCTTGTCAGGCCACAGAGGAAGACAGTGCAGCCAGTCCTTGATGAGACCTGATAGGCTAGGGTCAGGGGAGGAGGACCTCCCCTATCAGTGGACTAGAGGAGGGGCATTGGTGGAGAAGAGGAAAGGAGGGTAAGATTGGGAGGAAACAAGGGAGGGAGCCACAGCCAGCATACAAAGTGAATAAATGGTAATAAATAATCAATTAAAAAATTTAAACCTTGTCTGAAAGTATTTAGTAAACCAATGCGAAAGCTAAAATGCTTTATGAGGGCCCCTTCAGATAGGTCTGGTCATCCTTAAGGCTACTTCTGTTACCCACAGGCAGCTGCTTTTAGGTCTTCAAAGGAAAACTGTGAGCTTCCTTCGCCTCTCTTTTCATGGTCAAAGGACCAGTGAAGCAGGCGAAGCAATCTATTCGTGCATTCCTATGTCTCAGAAATACTTGAAGAGATGTACAGTCTTCAATTCTAAAACACAGTTCTGCTTCCTGCTTATTATGCACAGTGATTCAGTTCATATCTCCTTTCACATCCTGACCAACACATGGAAGAAAAACCTAAGCCAAATTAATTGAAGAAATTAATGAGTCTTTGGGGCCATGTAAGAAATAGCATGCTTTGCTGCAGCCACGAGACCCATTAGCCGCCTAAAGCGGCAGCTGTGTGTGTGAGCTTCCCTGATTATTTCTGCCTCAGAACAGCAAAGCCATTGTTCGTGACCTTTTGCACCAATATTCTATATTGGCAAATCTATGCACCCAGATTCAGGGGGAAAGATTGCAATAGACTTGTTACTTTGAAAAAGAAATGAGATCAAACTCTCCCATGTGATTAACAAGGCACACATAGTACGTACCATATTGGGTTCCTTTGTTTCTGCTTTCAAAACTCTCAGGTCTATGCCTTTGAAAGGGGGAAATATACAGAAATCCAAAAAGAGACTTTTTCAGTAGCTGTGTGTACTTCACGTGGACTATAAGCATTTCCTGTCTCATTATGTATTTTTCTAAAGTAGAGTGTTATGAAACACTCACTTTAAGAATCCCTATTTTGGAACATTTGGGGTGTTCCAAAATTTTCTGGTATAAATAACACTGAGAAACATGCTTGTACATAAATCTGTCTGCATGTTTCCTTGAGACCCATTTAGAAAAGCTGAAGTGCTCAGCCAAAATATTTTAAATATTTTTAAATCTTTGAGAACTACAGTAAAATCCCAACAGCCACCCTGATTTTTTATATAACAACGGAAAATGAAAAATAAATAGCCATGCTTTGGAATATTTACTGGCAAGAGCTAGACACAACATAGCCAAATCTTTGCTCCAATAAAATTCTTCACTGTCGGGGCAGTGGCTGATCACACATGACCACCAGGTGTCAGTGTAAAACAGAGGCTTCGCTAAGGTTTGCAGGCCTGCACATCCCCATGGCTCCTCCGCCCCACCCCGTGAGCTAATAGAGAATTTGAACCTTGTTTAAAATTCAAATCAAACAAACAAATAAATAAACAAATATCCTTCATACTTGCCCTCTGCACATTCTCAACTTCATAAATAATTATGATATACACAACCAAGGCAGCTAAATAAAAATCAAAACTGCCTGAAATGGGAATGGACTCTTCTAAAAATCTCTGATACCTTGAAATGTTCATCTTGGTAAAGAACATTTTAAAGGAGGCTTTGGGTCCAGGAATAAGCCAACCCATCAAGGTCCTTCCAACTCTAAGGCCCGGTATGTTCTTCAAAACCAACCAGGGATTATAAACTTAAACTAAGACATCTGGGGAAACATTTTCAGGTGACAGTTTCAGGGAAACAGAGATGAAGAGACTGCCAGAGATGCATTGGCTTGGATCAGGCCTCCCTGAATTCCTGATGCAGTGGTAATGTTTAAGTCAGCAGAATTTCTGGAGTTGAGGGTAAGGATGAGGATGAGGAAGCTCACGCAGCTTTGAGGAAGAGAGTGTTGATTGATCGTGCAGGAATGGGCGTGATGAAGTCAAGTGGAGTCACGATGTGAGAACAAGAATGTAGGAAAATCTCAAACCATCTCCACACCATGCTTCTACAGACACTTGAGAAACGCTGCTGATGCGAACATTCCTTTAAATAGCTTTGAGACGCCTAGATTGTAGTAATGGAAGCCTTTACAGACAGGTAGACTGCATCTACTTCATCTACTTCCCCATCTTCCCCCTTCTTTTTCTTGACTGGAGCTATTTTGTTCTCTGGCCTTTGCTTTTTGCTAGAATCCAACCTCACAAGACACCAGAAATTTCATGATCAAATTTGTTTGCTAGGATGCTGTAATAATAATAATAGTAATAATAATAATAACCTGAATGACCTAAATCATAACATGATATTTTCTTATAACTCCAGAGAAGAGAAATCTGAGATAAGGTGTTAGATTTGGGTTCTCCTGAGACCTCCCTTTCTGATCTGTAAGCCACCTTTGCCATGCCCTCACGTGGTCTCTCACTGTGCAGACACATCCTTGTGTTCCACTCTCCTCTGTTAAGGATGTTAGATTGACTTAGGATCCATCCCAACAGCCTTATTTAAATTCAGTCATCTCTTTAAATGTCTTTCTCTCCAATGTCATCATGTTCTGCAGTACTGGGATGAAAAGCTGCGACGCATGAATTGTTAGAGAGCACAATTCAGTCCATAACAGAAATAGCTACATTTACTATTTTCCTTGCTTAAAAACATCTTTGCTAACAAGAGCAGAGAAGATGCAGGGCACTTTGCGCAGGGAGAGTGCGTGAGGGGCGGAGGGAGCAGTGAGCACCAGCAGCAGGGGGAGTGGGAATGAAGAGAGTGCAGGTAAATGTTGCCCGCTCACCAGCTTGCTAAAAATAACACACTCAAGAAGGGATGCTTCAGCCTTCAATTTCAGATAAAGCTGAAGGGAGGGAATATCAGCCTCGTGGGCAAATGAAAAATAACATTAAATACATGGGGTAGAAGCTCCTCTCCCCAGGACAGGTTTGTGACTCAGAAACCACAGTGCCAGCTGTGGCCCTAAGTCTAAACAATGGAAGACCCAGAAAAGTATGAAAGTCCAAGCTGCCACTGGGCGTGATGAAGATGACGCATACCTTCAGTCACCGCATTGCAGAAGCAGGGGCAGGCCGACCTCTGAGTTTGAGGCTATGTGTGTATACACACACACACACACACACACACACACACACACACGTATGTAAGGGTCTCACTATGCAGATCATGCAGCCCTCAAACTCAGAATGAAAGTTGTCCCCAATTGTCATTGCTAAACTGCATCTTCAAGGAAGAAGAACTAGCTGCACCCTCTACAGAATTAAAGTAAAAAAGCTTTCCAAACTCTTTCCAACCTCCTTTAAGCCATTGCTCTTTCATGAGGAAAAAAATAACGAATCAGGGTATGCTTATCTGTTCAGGACCGACACTAACAAGTTAACGAACGTAAGATGGGCATCACTCCCACAAGGTGCTTCTCATGGCTCTTGTGCTTGTCAGCATTTGATAATATCTATTTTTATACTTTAAAAAAAATAATATATATGTATGTGCATCTTTGTGTCCCAGTATCTTTGAAGACTGTGTGCCATTGCAGAAATGTATAAATGGGCAAACGCCTTAGTGGAGTAAGAAGAACAATAGGTTTTGATATAAAATATGTGGTTAGGCTGTTAGTATCTCCATTTATCAGTGCCATTTGGGCAGGTCCATTAAAGTTTCTGACTCCCAAACATATACAATTACACCCAGTCTCTTACTTTGTTCTAATATATGCATTAACCAGAAGATTTAATTTCCCCAGCTGTTATGAGCTTTAAATGACACGATGAATGTGAATGATGTGTTCAAATGCAGGATGATATTATGGCAGTGATCAATAATTAGATGTTTCCCCTAGGGCGATGACCTATCTAGTTTTAGCAGTGTCAGATATGGGTTCTATCTTATGGAGTAGGTATTACATTCAACCTGAAAGTCTTTAATTACTCCCATAAGATCTGTGCCACTTTTGCATTAGTATATCGTGCAGGCAGGTCATTGTTGTGGGTCACAGGATTTCTAGCTGTTTCATAATGATGATTATCTTTCTTCTTCAGTTGCTTGTAAAGAGCCTTCCAGAACCATGAATGCTAGTCAGATCTAGCTGGCACATCTGAACTCACAGATACTGTGACAGCATGCACAAAAGCCATACAGGTTTCTAGTGATAAAGAGTGTGTACCAGGAGAAGAAATGAGGAAAAGCATCGAAGTTTGGTATTACTGTGATTAAACAGATGAAGATGCTGATCAAAGATGTGTACAAGTATTTTTAAAATAATACGAAGAGTCCCGTGTTTTGGAATCCTTTACCTGATCCCAATTAAGAAAGTTTGTGATTTTCCTCCTGAAGTTCTTTGGGCCTGGATAACATAGTAGAGAAGACATCAAGCTGTGCCACCCAAGGCTATGAGTGAACAAAACAAGTGCAACAACATGATCATATAGGGTTGGTAAAAGTGGCTGAAGGTGTTACGAAAAGCTATATGGAGTCGTAACAACAATTCCTAACCACCCTTTCTCTTTTCTTCTTCCACTTTTGAAACTAGAAAGCAAAACTCCTCATTTCCCAGTTTTCCTTCCATCTGAGTGTTACCTCATGACACAGTTCTGACGAAACACATGAAACTCTAAGTCTGGTTTGCCTTCCTATGAAAAAGGAGCTGATTTGGAGAGTGTGGACATACTTATCTCCGCTTGCCTCCTGTCTGCAAGCTCAACAGTGCAGTAGCTTTCTCTGAAGTATGAGGCAGAAGCACAAAAATCAAAACAATTAAGCTAAGGATGAAAGGTAAGAGAAGAAAGGTAGAACATGCTGCGAGCTATCATGGCATTAAGGTATAATTAGGGGTTGAATTAGAGCTCCCCAAAATCATCTGTTGAAGCTGTGACCTCTAGTACCTCACAAAGTTAACTTACGTAGACATGGAGATTTAAGGTAGAGATAGACAATCAAGGCAAAATAAGATCATAAGGGGAATCTTTATCCAATTAGACAAGTTGCTTTTTAAAATTAGATATTTGGACAAACATACATACATACATACAGAGGGGAAGAGAGCGATAGAGAGAGAGAAACAGAAACAAGGCAGAGACAGAGAGAATCTATGCTGTATTATGGGAAGATAAAGGCAGAGACTAAAGCTGAAGAATATAAAAAATGGCCAGAAAACCAATGGCAACTAAAGGGAAGATGATCTATTCTTTCCCTACCAAACTCTGTTAGCACCATAAGCTTGGACTTTCAATCTCTAGACTGATAAAGATATATGTATACATTAATATAATATAATTGTGTATAATATACGTAATACATATATGTGTGCAGTGTATATAATATGTACAATATAATTCTGTGGTCTAAGCCACTTGAACTTGTGGTCCTTTGTTGCAACCTCTCTAGCCAATTAAGTACAGAGTTTATAAAACTCTCATAGTTACCCCTATGAGACAAATGAACAACTATTTATTGAAAATAGAGCATTAACTGAATTTTTCTCTCCTATAGTAAAATAAAATCTGAATGGGGTGGAAATTCATAACGGATGGGAAACCTAAAATGAAATGGTAGAACTTTCAATGAAGTTTGAATAAATGCAGACTTTCAGAGGTAGAACAGTTGCATGTGATGATATGAGCTTGGGGAATGCCTGCAGTGGTCTATCCTTAACTGTTGAAAATAAGGCTTTCAGACAACTTGGAAACCAAGATAGTAGATTATAGACTCTCAAGTCACCCAGGCTGATAACGTAAGGAGACATCAGGGAAACAATGAGACCACAGAGAACAAGATAGCCAACTTGAAGAACACCAAGAAATCTGAAGCTATTTGATATTAGGAATCTCAAAAGGGGGAAGGATTTTGCTAGAAAAAAAAAACAGATTTTTAAACCACTGAAGATGTTTGACAATTGATAGAACCCCGACAGCACTTCCAGGCTCAGTGGGAAGCTAAATAATAACAGTGCCTTTCAAGAAAGCTACAGCAGAACAGCCTTGACTTCAACTTTATATATATAAACATTATAATCCGAATTACTCAAGTAATTGAAGCCAAAAGAAAAATTGAAGGTTGACTTATCAGAATAAGTACCCTTAACTGTGGAAGGAGAATTTTAGATATTTAGCTCAATCCCATGCCATAAAAGCCAACTCTTAAGTTTTTACCACAAACTGAAGTTGTGCCCCCTGACTTTAGGATTACTCTGATTGCATAGAGTGGATACAGAAGAATTCAGAGGGATGATGACTGATAATGAAACCTTGTTTCAAGTATGTGGGTCCAGCAATTATTTTTAAATATGGACGAGTTAAACTCCCACTTTTGCTTCCTTCAGATTCCAGTACAAAGGGACCTCTTTCCAAACAGGGAGCTCTTGTCACTGTAAATATACACTGGCAGGGTATATGAATAGAAGAATGTCTTAGAAAATGGGTGAGGATACCAGAAAGCATGTGCTCCATGACATGCAAAAGCCAGTCATGCAATGAAATGTAAATGCATGCCTATGCTCACAGCACTTGGGACGTGGAGGCATGGAGTTCAAGGCCAGCCTGGGCGACATGAAACTCCTATCTCAAGAAAACCATAGTATTAAGTGTGTGTTTACCACAGGCCATTAAGCCTTAACTTTTAAAATACTGCCATCTCCCTTTAAGATAAAAAGAGGGGGAAGTGCAGTTTTAAAAATGAGGCACAACTCCTTGATGCCCTGCTAAGCCATTCAGAAATCTCCTGTCCCAGGGCTGGGAAGGGCATAGCATCATTTTGTCCTGGGGAGGAGTGACTTAAAACCAAGTGACTGAGAAAAGGGTGACACTAACTCTTCTCCTCACCTTCTTCTGTTAGAAACCAAGGAAGGGGAGAGACTAAAAGAAAAATGATTTGGAATGTGCTTACTGCAGGAAGGAAATGCTGCCCTGGGTTTGGCAGTCTGTCCCCCTGGTATTTATTGCCTGATGAGCATCAGTGGTAGATGAATTTTGCACAGAGATAGACTGACTATGACAGATCTCTTCGGCTGTCATAAACACAGGTATTCATTGGGGTTAGGTTTCTTTTTTAAGAATTAAACATAAGATGCTAATTAAGTCCATGCAAATTACGTGATTGAGGGGCATACCTGGGGCTATAGATGCTTCATTTTTATAATTAGATGAGAAATGCTTACAGTGAAATAACTAAGCCCCCGTGGCTCCCCATGAAACAAAGGGTCCATGAGATAAGGCAGCCAGCTCTTAGTAACCAGCCTTTGCAAAGGCTAGGTCGTGTTTTTCTGAGCTCAAAAAAAAAAAAATTAATCTAGTGGTGACATTTTAAAAACATATGTGACTCCTAAGTAAAGTGATATAACCAGGGACCACAAGGCTGTCGACTTCCTTTTCTCTTCTATACCTGAACTTGGTTTCCCACCTCCAGTTTACAGTGACAACAGAAATATTTAATTGACCATTTCAAGCCAGTTCTTACGGTTTACTGCTCTGTCTCTCTTGGTTCGGATATCTTCAGTTCATAGTTTTCCTTTCTCCTACTTTTATGGAATATTTCAGTATCAGAGGAGAATACTCCCTCATACGTTTTTAGGGGGATTGCACTGCTCTGGAGAGATAATGAAGAAAGCAAGCACAGGAGACCTGCCAAACCTTACCTCATATCTGAATGGCACAAACCAGAAAGCTCATGATTTAACTGGAGTCAAGAGAAGAAAGAATGGACCGTGGGGGATAACCGTCTTTCTTTTTCTTTTTTTCTTTTTTGTGTGTTTTCCAGTTGACAGCATTACCATCTAGATTGGCGGATCTCCCACATATATTGATTGTTCTGAATAAATTCTACTGCCTCCATTTTTTTTTTTATAGATGGGTGTATAATGTTACTTCATCCTGAAAGCAGGAAGTAGTTTCCTGGGCATGAGTGTGACTGCAGTATGCTATCATCTGCTAAGGACACGGAGAACATGAGCCAAGGCCTCAGGGTATTTTGAGCTCTGTTTTAGTTCTGCCCATGACAAGTGGATGATCCAGCCCAGACTCTTTTACCTCTATCAATCTTCATTGCTCTGCCTGCCAGGTGATACGGATCTGAATAGATCTGAATATATCAGCTGCTTTCTGTGCTGGCGCTTGATGACTTCATTACTGGAAGCCGAGCTCCTAGCTTGAGCACCTGGACATGTTTAGTCATGTTTGGGCATGTTTAGTCAACTACTGTGGCAGTCAGCCTGTTGGCCACTGCAGGAGCACACAGGTGCTTCTTTGGTAAACAGCACCCAGGAGAAGACAGCCTGACTCCTAGGGCAGCAAAGGTCAGACATTTGAGTGCACAAACATGTTTATTGTCCTCATTTGCCTCCTTACCAGCATGTTTGACTTCAACGGAGAGTTGAGTAATTATTCAACTTAGTTTAATTAAATTTAAATTTAATTAATAAAATATGAGATAGTGGGTTTCTTTTTTTGAAGTTATGAAAAATATGAAGTCAGACTATTTTGTGACCCTTCCGACAAACTCTGACAAAGAGGAAGGTTAGCATGTCTTCACTTTCCCACAGCCACTGCAGAATTTTGTCCCTGAGAGGCCTTTGCCCTTGGTAGTAAGGGCACAGCTGCAGAGAGACTGATACACCCTCAGAGGACATCAAGTAAGACCAGACAATGGCCAGTAAATGCCTTTGGGAGTAGGAAGTAATTAGCCTGGATGTAGCGGTTCTTGAGTTCTGATGAGGCTCCTAAGTGTTAAGACACTTGAAAGACTGGCAGGGGCTGGAGAATGAGTGTGCGCATGCCCAGGGCATGCATTTTCCTTCACAACATGCCCTTCTCCTTCTTCCAAATCTTAAATCTACTCCCGAAAAATCAGCTCCTTTATAGAGTGGAAGACAACAAGTCCTAGAAAAGTCCATTTCATATAGTTTAATCCCTTTGACAATTGTGTTATGAGTGACACATGACACAAGTCAGTGCAATCAGTGAAACCAGAGGACTTTCTCATGACATATATATATATATATATATATATATATATATATATATATGTATGTATGTATGTCAGACTCTGCACTGGGATGGCCAATGACAAGAAAAAGAGAAGCCTCCAGCTGACAAAGTCAAATACAGCGAAGATGAAGAAGAGGAGTATAGGAGAAAGAGGGGGAGGATAGGAAGGAGATGGGAGAGGAAATTACAGATGTTTGAGTGGCCAAGAAAAATTATATATCAAAACAACCAGCACAGAGAGGAGTAAAGCCATTATGGAAAACCATGAAAAAGGGAAAGTTTTGCAGTTCACACATTCCCCCCAGTAAGGTGCTGGGATGAAGCTGTTCAGGTTCTATCTGTGGAAATAAACTTGGTTTGTTTCACTCTTGGCTGCTGCTATTGAAGATCCCATGGTGAGTGAATTGCCATCATAAGAAAGATAAAATCTGTCTAGCAGAAAGGATGACTCTAAAGGTTAAAGTGGGTAGCCCTGTTGGGCTTAACTAGGTTTTCTTCTCCAACTAGCAATCTTACCTTATGGTGTTTTTACAAAGTTGCCTATAAATTCCTAGCTTCTCAAGGGATTTTTTTGAAAGTTATGCTATCTTTTGAGTTTTCTCATTAATTGATAAAGGAAATAAAGTCTTTTAAGTGGTTTCAGTTTGCATTTGTCTAACAGTAATGGTTTCTTTTTAATTATGCTTAAAAAGAAGATAAAGATTTAAAAGGAAACATGAGAAAGCTCTTGATTCCTCGTTTCACACTGGAATCATACTGGCACCGCTGCGGCATCCTTTGAGTTGATCTCCAGTTCTTTCTAAGACCATGTGAACCAGGTTTATAAATCTTGCATCCGTAACAGTCGTGGTGAGATGGTGAGTGCAGAGCCAAGGACAGGGACTTTGAAGACAACCTGTGCGTAGAGCCTAGTAGAGCTGAGGAAATGAGGAAATGAAAGGTCGAATAGACAGGTTTTTCCTCTTCATTCTCTTCTGCTAATGCTCCGCAAATCACAGATAATGTGAACCACCCACCACCATCACCATCAGCAAAACATCATCAGGAGTACAAAAAGTCATCTCCAAAAAGAAGTCTTGGTAGACCACAGTGGTTCATTAGCTCTAGCCTATGAAAAGAGGTTGGAGTGGCTAAGAAAACTCGATGGGGTGCTGTGGGGTAGTGACAATCTAGTGGGAGCCTTTGTCTCATGGGTGACATTATAATCATAGTTTCCTTTTTCTACCTGGAGTTTGAAGGCACAGTTGATAGCCCATGGGGCAAGGGGCACTGTCCTGAACAGTTGCAGCTTTGATGGAGAAGTGAAGGCTCGGTTTCCGCACTGGGTTAGCCTGTGTTACTGAAGTTGTGGGGTGAGAAAAACCTGTTGGTTGAATATGAAACACTCACAGGAAAGCTGCTTTGAAGGTTTTAAAGATTTTCCCCTAAGGAAGTGAGCTGAAGGTTCAGATGGACCTCAGAGAAAGCGCTCAGAGGGTTCTACTGGGTACTCATGGGAAACTGAAGAGCGTAGAGCAGCAGTCAAACTTTACTGAATGATAGCCATTCACAAGATATGCTTGGGTTTTTGATAGGGGGGATGTGAGCAAGAATTTGCCAAGTAGTCCCAATTTCCTTGATAGCTGGCTGAGGTAAACAGAGGCTTCGTTGTTTTTATTCGCATTTTTATTACAAATATAAACTCTCAAGTCACACATGATATATCATACAGTAAGGTGTGTGTGTGTGTGTGTGTGTGTGTGTGTGTGTGTGTGTGGTGTGTAATAGAATGGCTATGAAGAGTTTAAGAGGCCACATCAGAGTTCAAGAAGTTTCAATTGGATGGATGCCAATTGGAGAAGACAGTGTCAAGAGCAGGAGCAAGCTAGGACACACACATTGGGTGGTTTGAGTCTCCTGGCACATACATTGGGTGGTCTGATGACATATCGGTGGTGGCCATTGTCATCAGCGTTGTGTGTCTTCTTCTTCATGGGGTCCAGGTGAGGTTGTGACACCCTATCCTGTTATTGCTGGGTAAGTTCTCAGGCCTGGCTTTTCCTGATACGATTTTCATACACGCACATGCTCACATGTCCCTGTAGTCCCAATTCACTCTGGTAGATTTACAGGGTGGCACACTTTCTACTGTGGAGAATAATTACTATCAGTCTGTGCCTCTGATGTTGGACACACAGTATTGTTTACATATCCAGCAAGGTGCCGAATGGCCTCCATCTGCATTTGCCCTCAGGATGGAGTCAAGTGGTACTTGTGAAATGGAATCCCTTGGGGCAAGGAATAATCACCCCTAAAATAACCTACCCTTGCAAAACCCAACAATAAACACTGTTTCACACAATATAGAATAACTTAGGTCAGGACACAACTTGATCTCAATATCATCAATCCTGCAAGACTAACCTAACCATCACGTAGCCAGAAACTTTTCCTATTTCCTTAATCACTAAATGAAGATTTCATAGTCAGTTAAATGTTTCTGAAGTGGAGGCACATTTTGCAATCAATTTATACATTTGACATTATAGAGAGAATGACATTTTTCTTTCTACCTATCACATTCGACGGCACCTTTACGCTAAAAACAGTTAATTTGGACAGATACTCTGCCTACTAGTCCTTCATTGCCAACAGGACTTGCACAGACGGCTGACAGCCTTGGTGGGGAGCAGTAGCCTTTTTTCCCTTAGTTGGCTAACAACCACATCTTTAAAATCCCAGTAGCTGCATCAGCAGGTACCAGATAGCAGCTGAAATGAAGAGCCACTTCATGACAGGCCAGGCTTTTCCAACAAAAGGGGCTCAGAAGCCTGGTTCATTCCTTAAGCTTCCTTACTGATTCTGGCAGCTTTGCTGTCAGGGAACCCAACCGTTACTACCAGCTTAATGTCATCAGGCTCAGGTGACAGGGTCCGGGCAAAGCCACAGAGACTATCTAAGGAACCATGGAGGTTTCTTCAAGCCAGACAAATGGATCAACAGTGACAGATAACCAGAAAACTACCCAAACAGAACAAATCAGCTATTTAAACTCTGAAGGAAACTCTTCCTGGGTGAGTCCACAAAACAGTAAAGCAAGCTGCCTCAGGACTGTGTATGCGGACCACTCCCATCTCTGAGCTGAGCAGCTGAGAACATGTCTTCCCTCCTGCATTGGGCCTCATGAGAAAGAGGGTCCAGAATTCTTCCCCATCACACCTTGGCTTCAATATCTACCTCTGCCTCTAGTCTCCCTTCTAGTCTCACAAATGCCTAACTTTGAGTCCAGGCTGAAAAGTCTTAGACCTAATCCGTTTTCTGTTAGCATACTCTTCCATCCGTTTGAAAATCTGTCAATTCTTTCCCAGAAAACCCCCTACACAAACAAGTTTTTTTTTTCTTTCTTTCTTTCTCTTGGTATCAAGAGAACACTTGAGAGAAGAGAACTTCAATTGAGAAAATATTTCCACAAGATAGGGCTACAGGCAAGCCTGTAGGCAATTTTAATTAGTGATTGAAGAAAAGTCCAGTCCACTGTGTATCGTGCCATCCTTGGGATGGTGGTCCTGGGTCCTATAAGAAGGTAAGATGAGCAAGCCATGAGAAGTAAGCCAATAAGCAGCCCTCCTCCATGGCCTCTCCATTTCCTGCCTCAAGAATCTTGCCCTGTTTGAGTTCCTATTCTGACTTCGTTCAAGGATGAATAGTAATGCAGAAATGTAAGCCAAATAGACCATTTTCTCCCCAAGCTGCTTTGGTCATGAATATATTGAACCATTTTTCCAGTTACTGTGGTAAAATATTCAGAGAAAAGCAACTTAACAGAGAAAGGATTTGTTTTGGCTCATAATTTCAGGGTGCAGTCATGGGAAATAAGGGCAGAAAGAGCTTAAAGCATGCGGTCAGAACGTACCAACAATCCACTTTTTTCGTCTAGAGGACCCCATTTCATGCAGATCCATGCAGGTCCTATGCACGCTGCCTCAGTCTCTGTGAATCCACATGTACGTTAATCCTATTATGTCTCGGAGGCCTTGTTTCCTTGATGTCCTGCTTTCCCTCTGCCTCTTACACTTTCTTCCTCCTCTTCTGCAGGGTTCCCTGAACCCTGAAAGGAGGAATCTGAGGGAGATCCCATTTGGGGATGAGTGTTCCAAGGTCTCTTACTCTCTGCACTGCAGGAGGAAACTTCTTTGGCGAGAGCTGAGCATGGCACGGATCTATGCGTATAATAGAACGCCATTACAAGTCACTTTATTGCCACGTTCTTTTAGTAGAACAATAGTACTTGTGTTTTTTTCCTCATAGATCCATGGCTATTTAGTCTTGGGTTCTTGGTCACCCAAGCAATTCTGGGTATGGGTTCCATCCTGAGAAATGGGCCTTAAGTCAAATAAGATATTGATTGGTTTTTCCCACAAGTTTTGTGATACCATTGCACTTGTGTATCTTATAGGCAGGAAACCATTGCAGATCAAAGGGTTTGTCATGCTCCTCATTTGGTAGTCTGCAGAGTACCTTCCTGTACTAAAGATGCTAGCCTGTAAGGGTTAGGGAAAGAGCGCTTGACTTCCCCATATTCAATAGGTTGTATAGGTGATATCTTCAGCAATAGGGCCTTGCTATCAGTTTGTGGAGAGCAACAAATTAGATATAACTCATTCTTTGTATGGGAAGCTTTATTTGATGACAAGACATGCCCAGTTGGGGTTCTGTCTACCTCCATTATTTCAACTAGATCATCTTTATTTATGTATATGCTTTAGGTTCATTCTATTAGATTTCCATACTACACCTTAAATGCCCCTTAATTTTAGCTGTCTCTCCTTCTATGTCCTTCTTTGTCCCCCTCTTCCCTCATCCTCCCCACTTGATCTTCCTGTTCTAATCCTCCCTCCATCCATACCTGTCTATTCTATTTACCTTTTCTAGGGAGATCTATCTATCCCGATTCCCCCAGTCCTTTACAACTAACCTCTGCAGTTCTATGGGCTGTAGCTTGCATTGACTTAAGATCTAATGTCCAGATATAAGCAAACCATGCCATATTTGTCTTTCTGGTCTAGACTACCTAACCCAGGGTGATTTTTTTCTAGTTCCATCCATTTACCTCTATATGTCATAATTTCATTTTTTTAACTGCTGAGTAATATTCTATTGTGTAAATGTACCACATTTTTCTCTATCCATTCTTCTGTTCTTCTCTATCTGTTCTTCTGCTGAGGGACATCTAGGTAGTTTCCAATATCTGGCTATTATAAATAGAACACCAATGAACATGATTGAGCAAGTATCTCTGTAGTAGGATGAAGTGTCCTTCATACCCAAGAGTGGTACAGCTGGATCTTGAGGTAGTTTGATTCTTATCTTTCTGAGGAACTGCCAGGCTGATTTACATAAGGTTGGTACAAGTCCCACAAGAAATAGATGAATGCTCTCTTTGCTCTATATCCTCGCCGTCATGAGCTGTCATTTGTTTTATTGATCTTAGCCAGTCAGGTATGTGTAGGATGGAATCTCAGAGTAGTTTTGATTTGCATTTCCCTGATGAGTTTAAGACTACTTTCTCTTCTATCAGATTCAGTATCACTAGTTTTATGTTGGGGTCATTGACCCTCTTGGAGTTGAGTTTTGTACAGGGTGATGAGGATGGATCTACTTGTGTTATTTTACATGCATCCATCCAGTTTGATAAGCACCATTCGTTGAAGATGCTGTCTTTTTTTCTGGCTCCTTTATCAAAAATTAGGTGTCCACCAGTGCGTATATTTACGTCTTGGTCTTCAATTTGACTCCATTGATTAATGTATCATTGTTTTTATTACTGTAGCTCTGTAGTACAATTTGAGGTCAGAGAGGGTGACATCTCCAGAAATTCTTTGATTATTCAGGATTTGTTTCAGCTATACTGGGGTTTTTTTGTGTTCCCATATAAAGTTGAAAATTATCCTTTCAAGATCTGTGAAGGAGTGTTTTGAAATTTTGATGCAGATTGCATTAAATCTGTAAATTGCTTTTGGGAGGATGGCCATTTTTACTTTGTTAATCCTATTGATCCATGAGCATGGGAGGCTTTTCCATCTTTTGATATCTTCTTCAATTTGTTTCTTCAATGTCTTAACACCTTTAGTATACAAGTCTTTTGCACTTGCTTGGTTAGAGTTATCCCAAGATATTTTATATTATTTGAGGCTTTTGTAAAGATGTTATTTCTTTGATTTCATTCTCAGTCTATTTATCAGATGTGCATAGGAAGACTACTATTTTTTGTGATTTAATTTTATATCCCACTACTTTGCTGAACATGTTTATCAGCTGTAGGCATTTCCCAGTGGAATTTTTAGGGCCACTTAGATATACTATCATATTATCTGCACTTAAATATACTTTGGCTTCTTTTTTTTCATTTGTATCCTCTTAGTGTCCTTGAATGGTATACAGAGAATAGACAATTTGTTTCTGATTTTAGTAGAATTGCTTTCCGTTTAAGACCAGTTTCTTAATTATTCCCTTTGAGAAAAGACAGGCCAATTATCACCCTAGACCAGGGTAGAGAGATGCTACTCTTGGCCATGCCGTACCTTATCAGGGAAGACTAATGAAGATAATGTGTAACATGATTGGGGGATTTTTAGATTACCTTTACTCTAAGCACTTAGGAGATAGAAAAATCACAAGGTTTGGGGAAGCCTGGGCTACATAATGAGTTCTTAGAAACTCTGGGCTACATATCTAGACCCTCTCTATATAAAATGAGAAAAGAATAACATTTTTTAAAAAACAGAAAGACAATGGTGGAAGCTATAAAAACTGATGAGTAAACCCTCTCTGTAGAATGGAGCATTGGAACTTGGAAAGTGTAAGATTGGCTGCAAAATGAAGGCAAAAAGGACCATTTCAGGGTCAAATGTCAGAGACTGGTGAAGAACAGCATAAAGAGTAGACCATGAAGTCAGCATCGGGGAGCCAAAGAAATCAACAGAAACAATAAAGATATTTCAGAAGTGATGTTGTCTTAACAGCTTGTTCCCACCTTTGAAAGGAAGAGAAGACGTGACTGGCTTACTTGCTGAAGTTGACAGTCCAGTGCTGTATTGACACCTGAGGAGAAATGGTCTACAAATAGTGTTAACAAAAGAAGAAACTGCTGGACAATGGGAATGAAGTCAAAATTATAGTTGAAGATATAGGAGGCTTGAGGAACGGTTTCTGTTTGATTGCTAGAAAGCTGCTAGGAAGACAGGATAATCGCAGAAAATTAAATCTTCATTTGACTCAGAATTGGAAAAGAAAACCTTGACGGTGTCCTAAGTAGCACCTTGGAAGAGAGAAGTGGGAGGAGGATATGAATAGTACTTAGTCTATGACAGACTAGTACTTAGTTCTTAGCCCTGTCTAGCAAGGCAGGATACTGCTTGGGATTACCCAACTCTCACCATCTCACCCTAACAATATTACTGTAGGTGGCTCCGTTGTAGTTCTAGATTTTACATTTTGTGGGTTGGTGTGTGTGTGTGTGTGTGTGTGTGTGTGTGTGTGTGTGTTCACATGTATCCACACTAAGGAGGTCAGAGTCTAGATTATTATAAAAGTTAATTCTCTTCTTCTGACATGGATCTTGGGTGTTGAACTCATTTTCCTCCTGAGCCATCTCACGGGGCCTGAGTTGCTCTTATTTCTGAGGAGTAAATAAGAAGCTAAATGATTCTGCACTTGGTGTTATTTCATAGGGATGGGAAAGCACAGGCAGCATGGAGCAAGAGCTCACTTCCCTTCAGTTCTTACTCCATCGTTGTCTCTGGGGGAGTAACAATGCAACCAAACTAGGGAAAACCTTGGGGCATATCCAGTGTTAAGACTGATATACAGTGTAAGATAACGGTGAAAGCAGACAGAGTCAAGTTCAGTAAAGGGCACAGCTGACATAGTAGAACATAAGGCAGAGCAAGACAACAAGGCGGCAGACAAAGAGAAGAAGAAAGACACAGCAAAGATTTGGAGAGGAGAGAGACAGTGAAGGTTCAATGAAGAGAAACACAGCAAAGACGGAGGACATAGACTACCTCCAAAGATAAGAACACTGTGAACAGATTAAACAATAAAAGAACAAGTAAAGTATTCTTAATATATGAATCATGAAAACTTATTTATTCTAGCTATATTAATTACAGCTAATAGATCCCCTTATTTCTACCAGTATGTATGCAGTAAGCTAGAATAAAAGATACTTTCTCTCTCTCTCTCTCTCTCTCTCTCTCTCTCACACACACACACACACACACACACTCATACACACATACACCAGCATTTTCTGAGAGGTAAATGCAGCCTCCTACTCTTAAACTAATTCAAATCATGTGCCAAAGCTTTCCAGACTTCTCGGGCATCTTCTCTGAACTGTCAAAGCGCACAGCATGCCCTGATGAGGTCTCCATAGTGATTGCTAGAGCAGGGTATCATTTTCGCATGTAACGGAGGGCAAAACTGCAGTGCTATTTAAAACTGACATTGACTGGAGCCGCCTTTCCACTTTTGGCCCAAAGAGAGAGGTAAAATTGTCTCTGGTGAGCAGAAAGTCTTCTACTTAACAAAGCTGTTTACAGGAGGAAAGAGACATCCAGAGAATGAGTTCGAACAGGTCAGTAGAGCAAAGAGGGAATAAAATTACTTTGCCTTCAAAATGGGTAGGAATTTGGGAGCGTGGACATAGGGCAGGGAAAAAAAATAGGAGAGTAGACAGAGCGAATAACCAAGCAGCTTCCACAGCTAGGAAAGAGAGAGATCAAACTGAGCACCACCTGGCAATGGAGGTGGTCTGAAATATCAGAAAGGGATTAGATAACATTCACATTTAATTATTTCCTCTGTGGTCTTTTATCAGCACACTACTCACAGCTCCTAGACTAATTCAAATCATGTGCCAAAGCTTTCCAGACTTCTCGGGAACCTTCTCTGAACTGTCAGTCATGTGATTGTCATACACATGCTCGTCAGATAAGAAATCCAGGACAGGACCCGGAATTCCACACCTGGGTCCATGCAGAACATAGAAAATAGAGTAGTCGTGGAAGGTAAGACTCAAAATCAAGAGCTTAGCCTCACCAGGATATGAGAGTGAGGTTACTTTAAGACTGCAAGCCCATGGAACCTAAAATAAGAGCCATAACAAACCTTCAAGAGGACAACGGCAGCTCCTGGCCTTGGCACAGTCAATAGGTTTTTGAGTAGTTTCACTTAAATGTTTAAGGAAAGAGTACCTAAACCACCATTTGATTTAAACTTGTTGATCTTCGCTGGTTCACTGTGAATTCTTCATGCCAAGGTCATATCTCAAACATCTTTTGCACCCTTAGTATGTTATGAACACACAGCAAGTGGTCCATAAGAATTTTTTTAGATACATGGCTAAAATTTTGTAGGTGAAAAGGTTCTGTCTTACAGAAAAAAAAAAAAATTAGACATTTCCTTAGTTGTATTACAAAAGTATCAAGAAGAAAAAAGTAAATGGGGAGCCAAGTGAGGTAATCTTGTGTTTATACTCAAAGACCTGTGACAGGGAAGGAACCCACTCGTATTTACATATGAAAAACTCTCAGTTCCTTTGGCCTTGAAAAGTGTGAGTAACATAGGTAGATGTGTGACTAAGGAGAGAAAGTAAAATAGAGAAGGAAATAAAGCGCTTTCTGGAAGATGTGAAAGGATTTTCAGAGAAAAGTCACCCAGGCAGATAAGCTTAGCCTGAGTAGAATACAGGGCACCTTAGGTAACTGATTTCAGTTTCTCTAGCAATCACACACACACACACACACACACACACACACATATACAGGAAACCCTAGATGGAAAAACAAATCAGATATAATTTGTCTACAATATCCAACAAGCCAGCAGTAATCCCAAGTCCAGTGTCCTGGTCCAGGACTGTCAGTGAGGAAAACAAGACCATGAAGAAGAAGCCAGGTTAGGAGAGCCCACTGTCATGCTTCCTGGAATATCACGTCCTCTTGATATTTTATTCCATTATAGCTGACTTTGCTTTAAAACGCACAAACAAAAACAACCCTTGGCACATGTTTTTTGCTATCATTTTCAATATTGGTCTTTTTATAGGTCAGATAATCTACAGCAGCTTGCATTTTATATACTGTCTTAGTGTGTTATAGCTGTGACGAGATGTCATGACCATGACAACTCTTGCAAAGCAAAACGTTTGACTGGGCTTGGCTTACAGTTTCAGAGGTTTAGTCCATTGTCATCACGGCAGGAAGTACGGCAGCACACAGGCAGCCACGGTGTAGGAGAAGGAACTGAGAGTTTTTCATCTGAATCCTCAGGTGGCAGGCAGAGGGAGACACTGGGACTGGCTTGGGCTTTCAAATTGGACATGCCTCTTCCCACTACATAAAGAATGGTGGTGCTAAGTTACATATTTGTATAGTGTGATTATGTGGCTGGAAGAAAAGCCCAGCCCCAGTGACACACTTCCTCCAACAAGGCCACACCCATCCCTTCTAATCCCTCCCAAGTAGTGTCACTCCTTGAGAACCAAACATTCAAATATATGAGAATATAGTAATCATTGTTATTTAAATCCCCACATATACAATTCACGTAAAATATGCGTAAGTCATATTTTACAAAAGAAGGAGAAACTTGTCTGATAAAATCTAAAACGAGGAACTATGCTCTTAAGAATTAAAGGGCAGGGTTTAATATTAAAGCAATTCTTCCACACAAGAGCAGATAAATGAAGATGGTGACAGTGGTTCTTCGGTTGTTGTTCCTTCATAGAAGCAAGACAGAGAGAACGAACCCAAGACAATAGGAGGCATTGTCCATAGGTCAGGGGAGGGATTAATTCCAGCCACATAATCACACTATATAAATATGTAGCTCAGCACCACCATTCTTTATGTAGTGGGAAGAGGCATGTCCAATTTAAAAGTCAGTGACTCTTCATTGAATTTTCTATTGTTAGGAGTTGACATAGCATGAATAATATATAGAAGCCTGCCAAACAGACTAGCCTCATTATACCAGAATGATTACTTCAATAGCTAATAAAGATGCACAAAAAGAATTTATTTGATTCTCTTCGAAAAATCAACTGTGCTCTCATTTTTTGTTTTTTGAAAAGGATTTTTTTTAATCCTTGACACCGGACAATTTTTTTTCAAAGTGCTTTGAGAGCTCACAGAAGATTGCTCTCAAATACAAAATGGTGAACATTTTTTTCCTCTTTCTTATTGTAAAAAGTAAGGACTCTTCCCATTCTATCAAGTCACTTTATAAAGTCAAACAAATCACTTATTTTCCTCCCTTTCATATTTTCCAGAGTGCTCCTAAGCAATTTTTCAGAAACTATTTGTTTTCTTTCACTTGAACAAAGTCTTTCCTTATTATCTCAAGTCACCTTTCATGCTTGACGGTGCTTTTATGATTTTGCTGTCTTTATGTCCATTGTTACGGATGCCATAAAACAAGGCTCAGCCACTTCTGGAAGCTATAGAAATAACTGAAGACTGCTGGGATGAAGACTTGATTGAGGCCAATCACTCCCTGCTGAAATAAGAAAGAGCTAAAAACACCTGCAGCACATTTAGCAGAGGTTCAAAGACAGGCAGGGAAGTGGGGGAATCTTGATAGTGAACAAAGAGAAAATGTCAGGAGCTGGTTAAAATGACCAGCCCTGGGAAGCTGGAGCAGGGAATGACTGAGTGCATTGACACCAGCAGGCAATGAGTCTGTGTCTGTCATTGCTTGATCCTGAATCAAAAGCAAAGCAAAAAACAAGCAAACACCACCATCAAGCTTCCTTTTAGTTGAGCATTAATTCCTTTATGTACAACTAAGGCATGAGCTACATTGGCTAAATGATTATTCAGGGTCTGAGCAGTCTGCCCAGTATGACTCATGGCTAATGCCCCGGTGGTAGCTCCAACAGCCGCCAATGAGATGGTAGTAACAATGGTGGCTGTGGTTCCAAGATCCCTTTTCTGTCTGAAGAGAGTCATAGCGTGAGGGGCATCAACGGGCACAGGCACCCAGTGAGGCATGCGAGTAACCAGGGCATACCTAAATTTACTAGCATTCCAGCATTGGGCAAAAAAGCAAGTATCATTACCACAATTACTTGGCTCTATCTGGCTAATAATGAATAAAAATGGGGGATATAGACAAACAGGTGTGGGCTTATAGGAAATATTATGAGAAGCCTTAACCCCCTCGTTGGAACATCCTGCATCAGTTCTAGAACTAGCAGTGGTGGTGTCCGAGGTCTGAGTAGGTTCAGGAGACCATTGCCCCCAGGGGCGAGACGTGCTCCATGCCAATTGACTAACTCCATGTTTTCCTCCAATTTTGAAAGTAATTTAAGGTTCTTAAATTATCTCTTCTATAAAGTCAAATGGGTGAATACTGGAAAAAAAAAAAAAGAAAGTCAATATGTCCAATAATGTAGTTCCAACATCATTTCATTCTCATTTTCATATCTTAAGTTTAAGAATAATTGACGCATGCTACAAGATGAATTCTTCCAGTGTGCAGACCTGACACATTTCTTTATTTCTTATATTTTCATTATTAATATCACAGATCTTTTATTAAATTTATTAATCTCATTGATACCATTTAATGGTATCTTTTATTTGTGTTAAACGAATTAATAAAAAACTAATAAAATCTTAAAAAAAAAAACAAGCAAACAAACAAACAGACGTTCTTAGTACTAAATATTCCCTGCCCATCGTGGAATACCGATGGCAGAGGTTGTGGTTTGGTTGTCTTGGCTGTTGCCACAGAGGCTGTGGGACAGAGTTCTCTTGCCTGGCTACAATCTGTCTGTAGATTCAGTTCCTTGGTTTCCAATGTTCTCGGCGTTACTCTACTTGTGAAGTTTGACATAATCACGAAAAGCTGGAGTTACAGCTTACAATGCTTTAGGGATTGTCCACTCCCCTTGTATTCAGTGCCGTGTGAACTCATTTTGAACTGCTTGTCATCATCACTGTGGAAATCTGAGGAGAGAGAAGCTCCTCTGGGCAAAACACAAAGATGTAATAATGACCAAAGTGACAAAACCAAAAGGAAACAAACAAACAAACAAACAAACAAACAAAAAAAAAACATTAGCAGTTCTTATAAGATACATGGACCCAGGAAAGTCTAGTTGACAACCCAGGTCAAGAAAATTTATTTGAGTGTTACAGCTTGAAAACTGAGTGTTTCCCAAATCCCATGTGTTGTAGATACTTGGTACCCAGCCTTTACGCTTTTAGGAGGTGGAGCCTAATGGCAACATGTAAGGTCAGAGGAAGTGTGACCCAAAGGAGCTAGAACTAATTATCTCCTTTGTTAAATTGGTTGTTAAAACTTAGAATGACTCAGGTTCTCTTTTTTTCCACCACCTCCTTCTTCTCCCGCTCTGCCTCCCCGATTCCTTTTCCTCTTTCCCCTCTTCCTCTTTTCCCCTTTCCCCCTCTCCTTCTTTTCCTCCCAGCCCTCCTCCTTTCTCCTCTCCCTCCTCCTTCTTTTCAGTACCATGAGTTGGAGAGGTCTTCTCTACAGAGTACATCAATCACAACGTTCTAAACTATCACCAACCTAAAGCCAATCTCTGTGAACCAGAACTTCCAAAACCATGAGCCAAAATAGACCTTCCTCCATTTCTAGTTGATTATCCTGGGTATCTCCAAGGTTTTTTGTCATAGCAATGAAAATCTAGGCCGTGAGGATCAACCTCAGTTAGAGAAATAAGTTGTCCTTTCCTTGAGGACTACCTGTTCTGTTCTTCCTGAACTGTTTCATTGTTGTCAGTTAAATAAAAATTAATAATGGCATAGATACTGCCATGATTAGCCAAAAGGAATCTAGAGTGATCATCCATCACTGTTCATGCCAAGGTGATGCCATTCAAAATGTCTGTCAATGTTAGCGGGACTTTATGGCAGTCTTTTCTAGTTGCATGATTCCCACAGGTGAGAATACCAGTCTGGTTGTTTGCGTAAATGATGAGTCAGAAATGTCTACAGACAAAAAAACCAAATAATCAAAGGGGACATTGTTCTGGAGCTAGAGACCGAATGGGAATGTCAAGTCTTGGTGCTTTATAGAATTTGGGCCTTTATGTTCAGACAAGTCTCTGAATACTACTCCCAGGGTGTAGGAAGTGCTGTCTGAGAAAAAAAAAAAGACACAAACACACCGAATACATAGAGAACTACAAAGAAAGGAGTCCTTCATGGCTTAAGGTCAGAATCAAGACCTTACAGCAGAGGTGTTACATGATTTGAGTCTATGTTACTTTTAGAGGTTACAAATAATTGGCTCATGTCCTAAGTACTTCAGCAACCTACTATGCTTGTTAAAACTTAGAATAACTTAGGCTCTTGGCATTCGCTAAATAGCCTTGTTTCAAGTCATGGGTCACATGGTACAGGTAGAAACACCATAAATGATACTTCCCGTGTTTCAGCTTCATTAAACCAGAATTTGTGCCAGCAGTTTTATGTGGGGACTCAAGGTGGACTGTGAATAAAATGGGCGCAATGACTACTCTTTAGAACAATGTCATAAAGGAGAATGACTATATTCTCATCTAAAAAGTGTCCCTGGGAGGAAGGAAAGAAGAAAGGGGATAGTATAGAAAAATCACAGCCAAGAAGTAATAAACAATGGGAAGAAGTGTGATTATAAATAAGCTCTGTGAAAGAAAACAGAAATCTCTCAGGAATTCTTGCCCGGCTGTATCACTTTGCCTTCCTATATCAGCTTGTCTCTGTTGGGATGCTGAGCATCATCTCGGGATTTGATGAGTTCCCATCTGAGATCTTTTTTAACTTCTACATTACCAAACTGCTAATAGGATGGTACCAAGGAAAGGTCAAGAGAGATCATTTCCTCTTTTCCAAATGCAGAAGCGAAGAGTCGCTGCTTTGTAATGATCTCTTTGAACTCCTAGAACATCATTCAGCTTAGAAAGTGTTCAGGAAAGTGTTTTGATAAGTGAATCATTTCTTGATGTCAGGCACTGTGGCTCACACCTTTAATCCCAGCATTCAGGAAGCAGAGGCAGGCAGATCTCTAGATTTGAGACTAGCCTGGCCTACAGAGCAAGTTCCAGGACATCCAAGGTTACACATAAAGACTCTGTATCCAAAGTACCCCCCAAAATAGTTGTTTATTTTCAAATGAACCATTAATCGTGATTTTTGCCTATGACCAATCAGTTCTCTGAATAAACAGTCTTATAAATATGACATTTTGCACTTAAAGAAAAGTAAGTTCCATTGTCAAATTTATGTGGTTTAAACAATGAATATAGGGTTGGTGACCTAGGTTCAGTATAAATATTATATCCCAGGAGTTGCTATATCATTGATCTATGCAATTCCTCAAATGGCAACCAAATTTTTTTTTCTTTGGAGGTTGTGAGGGATTGAATACAGGACCTTATGCATGTTGGGTGGGACTCGTCACTGAGAAATAACCTCAGATTTTTTTTTTAATTTTTTATTTTTTTACTTTTCATCATGAGTCAGGATCTCATTGAGTTGCCCGAGCTAGCCTGGTGTTCCGTGTACAATCCAAGTAAGCCTTGGACTTTCAATTTTCCAGTCTTGGTCCACCAAGTAGCTGTAGTTTCAGCCTGTGCCACCTGGCCTGGAAATCAAGCACTTGCCTTTTTTTCAATTAAATTTTTTAATGTATTAATTATAGTTTATTTACTTTGTATCCCAGCAGTAGCCCCTTACCTCATTCCCTCCCAATCTCACCCTCCCTCCCTCATCTCCTCCCTGCCCCTCTCTAAGTCCACTGATAGGGGAGGTCCTATCCTCTAGCTCATCAAGTCTCACCAGGACTGGCTGCAATGTCTTCCTCTGTGGCCTAGCTAGGCTGCTCCTCCCACAGGGGGTGGGGAGGTCAAAGAGCCTCTGAGTTCATGTCAGAGACAGTCCCTGTTCCCCTTATAGGGCACCCACTTGGAGACTGAGCTGTCATGGGCTAAGTCCAAGCAAGGGTTCTAGTTTATATCCATGCATGGTCCTTGGTTGGAGAATTAGTGTCATACAAGTCCCTGTGCCCAGATACATTTAGACCTTGTACACCTAAAGAAGCTAAACGAGGAGGAGGACCTGGGGTAAGGTGATCAATCCTTACTTAGAAAGACAAATGGGATGGACATCGGAAGTAGGAGAAAATGAGAAGCAGGATAGGAGCCTGCCATAGAGGCTCTCTGAAAGACTCTACCCACAGTGTATCAAAGCAGATGCTGAGACTCATGGTCAAACTTTGGGCAGAGGGCAGAGAATCATACGAAAGAAGAGGGAGTTAGTAAGACCAGGAGAGGCACTTTCTTAAGATAGTATTTATCTTGCATTCTGTGCAAGTGGTTTAGTTTTGTATGTATGGGCATCACATGCATGCAGTGCCCACGGAGACCAGAAGAGGGCAGCAGATACTATGGATCTAGAGGTGTAGTCATGCTCTTTTCTTGTGGGTGCAGCAAACTAAACCCAGGCCCCCTGCAAAAATAGCAAGTGCTCTAAACCAATGAGTCGTCTCTCCAGCCCCTAAGCACAGGCATTTTCTCACCATAGCTACTCACTAAAAGGAGAAGTATATACAAATGTATACACAATGGATACAACTCAGAAATAAAAAAGAATTGTGTTTTTAAATTACAGCAACAGACTGAACCAGAGAACAGAATGTTAAGTGAATTAAACCAACAATAGACAGAGAAATCCCACGTGGCCTCACTTGCATGCAAATACTAACAACCTTGATCTGACAGAACTGGAGAGGAGATTGGTGAGTACCAGGGGCCTGGAGAGTAAGTGGAGGAGGTAAAGGTAGAGAACACAGGGTAACCGTGATTGACAGCAATCATTTGTACATTTTGAAGTAATTAGTAAAGGAAGTTTGAATGTTATTAACACTAAGAAGTGATAAATGTTTAAGGTTCTATATGTGCTGATCTCCCAGCTCTGTTTCCTGCACATCCTTACACATATGTTCAAAAAGCACACGGTGACCATAAACATATACAACTATTGTGTACCAGTTAGAAAGAAAGCTTATACTTACAAAGCAAATCAAGCAGAAGGCAAGCAGAGGGGTGAAACTGTAGCTAAATAAGAAATCTTTACCCTTATAATGAGGCAAGAGTTGAACATGGTGGCATCAAAGGACTCTTCTGGCATCTAAAATTTGATTGATGGTTCCCTTTTATGGAAATATATGGTGTGCTATATCCTGTTCTAAGCAGCCTCAAAACATGAATCCTTTTGCTGTGACTCTGGCGATAACGTGTTTATCAGTGCAGCTCCTATCTTCTGGGTCCCTTTGCAATTATTACCTTTTTTAATTCTCAAATCCTCTAATCGTCTGTCAAATTGGAGATCATTATTTTCCTTTTATACATTAGCTGCAGAATTCTGGAAAAAATGAAGGCCCTTTGCTACAAGCTCATTCTCTTTCTATTTTTGCCAGCCTGCTCATTCCCCTTCTGGCCAGTGCAGGGTGGCAGGAAGGAAGGGAGCCGGCTGGGCTGGAGAGCAGCAGGCCAGGCCGGGCAGTGACCTGAGCTGGAGTCATTTCAGAGCCTCAAGCGGAGAATCCAAAACTAAATACAACCTGGTCACGCTGCAGATTCCGGAGCCAAGAGACTCGGATGCAAGCTAGACTGCCACGCTGCAGCAAGAGAGACCTACAGTAGCCAGGGTGAAGGAAGTAGGCCACAGCTTGAAGGAGAGCTCTGGGAGAAAGAAGCGACTCTAACTTGGAACTGACCAGCTCAGCTGCTTTGGTTTCCATACATTTTTAAAATATGTTTAAAAGTTGTGTGTGTGTGTGTGTGTGTGTGTGTGTGTGTGTGAGTGACGTGTTATGGAAGCCAGAAGAGGGTGTGAGATGCTGTGGTGGAGCTAAAGTTCCAGGTGACTGTGAGCCACTCCAGGTTTGGGGGACTGAATTTAGGTTCCCTAGAAAAGCCACCAGTGCTCTTAACCTCAGAGCCCCGGTTCGTGTCCATCCTTGCAGTTACAGATGAGAAGAACCTGGATCAAGGTGTGTCTAAATCCAGCACATAAGGAGGACAGCCGGGGACAGAGGGGCCCTAATAAACAGCAGCCTTGAGAAGCAGCATTGCCAAAGGAAGCAGCTGGGGCTTGGGAATGGTCTGGGCTCTGTCACCCACTGGATGTCTGTTGTGGTGGACGGCCAGCGAACCTCACTGAGCTGTCAACTCTGCGCCTAGAGTAGAAACACTAAAAGAGAAAGGCCCGGTCTTCGGCTTCCAGCCTATTCCCGACCAGGGCTGCATTGGTGCAACATTGTGAGAGCGGCCGCTGTGCTGTAGGAAGTGAATGCATCAGAAACCGCACACCAGGAAAGCGAGCCTGGCAGCCAGTGCTACCGTGATTTTTGTTGTATGCAAAAAAACAAAGGGAAGTGGAGGTCTTTTTGCCTATACGTGTGGGCTGACAGGCATCTGATTGTTTTCTCCCAAAGTCAGTTCAATCCAATCTGGGTGTAAGAAGGCTCTTCTTGAATTGCCCACCAGAGAGAAATCTGGCAGCTGCCTTTTGCTTCTGTGAGTTGTATAGCTTTCATGTAAGTCAGCACAGATGTTGGCCAGATAGACCTAGTTCTCTTTGGGCTGTGCCCCTTGCATGCCCGGCAAGGTATGTCCATTTGATGAAGAAGGGAAGCAGAAGTGAGGGAGAAAGATGTATAACGGGAAAATTGCTATTTTTTTTAGCATGTTTCATTGTATGAGTTTCATTATGACATCATCATACATGTGTGTATTCTCCTCCCCAGCTTCCTGTGCCCCTCTTCCCCTGACAAATCGCTCTTCCACCATCAGGTTTCATTTTTATTTCTCGAATCTAAATTCCACAAGTGAGAGCAAGGATATTTGTCGTTCCAAGCCAGGTTTATTTCATTTAACACGGTGACCCCCAGTCCCATCCGTTTTCCTGCAGATGATATAATTCCATTCTTCGTGGCCAAATAAAATACATCATGTACATATACCACACTCTCTTCCCATGCATATATCCACTGATTTCCATTACTTGGCTATTGTGAACAGTGCCAATAAACATGTACACACAAGTATCTGTGTTGTATGCTGATTTAAATTTTAAGAGTTTTTTTTTTTTAATTCTTCTCTCAGATATAACATCCCAACTGCAGTTTCACCTCCCTTCCTAGTCCCTCCTGCCCCAGCCTTTCCTCTTCCTCAGATCCACTCCTCTGTTTCCCTTCAGAAAAGAGCAGGCCTCCCAGGGATATCAACCAAACCCAGCGTAACACGTTACAACAAGACCAGGCACACACCCTCCTTTCAAGGCTCAGTAATGCAACCCACTAGGAGGAAAAGGATCCTGAGAGCAGGCAAAACAATTAGATACAACCCCAGCCCCATTGTTGGGAGTTCAGCAAGAACACCAAGCTACACCACTATAACATATATGCAGAGGACTCACCTTGTACCCATACGGACTGATTGTCCCTTCAATCTCTGTGAGCACCTATGAGTCCTACCTAGTTGATTCTGTGGCCGTGTTTTGTGGTATCTTTGACCCCTCTGGCTCCTAGACTCTTAAGGAGAATTTTTATAATGCTAAATAATTCTACAACATCAGCCATTCACAGTTCCCACATGAAATAGAGCCTGCTCCAATTCAATGCTCACTATTTTTGTTTATTTTTTTTTAATTTTTCCAATAAATGTATGATCTAGTATATTCTTTCCCTCTACTCATTTAATCTTAAAGAAACACAGTATCTGTCTTTCAGAAGGCAAATAATGAAGAGGGAAAGAAAAGGAGGGGTCAGCAATAGGAAGGGGATGATGAATATGGTTAACTTTGGTCTCTGGTTTGGATGTAAATTATGCAGAAAAAGCAAGAGGACAGAATATCTAAAACAGATCCTGTTGGAGACTCGGGCGTCAGTGCAGCCACACCAATGAAGGGCAGATGCTAAAAGTCTGCTCATAATTAGCTGGCTGCTGCTCGCCTGACACAGCACTGGGATGGCTTTCAAAGACAGGCCCAGCTAATCAGTCCATCCAAGCAGCTCTCGTTAGCTGCATTCCAGAAAGCACAGACACCGAGGCCCGGGCTGAAACGCCACTGTGCTCTCCACTCTCCAACGCCATAGTGCCCACTAAAAGATGCTGCTGCACAGGAGCTGGCACGTTAGCCACTGCCTTCCGAATGTCCACACGGTCTGCGCTCTGGGGGCTTTCACACATGCTGCTACCTCGCCGTTCTCCTCAGCCTTCCCCTGGCCCGTATCTATTCAACTTCTAGTTTTAACTTAGGGGTCACGTTCACAGAAAGGACTTATTGGTTGCCTGGAGTGGATGAAGGTCGCTGTCCTCCTTCCACTCACTCGCTGCCTTTCTTATCATAACTTCTCCTCATCCATTCCAACGAGTGGACCCCTTGCACTGCTAAAAGTAGACTATCCTCCGTGACTGTATGGGAAGCATAGCGCCTGACACACTATAAATACTTGAAATTACATTTGTTGAGTAGACGGATGATGAAATGTGGATGGACGGAGATAGAGTGAGACCGAAAACGAGGATTACAAAAGTATCCTTCGGTCATGTGTTACTTAGAGTTTGCTATGATAAAACACGGTGACCAAAAGCCACTTGGGGAGGAAAGAGTTCATTTCATCTTTCGACATTCAGGTCACATTGCCATCATTTTTAACCTGAGGGAATTCAGGACAAAAAAAAAAACAAGACAGGAACCTGGAGGCAGGACCGGAAGCGGAAGCCAGGGAGACGTGCTGAGGGCTGCCATGTTACGCTCTGCCTGTTCTCTTCTACAAGCAGGAGCGTCTGCTCAGGGGTGGCACTGCCCACAGTGAGCTGGACCACCCTGTCACGGATTTGTCAAATTGTATGTGAGGTTGGCAAGACCAAGCAGGGCATACTGATATTATCTTAATCAGACTACCATTAGCTTCAGTGACAAAATCTGAAATTTCAACGACTTAGTACAATAGACATCGGTTGCTTGGTCATATGACAATTTAGTGCAGGTGTTCTTAGCAGAGAAGGGCTCTCCTCCACCACACTCAGCTGCACTCGAGGCTTCTCTGTCTTGGGGAGTGAAGGGATGGCAGAAGAGAAGGCCCACTTGCATCTTGCCAGTACCAGCAGGAAGGGATGCAGGTGACTCCCTATACTTCATTTAACAGGAACCATATACTAGAGGTAAGAACAAAGTGATGAGAAATAGGATACTTATCCAGACACCCTGCCTAAGTGACAATATCACGGAATAGCCCACACTTTTAGTAGACTGCTACTTTAACCAGCTGTAACATATAACAAGCCGGTGCAGGCAAAATAAAACCTCCACTGAAATGCACAAGTCTCACACAGCTCGTTAATTAGACAGATTTCTGCTTCATTTTGACTATGAACTCATGGACCTAATAAGGGTGTTTGAATTATTAAGACCAATGTTCTGAAAGCTTTTCTGTTAGATTCCTGGAAGCTTCATAGATTTCCCATGTGTTATATGGCATTATTAAATAGTGTATATTTGCCTTGACTTCCAACATACTTTTTAGATCCCCAAACCTACCCTTATTTATTATCAGCATTGTAATAGATGATAGCATGAATGCATACCAGTAAGTAGCCTTAAAATATTTTAAAATAAAAGTAAAGTAGAATGACATGGCATCTCTATCTTTTTTTATTAGCATCAAGCAGAAGAAATAATTTGAAGATCTTTGAATGAATTCTTATTACTTCTATAAGCAAGAATAGCTAACCAATTTCTTTGGATGCTTCATAAAAACTAAATAATAGCAAATGTATATCTGAATGGCAAGTGATAAAATGGAAAAATGTATATAATCATTAAAATGAACTTATTAAAAACCATGAGCTCTTCTTTGATGTGTTATATCAGAGGAAACATTCCTAGCTAATGAGAGTTACATTCTTGGGAAGGCACATTTGGTCTGGTAAGTCGGGGATACAAGCTCGCTCTGGGATGCTGGATCCTCTACTCACTGCTTCTGTTCTCTTGAACAATCCATGTGGTCCCATCTAATGGCAGCTGGTACCCAAGGCAGATGGACTGACCCAGTACTTTATGTGGCTTTAGATTCCATACAGACAAGTGACATGTTATTAAGTTAGAGCCAAAGTGCTGTAGAAATCTTTTTTTTTTTTTTTTTGGTAGAACGACTATAGGGCTGTAAGACTTTGAGTTCTGTTTGGATGGTCATGACTTCAAAAGGGGTTGGGGGTTGCATACTGAAGTTGGGTGAAGCACACTGATGGCATCCAGCTGTTACTTCAAAAGGTGGTTCTTTTGGAATTAAAGAAAAGAGAGCTTGGGCAGGGGAGAAATCTCAGCAAGTAAAAGCACGTCCCATGGAGCCTGATGGCCTGAGTTTAAACTTAGGGCATATATATATATATATATATATATATATACACATATATATGAAAGATGGAACTGACTCATCCACATATTACACTGTGGGAGTCACACACACACACACACACACACACACACAAATGTAATTTTAAAAATTATAAAGAAAACAAAGCTAATTATAAAAAACTTTTTAATTCTAATGTGCTTACTTTTGTGGTAGTGATACTATTTTCCTTTGGGGACATCGTTGGCCAAGAAACAGCATTTAGTGAAAGTTGGACTCCCATTCGTGAGATTATTAATTATTTGATAGATGGATAGAGAGGATTCTTTTTGGCATCCTGGAAGGTTTGCTAAAGAAATGGTGCTTTAGTTCTTGCTACGCTGCCTCTGGACCCCTAATATTTAACTACTCCTTGATTTCTGAGTCATTTACATCATTCAAAAGAATCTGTTTCTCTGCTTGAATTAACTAGAATTACTTCCTGTGGTTTGAGACATGAGAAACTAGCAAAACTAAAGACTTTAAAATTTGTGACCAAATAGTCACTCAGATATGAAAATTCTAAGATACAATAATGTCATTTCTTTTATAGTTTTGATTGTTAAACAGTTCTGCCAAATGGACAACTCTGAAAGCAGATCAGTCAAGTTTAAAGCCATGTTAAAAGCCAAAGAAATACCCATTTCAGTCAAACTGCTTTGACCAGAGACAATGTGAGATGTTAGCAATGGTTGGTAGTCTGAGGTCTGTGTGTGATGCATTCTATTTACTGATAGCCATGAGTCCATATATTCAAGTAAGAAAGTACTTGAGTGCAAAAAGCTGTTCCAAATTCATTGTTTCGACAGAATGTTGCAGCCCAATAAACTGGACCAACAGAAAGCTGGAAGTCACATTCCCTGTCCTTTGATGACACAATATGTCATCGGTTAGCAATCCTGGTACTTTTGCTCTCAAAGAATCTCTCAGATTCCTTTTCTTTCTCTTTTGACAGCCATTGCTCTATGGAAACTCTATCAACCTTTTCAGAACCATCACCCTTCAAAAATGTAGGAAGACACATTAAGATATTTGTCTAATTAAAAAAAGAAAACATTACTATGTTTCTTCCTGACCACATTTTTCTCTTATGACCAGCCTAAAGGAAAAGAACAAGAGAGCAGTACATCAGTGAACATGCTGAAAATGTCTGGCAATCTTCCAGGTCTTTGTTTCTAAAGACTTAATCTCTAAATCCCAAAGACTAAGGTGCAGACAAGGTATCTATGCCAGAATTATGTGAGGAATATAATTTCCCAGGAACAAGGAAATTCCTGAGGTTAGAAGAGTACGTGAAATAATATACAAAGACAGTCTGAGGGTCCAAATACAGAGGAAATCTGGAATCTACTTTCTCGGCACAGTACCTTGAATAGTTGAAGCCCTTAGGTAAGAAAATGACTATCTTTGTAAGGATTTTGACATGCCAACCTTTGGAGAAAGACCCTGGATCTGAAGATTCGTGTTGAAAACAATGGCCAATTTTCAGGGATAACCTGGGCTTGAGAAGGAACAGATGACTCAACAGTTAAATGGTTTCATTCACACTCAAAAGTTTAGCATCATACAAGATCCTGGGACCACTGTTAAAAAAAAAGCCAGAAAGATAAGAGTAACTTACAATGACTAAGACTAATGTTAAAGTTTTTTACCAGCCTGAGAAGATGGGAAGCTTACAATTAGACGTGAGTTTGATAAGGTGAAGAAATAGTAGTATCTGGGTGTGTTGGCTCACGACTGTAATCCCAGCACTCAGGGAGGCAGGGGCAGGTGGATCTCTGTGAGTTTAAGTCCAGCTTGCTCTACAAAGTGAGTCCAGAACAGCCAAGAATACTCAGAGAAACTCTGTCTTGAAAAAGAAAGAAAGAAAGAAGGAAAGAAAGAAAGAAAGAAAGAAAGAAAGAAAGAAAGAAAGAGTAGCAAATGGGGGAAAAAAGATAAAGCACAAAGGACATCCACTTCCTTAAATGCAGAATTTCTGAAAACCCACCTGCTGTTACAAGCTGTCTCCAAAATGTTGGAAAACTACTATAATCTTTTCGTAAATATACAGTCCTGGTTTAAAGAAAGCAGAGAAAAAAAACACAGGGGTCCAAAAAAACAGGAGGAAATGGAACTATAATTAGAGTGGTCAGTAGCTGTAGATGCCCCTGGTTTAATGGCCACTTGGTGGGCAAGAGATACAAACTTGTGTGAACTGGAGTAACAGAATGGGATTTCTTGTCTCACATGGAGGGCCACGCATTAAGAGAGCGTGAATGGAAAGGCAGGCTATAGAAATGTAAGCACACTTTAGGCGAACGCTGGCACACCAAGCAATCTGTTAAAAACCTCACCTCAGCTTCGACAAAATACCTGAACCTGGGCAATGCAGAAAAGGAGGTTTAAGAGTTCACAGTTTGGAAGGGGGAAAGTTCTGGCATGGACAGTCCTATGTGGTCAGCACCCCTGACTGCATCACATCATGGCGGGACGTCATGTGTGAGAAAGAGATCACACAGCGAGGCAGGGAATCAGAACGACTCCAGCGCTCTCTGTGACGATGACTCAGTTTCGTGGAATTCTAATCTTTTCTGAGGGTAGCCGCACCACCAGCAGCAGCCTGGACAGGCCCCACTGGACCCCACTGTGCAATTTTGACCACCTGAACACCACTGCACACAGAGAGGCAGGAAACCAGGGCAGGAAAATTACATCCAAACCCCGGAAGAGCACAGAGAAAACAGACTTTCTTACATGTCAAGACCCTAGCCCTGTCTCCACACTCATCTGAAGTTGGTTGGAATTTGTTATTACCTACTTCAGAAAACCCAGGCTGATCATCATAGTTAACAGATTTGAACAAATCTAAACAAATCTAATGTAGTTCCCATAGAGCATGGGTTGGTGGTCTATGGTAATTTATGCAAAATTTGTTGCATAAATTCTATGATCTCAGAGTGGCTAAAAAGAGCCAAAGCACTCTTCGTGACACATGAAGATGATGTGAGGTTCATATTTCTACTTGAATTGAAGTTTTATTGAAACATCCACTCATTTACGTATGTGTGGCTGATTTTACCCTGTAGCAAAGTGTCAGTGTGAAGTAACTGTGACAGGGCTCACTACTTCCAGGGGAACTACCCATCACAGTGACAAAGTCACAGCTTGGAAGCACTTTGAGTGCCACTTATATTGCTACACCATCTTGGTCCATTTTATGCCACCTCCTCCCACGTGCTAGGCTGACAGATATGTGCCATCGTTTGACTTTCTAAAATGAGGCAACTCCCACTATCACAGAACTGATCACGCACTCTGCTCTCCTGACATAATCACATCTCATTCAGTCTCACATCAGAACACTGATGCATTGAGAACTGATTTTGCAACAGACCCCCTTTAGGGAACACATTGAAACCACAGCACATACCAACGCATTTCATTTTTGCTGTTACTGTACACTCGGCATGTAAAAACAGAACAAACAAACAAACAAAAATAATCAAAACTAGACTTTAATTATCACACTTCTAAGGTAGAATGGGAAATAGATCATTGGTTAACTAAACTGGAAAACATTTTTTATAAACTTTAATATTTTACTGCTTTGTTAAAAGAAGAGATTATATAGTCACAGAACAAGATTAAATGTCAAAAGTTATAAAATATAGAAATCTAATCCTACGAGGGGATAATTTATCCCAATAAAGCTTCCACTAAATTAATTTTCCAAGTGGTTCAGTTGTTAAGCAAGAAACTATGGACTGTCTCCCACGAGTTCATTAGTTGAACACTTAGTCACAGGTGGTGACATGTTTAGGAAGAGTGTGGAACTCTTTGGACATGAGGCCTAGCAGGTAGCTATAGGGCCATGGGGGTGGGGCTTATGGTTCTAGCTGAGGCTGCTTGCTGACCTGCCGGCATTGAATAGACCATGCTGTAAATTCCCGGCCATCACTGAGAAAACTCCAGCAGCCAGAACAAAACAATAACTGATACACCAAATATGAAAATCTGTTTACCACGTGTGTCTCAATTAAATTTTACTAAATTAAGGTAGTTAAATAAGGATGCTCAGAGAAAGTAAACGTCACCTAGGTCATTAGCCTCCCTACAAGAATAGTTGCCCAGTAAGTTAAGACGATAAAAAAAGAAACATAGTGAAATGAAGACACAAACAATTAACTGTCAGTAATTTCCTTTGGCTCTTGATGGGTCGATGACATTACCAATACCGTTTGGTTATTGTTTGTCTTAGTTAGGGTTGCCTCTGTTGGGATGGAACACCATAGCCGGAAGCAAGTTGGGGAGGAAAAGGTTTATTTGACTTACAGTTCCGTATCACTATTCATCATCGCAAGAAGTCGGGATAGAACGTCAAACAGGATAGGAACCTGGAGGCAGGAACTAATGCAGAGGCCATGGAAGGGGGCTGCTTATTGACTTGTTCCTTGTGGCTTGCTCAGCCTGCTTTCTTACAGAACCCAGAACCACCAGGGATGGCACCACCCACAATGGGCTGGCCCTTCCCCATCAGTCGTCAATTAAGGAAATGCCCCACCGCCCTTATGGAGGCAGATCTTACAGAGGCATACGGATCTCGTAGGAGCATTTCCTTAACTGAGGTTCTCTCCTCTCAGATAACCTTAGCTTGTGCCGTGTTAAATTGACATAAAACTATCCAACGCATCATTGTTTGAGAATGTATCACTGAATGGTTTAAGAGATTGAAAAAATCAGCCAGTATGAATTTTCTGATTAACACTACAGTCAAGAACACTCTGAAAGATGAGAAAACTTGAAGCCTGTACAACTCGAAGTAGAATTTACTAAGATATGTAAAACTCGAGGTTAAAACATACAAAACAGAGTAAGAGGAAGAGAAGCATGTCCGAGAAAGCTGACTCAGCAGATGGAGGGAAGGGCTCCAGGGCCTGAAGCTCTGAGCTCTAACCCTGGGATCATCCACGGCGACAGAAGAGAGCCAAACCGTGAGAGCCATCCCCTGACCTTCGTATGCCCGCTGTGGCACGTGCACCCAGGTTATTCCCGATTTGCAAAATCAAAATAATTTTTACACTAACACTAAGATGGTACTTAATATTTTTATATTGCTTTTTCTCCAATTTCCTCTGTCTTAGGACAAATGAAAGCAATGAATTAATGGCATCCCAGTAATCATAGGGTTCCCAACCATGGAGCGTGCCCAGCTTAAAGGGAATAACAGTAAGTTTCATGTATTAATGACCTTGTTCAGAAGTACAGGTCACTGATTTTTTATTAAAGTTTGAATACACGCCTTTTTGACACTCTATGTTAAAAATGGAGAAATAGAGACATAAAGTATGCCTCTGAAATACCAAAATAAAATAGTGATTTGGGAAATACTTTTGTGTGATGACCTTCAAGCGATAGTAATCTTAATTGAGGTTCTCTCCTCTCAGATAAATTTAGCTTGTGTCAAGTTCAGTTGACATAAAACTATCCAAAGCATCATTGTTTGAGAATGTAGTGTTGAGTGGTTTAAGAGATTGAAAAATCAGCCCCAATGAATCTTCTGATTAATACTACAGTTGAAATACACAGCGAAACATATTGGTTCTACTGGAAGGAAAAGTTATAGATAAACTGTGATTGTTTAGACCTGGAGACCTGTTAGACACTTTCTCATGAACTTAGCTTGTCATATCAGAAAAAAAAAAAAAAATGTTGGCAGTATTTGGTGGCCCTGGTAAGACTCAATAGTTCAGGGGGAAACGAAAACTTTAAAAGACAATTATCCTTTACCAACAGCTTTAGAGTGTTCTTGTACGTAAGTAACTTTCTGATGATCTAGGTTAACATTTTATAAACACATTAGACTCTTTGAATGTGTTATTTTTGATGTTGTATAATAAAATGCTTTAAATTGTTGGATAATCTGTGGAACTCGGTGAGCCAACGCTTTTTCATGTGGCCAAGTTTTAATATCATATAAAAAAAAATCCTGTGTGGATGAAAACGTTTAAAGTATGCAACAGTCTAATAGGTTTTAATGTGACATAGTATGAAAATTACAGTAGCATGCTTTCAGATTCCACACTGCAGATGACTTTTAAGGAAGCATTCCTTGTTGAACATGGATGTAGGATAAAAGAAGAAAAATCAACATTTACCTGACTGGGTCTTAATATGCTGTTCTTACAAAACATTTCAGAGCTCTTAACAAGTTACAGCAGCGGGAAGGAGTCCTGAGACATTACCCCTTTTGAGAAATGCTGCTGTCAACCATGCAAATGTACCCTTACAGGCTAAACTGTACTGTGAGTGGCTTTGAGCAGCAATGGATATAATTTGTCTAACTACTGCAATGATGTCTATTATGATTTTACCATCAATTGTACTTTTTCTTCAGCGCCATCACCACCACCATCATCATCCTCAAAGCCACCGTCACCACCACCACCACCATTATCATTGTTATCATCACAACCACCACCACCATCATCAGTTTTACCCTAAACAAGCAGCATTTGCTGAAATTCTTTCTCTAGGCTCAATCGTAAACACTGTCTGCGCACCTTCAGCAACTTCCTGAAGTACATCCCACAGATGGGAAACTGAGGGTCCAAAAGATAAAGACCTTCCCTTTGGCCTGGCATCCCTAAGTCCCACTCATACCACACCTCATTCCTCAGCTGTTCTTCTATGGCTGCAATGCCCATTATGGCAACCATTGGCCTTAATTAGTGAAAATCAGCTAATCAATTAAAGTGACCTGCATATGTAAAAGTGTAAAAATCTACAGTGGGGTTCTAAGGATAAAAACTGTGAACCAGCTCAATATTTTTATGTTTGATACTTATTGTTATGATAATTAAAACACGTTGAGTTAGGTAAAATATGTTCTTCAAAAAATTCCAGTTGTTTCTTTACCTTCTCAGAAGGGTGACATTGGGGCTAGGGCTGAAGCTCAGTGGCTACCAGCATGTGCAAGGCCTTGGGTTCTAAGCCCTGCACTGAAATGAGAGAGAAAGAGAGAGAGAAAGGATAAGTTGTGCATGTGGCCAGTGTTTTATTTTTATTGGACAGCACACACGAGTCTAAAGGTATTAACGCAATTAAGTTTTAACTAGTTTGAATAAGTGGTTCCATTGTGTGCATAGCCTCCAAGAAGCCAGGTTCTTCCTTCTTGGGATATTTAAAGAGTTTTAATCCGTAATTAAAAATTACTGACACATGGTTTATTGTTCTCAGAGTGTTCATTCAGCTTCAAACACTGCTGTTTAAATCAGGTAAACAATCATGCTTCGTCCTGCCCTTTCAAAACTGCCCAGTTCAAGCACTTATTTCTCAGCCACGTTCCAAATCTACACTTCTATACAGTTCGTGTCATCGCTCTTAATCTATTTTGTCATTAATATTAAATGTCAAAGAATTAGAGTTCAAAAGAGAAAAGCAAAGCTACGGTGACAAGCTTTGTGATGTAGACCCAGAGGAAATGTGTTTGCAATTCAGCTTGTGGAGAGTAAATGAAGCAAAGATAAAATATAGCAAGATCTTGAGGCTGCTGCGTTCCTGCCTTGCAACAGCAGTGGGGGTGGGCAGGGGCTGAAAGAGGCAGCAGAGGTTTTTATCTGCTCAGTTGCAACTGCGACAATTATTCCTCCCAGGCACCTCCCCAGCCTCGCCCTCACCCCTGTCACACAGCTGTGTGTGTGTCCAGATAAGCTGCAGCAGGTAGTAATGTGTCCCACTGTCCACTGGTTACCCAAGTGTTCTCAAATATACTCCAGAGTTTCTTCTCTAGAGTTTATTGGCTCTTAGACTGTGTCAAGCCTTTCCTGTGTATTATCTGAGCTGTGCTTGGGATGAGGTTGAGAGAAAAATCTCCCACGAGGCTTTCCCATACTGTATTTTGAAAGCTCATGGCTGTTGGTTTCTCAATGAGAAATTGGATTCAGAATGACTCATATCTTGGGTCTTACCCATACCTGATTTAGATGAGAACTTGGATGTAGAGCTGGTGCTACAGTAGGTTAAGACTCTTGGATTTGTTGAGGGTGGGGTAAATGTATTTTGCATGTAAGAGAAAATAAATTTTGGGAGCCAGGAGATGGGATTTATGGACACACATTTCAGATTCATGTGTTGAAGCTTTGACTTCCAATGTGACTTCCAATATTTGAATTCACCATTTTTTAAGGAAGTAATTAAAGATAAATTAGGTCATAATGGTAGCACCCCAGTCCAATAGGACTGGTGCCACTATAAAAAGGGAAAAAAATCCCATAAATGTGTGTCACAAATAAAAAGTCATATGAGTCTGTATCCAGAGGGCAGGCATGTTCAACCCAGGGGTGTTGGGATCTGGTCTGGTCCTATGTATTCTAATGCTAATAAATGGCCCCCAAGATGTGCCTATATCCTCACCTACACCTCGTTGTTGTGTAAACCTTATTCTATCTAAAATTTAAAGTTAATTAGTTAATAAAGTTGCTGAGGCCTGTAATTGGACAGAAGAGAAGTAGGCAGAGCTTTGCTTCCTGGGCTTGGGGTCTGAGAGGGGCCATGAGGCTGGAAAGAGAAGGAGGAAAGAGAAGATGTAACCAGAGGTGAGGTAGCCAGAGAGAAGAAAGTCATCATAGGGCAGAATAGACCATATGTACATGGCCATGAGGGCTGGCCTGACAGAATAGAAGGAGTCCCAGGCAGGAACAATTATGGCAAGTAACTTGGGGTGTGTAGCTGGGAAATAGCAAAATAGCTTAGAGGGTTGATACCTGCCCAAGTTATGGTGCCTTAAAGCTTTTATAATTCTAAGAGGTCTTTGTCTCAATTATTTGGAAACTAGCTGGGGTAGAGAAGCATTCTATAGTCTAATATCTAGTTCCACAATACAGGTGAGAGAGAAAAACAGATCATAAACCAACCCTGCAGCACCTTGGTCTTAGCAATCAACCTCTAGAACTTTGAAAATTAAATTCTGGTGGACCTGGTGCTACAGGTCTGTAATCCCAGCTACTTAGAAAGCTGAGGCAGGAAGATAACAAGTTCAGAGCCACAGTGGGTTACAGAGCAAGTTTAATCTCAGCCTTAGCAATTTAGCAAGACCCTGTCTTAAAACAGAAAATAAAGAGGACTGTAGCTCCGGATGTTGTTTAGTGGAAGAGCAATTGCCTAGAATATCTGAAGCTCCTGGTTCAATCCTCAATACTCTGGCACTGGTGTAACAGAACAAACACCTTAGCACAACTTATGCCATGTTATAGGCTCCATTCTGACCTTAGAACATGGGCCCCAACACCTGCCAAAATGAGAACAAAGACCTAATCTATCAAAGACCTAGTCCATAGTTCAATAATATGGGAAAGTCCCTAAATGTACTGATCTTGCTTTTTGGCTTCCGTAGTTTTGCCACTCCTTAACTGTTCTTGCTGACTGAAGTGTGTCAACCAGGATGTGTTTTTTGTTCATAAAAGGCAAAGAATGGTGAGGCTCGGGGCTGTGTGATTTAGGCACGTTTCCCATGTAGTCACCAGCCAGAAATACATACTTTCTATTCAGCTTTCAGAGTGTCCATGTGTTCTAGAGTAGAATTACCATGCAAGCTAAAATAATGAAAGAATGAATAAAGAAAAGAAGGAAGAAAGAAAGAAAGAAAGATCTGCTCCTTAAGACATTCTATGTACAATGTATTATTGTAGCAGCCTTAAAAACCAATACAGAATCCAACAGGTGCCAAGGGAGTGAAGTCTTTGTTTGGTAGAGAAATGAGGACCATACCTCTAGTCACTGTTACACTACCAAATTATTCTTTCCTCAATCATGTGACTGAAGTCCAGAAACAATATTTCTGTGAGCTGCGGCGTATATCGCCTAACATGGTCCGTGAAGTACAATACATTCAGGATGTCAACAACAAAGCCAGTCAAGGGCAACGCTTTTATAAAATGCTGAAAGTCGGCAACACTAGAATTCATGTTAACAATGATCAAAAAGGAACAAAGTCGGTTAAAGGCAGATTTTTTATCAGATTTTTTCCCACTGGAACACGATAAAAGGACCAAGAGAAATGCCTGAAAGGGACCGGCTTTCAATCTAAAGGTATACATAAACAGTTGCATGCAAGCTTCACCCCTGACCCCACTGAGGAGGATCTGTTCCCTGCAATTATACATCCTAGCATCCCTCAATTTCCTTCAAATCCAAATATCTGTTGCTTTATTTTTAATTTTAGGGTAGTAGTATCATAGGAGAGGAAAAGTACTTTTGACGTTATCATATAGAAAGCCTTAGCTTAGGCCCCCTGAAACAAGAGGAAAATAAGTTTAAGAAAATGCATAGGCGATCTAGACATGAGAGATGCTTGTGGAATGCATAACTCTCAAAGAAGAGGCATGAGGTCAGTCTTAACAGTCATCTTCAGCTGAACAACTTAATACTGATGATGATGATGATGATAAGAATGATAATGATAATAATAGCAACAGCAGTTGATAATGTTAGCAGGTGCTGGGGAAAGTGACCACCAAAAGCTTTGGAAAGTAGTGGAAGGTTTGTTATCCAGACTTAACCCAGTACTCCCCCCAAATATCAAGGTACCTAGTAATTTAGCCATCCTTACCTCTCTTAGTACTGAGATAGAGACATCCTTACACAGGAATGTTGCCTTTATAATTCCCCTCTGCAGGAGAGTAACTTCAGAGCTTCTCCTATTTGTCAAAGTACTCATTATGCCAAAGAAGACCTCTGGTCTCCTGCATTACCTTCTCCATAAAGTGCAAACAAATGCATCTAACACACACACACACACACACACACACACACACACAAGCATGCATGCACACACAACTTAGACATTTTCGTAGCACACAGCAGATATCAATAACTGGGAGATATTATTTGTAACAGTTAACCTAAAAACCTTTATTATTGCACGTCTTTTGATTCACCATCATACAAGTAGAAGCCTGCCGGTGGCAGAGGCTAGAAACTCCTGTGGTACACAGCTCTTTCCCGTTAGACTTCCTCACCTGTCTTGTCACACGAGTAGACCGAGCTTTCTTGCTTTGTTGATGTTGAACACGGCTGTTGACTTGCGTTAGCCCACAGTTGGGTGCAGCTACACAGAGTCATGTAACTGGATGTGAACTTGTGGACATATTGGAAGGGGTAATTAGCTAAAAGCCAAAAATGGATCCGGGGCAATTGTAGCAGACCTTGCCTGTGTTGCATCTAGAGCCATCACTGCAGCCTTTGAACACACAGCATCTGCACTTAGCACTGGCCGTGGCGTCATACCACCCACGTGCCAGCCCACACTGCCTGAAACCCCTTAGGTCATACTCAAGATTATCGTACATCCAGAATTTTAGTTTTCCTACTGTGCGCACAAAGTTTTCTCCTCTTACAGAAACATGATGGGTTAATTAGAGAAAGCAAAGCCTTTCAAGGATTTCCTACTATTGATTCCTCAATATGCAAGTGGCGAATTGTGTATCTTTGGCTTGTACTGTATTTGAGTGTCTGTTTTTTAAATTGTATTTTCAGTTGCTGGATAGTTTCATTAAAAAAAAATCATTAAATTAATTTTTGGCTTGGAATTAGGACAGAATCTCTGACAATGTTTCAAATGACCCTACCCGTGCTTCTGCCATTTTGTGCTGTGTGTTTTTATCTTTGAAAGAAGGGTTTCAAAAAAAAAGAAAGAAAGAAAGAAAGAAAGAAAGAAAGAAAGAAAGAAGGGTTTCAGAAGAAGGAAGGGGTGAGACAGAAAAATGGGGAGGGAGGACAAAATCCATTGTGTGTAAGTATGAAACTTACAGAATAAACAATAAGTGAATTAAAAGACACTGGTTCGCCCTGAAAAGTGAGAGATGCTCTGTAACTGGCAGATGTTCAGTGGTGGTTTGATTCTTTATAGAAAAATAAGAAACACATCTATGCCTTTCCTATCCAACCTTGCTTTCGTCTTCAACAAATGGCGAAACTATACATTTTACCAAAGAACTGTTTCTAATCAACTTATTCACAAGTTCTGATCAGTAAATGTTTGGTTTGCTTTACATCTCTATATGTCTGGGGCCACATAAAATTTTCTTTTAAAGAATAAAAGAGTTTTGAGCCCTGCTCTCGACAAATTAATGGTGTCACTTCTGAATGGAAGGTTTAAACGGTGCACCTGATCTCTACTCTTCTCTCTTCCCCTATTTTACTAATTTTGAGAGCAGATGACCTTATCGTGGTATAACACAGGGTCCTCGACAGTCCTGACACTGAGTGTAACCTGGAGCTGCAGAAAAATTACATGATAAATTACGTGTTCCTGCCCAAGGGCTGGTTCTGGGGCTGACGTGTGCAGAAGTACAACCTGGCCTACCCCAGATATTACAATTTATTTTCACAGCCGATCTGAAGGTCTAGTGAACAGTTAACATGCTGTGACAAAACTGATCAATTGAAAAGTTTTAGTCAGCAACTAAAAGGAATGATTTTAATAAAAGAAAGGATTCCAACTGAAATCCACAGACAACAAGAAACCTGGGCAATCTTTCCTGGTTGGGATGTGAGGGTCAGCAAAGGCATCACCAGTAGCAAGGTTGGGGTGACACATGCTTTGCACTCGAGAGAAGAGTTTTGTTGAATTTCAAATGGGTACATTTTTCTGTGATGTAATCTTCAAAAACCTTTATATCTGCCTAGAGTCGCTCGCTTATATCAGCCTGTATAAAGGGAAAGGCACCAGCCAGTGCCTTCAAAGAAATGCCACTGCCAGGCTCTATCCCTGTGTGGTTGCAGGCTCCATGACAATCAAAGCCCAGTTGTCAAAAGGCTTCACAATCACACCAGCTAGGGAGATGCCAGAAGGACTTGAGATCAGAAGGCTTCTGGGAACACATTTAAGACCACACAAATTAGCCAGTTTTTCTGGCCAAGGGAGGCAGGAAAGGGAGTTCAGCCCTTGCTTGCAGTATCTTTCGATTCATGGAATCAGTACATTTATGAAGACAAAGAACAATTATGAGCCCAGTGTAATTTACTGTGGAAGTCCTACCAAGATCTGTGAGCGCTGATGGTGAGGTGAGGCACAGAACTGACCTGGCCACAGCTAAAGTGATGAACCCTGACTGAGAAAGAGAGGACATATGTCCCTGACATATGAGAGAAACGACACAGCAAACCATTGAAAAACCATTTGCAGGGCTGCTGGTGGCACCAAGCTCCTTAGGAAGGGTCCCTTATTCTTGCAGCTCTCAGCTCTAGTTAGTGACTAGGGTCCACCAGGCTCAGGCCAATCTGAAAAGGATGTGGTGTGAAGCAGGGACTAGGATTGGCAAATCTAAGGTGCAGGGATTGGCAGAAGAATTGGGTGAAAGGTCAGCTTTAGCCCCACTTTGGAGAAGCTCTGATCTTTGACCAGACATTCAAGTACTGGGAACGAGCCTAGGGCGTTATCTTATTACCCTTTGCTAACTGTGAGGCCTGGGCAAGCACTTAAAACACTTCCTACTCAGAAAATGAGGACACAATGTACCCACCCTGGAGGATTGTTATGGAAAGTAAGTGACTTGGGTAGCATGTGAATGTACAATGCCCAGCGGGTAGCCTATTGCCATTTCTCAGGAAATATCAACCATTATCATCATCATCGTCATCATCATCATCGTGGGCCTGGTGTACATTATAGGCTATATGAACATAGCCTTAATTTCTCACGCCTTCAGTTTCCTACGGTGAAATAATAATAAGTTTTATTTCTCTGGGTTAGTAGAAGGAATTTCAGCACATAACTAAGTCAGACAAACCTGGTTCAGCTATCTAGCGATCGCGTCACTTGACAGCAGTATTTCTTCTGGTATGAAGCGGGATAGGCACCAGAAAGTGCATTGGGAGTTCAGGGCTGGTGAAAGGTTAATGTACACAGAGAGTTGTTTGCAGAAATGAAGCAAAAGGTCTTCTCCCCGAACTTGGAAAGAAAGACGTGTGTTGATTCTCCGGGGTGACCTCTCGGTCCCCTCTCCAAAGGCAATGCTCAGTTTCATGAGCGAAACTAAGATTCCTGAGGGCAGGAACCCATCCGCACTTCGCTTTGCCAGAGCTTCCTGAACAGCGCCGGGCTGTCTGAGCTGCAGCTCAATCCACTGAAAGCTCGGACCTAGCGCCTACTGTCCAGCAGAGGCCGCCCTGGGCCGGGACTCCTGGGACCTGTGCGCTGGGAGAGGGAAGGCCAGGAGGTGGCCCCTGTCCTCGCGGGAGGGCCGCGTGGGAGGGGTTTGGCGGCGGCGCAGGCGGGCCCTGGGCTCCGGGGCGGTTGGGATGGAGCAGAAGCGCGCCTGGCGCCGCAGGGCACACAGCTGACTCCTGCGCGCCACCTCCGCTTCGCCTTGCGCCGCCGGACACCAGCCAAAGCTGCCCGGACTGATCGCTCCCGGGGCCGTCAGCACCTCCCCGTTCCTCCCGCAGCCCACCGGGCGGGAAAAAAAAAAAAAGAAGAAGAAGAAGAAGCTGCCGGTGCCCGACGCAATTGGTCAGCCCCGGGAAACTTCCCTAGCCGTATCCAGCTCCGTCTCGAGCACCGGAGTTAACATGGTTTGCAAGGCGCTCATCGCTCTCTGCATCTTCACCGCAGGTACTTGGCGCGGTCCTTTGAAGAGCCCGGGCATGGGGAAGGCAGCCCTAAGGCTCTGGCTGCCGGGAAGAGGGGCGACCCCAGGGAAGAAGTCACCACTGGAAGGTGGTGGGTCTGCGGGGGTGTGCGCACTTAGATTTGAGATGCGCGGGGTTGGCGGTCCTGTAGGGGAAGGACGACACGACTGGGTCTTGCTGGGGCAGCCTATGCCCCCCTCCCCAAAATCTTTGTGAAACAGGTGGCCGGCAGGCTAGTTAGCGTGTTGGCACAGCGAACCCCGCAAGGAGACCTCGGCTCTCCGGGGCTTCCCTTCTTTGCTGGGGTCTAAGGGCGCACCTGTCACGGTCCCGATACAGAACCCGGGCAGGGGTCCGATAAAGCCGCTGTTAGGAGGCCTTCAGCATCTAGTGCGCTAAATCAGGCTGGTTAGCGCTCCGGGATGTAGAGCTCTCTGGAACCCCGGCGTCCCTTTTTGGCTTAGGCTTAGGGATGATGCGGCACAGTCTCCGAGGCAGCGGCCCAGGTCAAGCTTAACGATCACTGCTGGAGGAGGATTGCAGGTCTACTGTGGCCGAGAGCCTTCCAAAACTGTGTTCCCATCCCCTGTATGAAACTAGTAACTTGGCTAAAAGTAGGGCACACACACCCTTCTGCCCACGCCCCATCCCCGTCTAGCCTCTACGCGTGCCTAATGGTCTAGGGACTAATAGCAGCCGCGACCTTGTACAGACAACCCAAGCCAGCCCGCGGGCTGCAAAGATGAAATCGGGCACCATCATCTGGAGTTAGGTACCTAGGTTTTTGTACAGAAAAAGTATAGCCCAATGCAGGACTATGGATAAGGGACAAGAGGAGGGTCGGGAGGGTGAGCGGGGGAGAGCAACCCAAGAGAGCAGTCTGGTCTGTTTTAAGAACCACCCAAAGCCACGCAGTACAAGCCAAGAGTCAAGCCTCAGTTCATTGGTTTCCCCTCTTGAGTTGTTTGGGTTCCTGTAAATGTGCCTACCCACCCCCGCCCAAAATAAGTCACAGCTCCTTGAGAAGAAATTGGAAGCTCCCCCCTCCCCCTCCGCACCCTCCCGCCCTGTGGCTCTCCGGGGATAATACAGTTTTAAGGGAAAGTTTCCTAGTTTGAGCCCATAGCGTGGTATTTTCTCAGCAAGGTCTGGGAGAGCCTATCTGCTCCGGGATCTGCAAGGTCTAGAGACATTCCGGCAGATCTTTCTGGAGCAGTCCAGCCGCTGCGCAGCTCTCTTGGGAGAGGAGCGCTTAGATATGAAAAGTGTAATAGCCTTCCCAGCTGGACTGCCTCCAAAGGTAGTTCCCTGGTCCTCAGAGGAGATCCGAAGAGAGATGTTTACCAAAGGACGGGAACCCATTCAGAAAGTGTAGGAAACCTGCAGGGGGCTAACGGATAGATTTTGTTTGCTAAATTGATTTTTGCATATTTATCTGTGTATCTACCATCTATCTATCTACCTGTGTGCTTAATATTTTTAAACAACTCTTGCAGTTGGCAAAACAAAGAAACAAAAAACCGGATCTATCCTAAGGAGCTCAAAAAAGACAGTTTACTGATTGATTGTTATTTGATGACTGATTGATTGATTTTGCTAGCCTGACTGTTCAGCTGTGCTCTGCCGAGAGAAAAATATTGCCCATTGCAACCCCCCTCCCCCAGAGCCAGGTGGCTGCTGTTTCAGAGACTGGCTAAGCAGCCCCAGCTCTATGCCCTCCGGGCTTCTAACTGGGATAAGAGCCATCAGGGTCATAGGCTCCCCGAGGCCTAGGAACACATATGGCCTCTTTCACTTACTTGTTTCTTCATGTTGCTGTCCCATCTGGGGAGCCAAGAGGCTGAGGGCAGCTTTCTCGGGAGTTTGTAAATCTGAATGAATCTTTCCGTGGACACTTTGTTAATAAAACTGCTTACCAAAAATAGGCTGGAAAATAAGAAGTATCAGAAATACCTCCTGAGAGTCTCTGCGTTCCAAAGTAAAGCATTTTCAGATTGACATCTTTTTCTAGAAGGTTCTGGATAATGACAGGCATGTCCCAGCAGCCTGTCCTGGAGCTTCCCCGGCAAGCTATTCACCAGAGGTTGGCTTCCCCTCCTCCCTGCCCCTCCCCCTTCTGAAACCTTAGAGGCTTCAGAAAAAGTTCAGCAAAACCCTTAAAGTGATATTTGACTGAGCCAGAGACAGTGGTACAGCAGGGCTTTACATTTTAGCTTAACAAATAAATCCTTGTTCTATGCCTAGTGTCATCCAGTACACATAATGTGCGCATTATCAGGGACCTTGACCAGAGACAGCTTGACATTTGTCCCCTCAGTTACCTTAGGTGGCATATACAGGAGTAGCACATGTGAATTAAAATCCAGTCCTGAGTAAGGTTTGGCAAAAGAACTATGCAGGGAGAAAGGGCAGGGGCCATTGAGTGACTCTGCCCTACCAGGCTCCTCTCTGAATTCAGTTTTGTTCCCTCCCCTGTCATTGCTGCCCCTTGGAGTTGGGTGGCCCCATTCTTTTAAAAAAGAAAGCAAAAAAACCTCAGTGAGATATATGAGTTATAAAGGAGCACTCAAATGGTCTTTTTACATACTTACGAAGACAAAAGAAATTCATTATTTAAGAGCAGTCCACATGTATGAGGAGCCAGTGATCAGAATTTCCCTGCTCTGGGTCTGCCCTGTGCACCCCAACCTTGAGGAAGATTACAGTGCATTCATCCAGGCACAGTGAAACACGCTTTGGTCCTCTGGTAAGGAAGACCAAGAGAGCTAGAATTGCAGTCTGCCCCAGCCTGCTAGCAACGGGTATGCGTGTGTGTGTGTGTGTGTGTGTGTGTGTGTGTGTGTGTGTCTGTGTCTGTGTCTGTGTGACTGTTCTGGGTCCATCATCTCTCTCTTCTCTGTATAACTAACATGGGACAGTGCTCTTTGACTACACAAGTCCTCGTGTGTGTCAGTGACACAAATATATTGAAAACTAGCCACCTTTGTCGAGGAAGGCTTATTGGAGTAACAAGGGAGAGTTGCCTGCATTCCTTGCATTTGAAATCTGTGACAAGGAATCTTCCTTTGTGTGAAGAGACCTGAATATTGCAAGCTCTCTCTGTTGTCTGCTGGCGAAGCTACATCCTGACTGCCTACACAGTACCTACCCTGGTTCAGGGCAAGTCCCTTAACCTTACCCTGCAATTTGTTATATTTAAAACCGGGGGAGGGGATCACTTCATGAGGCTGGGGAAATGGTGACCGACTGAGCGTACGTACAAATACGCTGAGCTGGGGATATGGAAAGAATTTTTAGCTCTCGCTGCCATTAACCTTAGTAAAGATGACTCTATTCAGCACTGAACACAGAGGTCACCCTCTCCGAATGCAGAGCTTATATGTTTGTGCTTCAACCATGCAGAGCACAGGCTACAACTAGCATGCCAAGGCTGACGGTTCCTGCAAACTCCATATGCAAATTAGGAAGGCAGTAGGCCTAGCCACGAACTGCCTAGTTTAAAGGTTAAGAATGGGAGAGTGATGGGGGGGAGGGGTCAGTTACAAGTAAAGGAACAATTCCTTACCACCAAGGACTTTTGCAAATGAGTGTATTTAAAAAGCCCAATTCAGCTAAATCTGAAAGGTCGGATTCCCCAGAGCAACACATTTGGGGATAATTCGGATTAAATGGGCCATTTTTATCTGATGGCTCTCAGTGACTTTCCCCAGAACTCAGAGCCCTCACTAATGGCCGCATCTCTAATTGAACCTTATTGCTTGGGCCTGGTCTAATTGTGCTGGCACTTCTCTGGAGGAGATACTGGTCAAGTATTCGTGCTGCCTACGACAACTTTCTAAAACAAAACTTTCCCCTCAGGGATGGGGAGGGGAGCGTAGCACCTACAAAAGCTGTAGAGAGCGGCGTTTCTAAAAGCATTCTTTTTTCACCCCAGAGAACCCCATGGCAGATGAAAGATTCTTAGGAGAGCAGTTAGAACTCTGTACCTCCTTTTTAAAGTCTCTGTCTCTAAGTCAGAGTTTGGGAGTCAACTATTTGCCTTGTGCATGAGATGGCAAGTGAGAAAGTTAATGTTTCCTGCAGAAGACAATGCCAGCTCTAAGAGGTAGAGGGGTCATGGCTGCTTCATCCTGTGGTTGCTTTCTCGTTGGAAATGTGGGGTTAATAGGTTATCAGCCTTTTAATGTGCAAGCGTGTGACTACAAAGCCAGACTCACGGTGTAGGCCCTTTATTACATCTTAAATTATTTAAATGACAGGAGCTGATATAACATTTTTCCAGCGTATGTACCTTTAAATATTTGTCACAATCCTTTACTCCAGCACAGTCCATTTCTTTCACTTAGATGTTTTTAACATTGTTTACAGACCTTGAAAGATTTGCCATTTTTGTAAGTAGTGAGAACCATTAGATGGATTCCGTCCTTCAGCGTGTACTATCTTACTTCTCCTTTGCCTGGTATCGCCATATTTAGCAAATAAAAACCAGGGCTGTCCAGTCATATTTGAATTTCAAATAAATAGGGCTTCTAAAGAGAGCCTGTGTAGTATTGAATTTCACCGGGAGTACTCTGGCGGTTCATCTTTAGACCACCTATGCGACGGGCGTGTTGTGGTGTGGGATGACCTTCAGTTTGAACCTTGTCTCATGGGGTCTTAGCTGGCCAGTGTCATTTCAGTAAAAGTCTGTTCGTGGGGAAAACATGGATATTTAATAGCAGCTCTCTTGGTTAACAGCAGCACAAATGAGGATGCAGAGATACTGTGCACTCCAGTGAGATGTCTTGATTCATCCCCTGTGCGTGGTTTTGTACTTCTGACCAGCTGGTAACATTTCTACGGCTTCTTTGACCCATCATAATAAACCTTCCTGACCCTTCCTTTTAAAAAGTGATAGTAGATTTCTAATAGTAGCAATATTTTTGCGTATCGCTGTATTTAGAAGCCTATCTGGAATAAAGCTGGCAGCTGATCTAAGGAGAAAGTTATAGAATAGCTTTGGATTTCAGTGCCTATCTTCTTGCCAAGATCTTAAAACATCTTACAAATATTAATTATATAAGTTTTATATAATTCCTGCTAGATAGATTTATTGGTTTCACTTAAAAAGCTGTGGCTATAAAGCCCCTGAGGCTACATGTTAGGCAGAATTTTAAGGCAGATATTGAAAATATTTTAAGCTATTTAGCTTTGGAAGAAATTTGCACTCTTATTCTCAAGGAAAAAAAATGTGGTTTGCTAACTGTTAAGTAAAGGATATTGTGGAAAATTACCAGGTGTGATGTTTAGAAAACACACCTATTTGATATGAATGTTAAATAATGGAATACAACCTCTACTTACATTCCAAATTCTGATTTTCTTTTCCATAAGCATGAAAATGAAGACATAATATTCACTCTGGGTACTGAGCATGAAAGGAATTAGGTGGGAGAAGGAATGTTATTTTCTGAAAATTTGGGGCTGCCATTGGTCAGATCACATTGTATTTCCTAATATATAATTAATAAAATGTTATTTTACATTTGTGATGTTCTTCCCTACTTTGTGTAGTCCCAAAGCATAATCTCATTACTGAGTTTATTTACCCATTATTGCATCCTTGATGGAAAACTACTGATGGTGTGAGCCTCTTAGGAGAAGGCTAGGAAAACTTCTGAGATCTTAATCCACTCCTTTTCTTATAACAGCCTGATCCACAGGTTGGGTAACTTATGAAGAACAAATATCTATTTCTTAGAAATTCTAGTGGTTGTTGCGTCCATGTCAAGGTGCTAATGGGTTCTGCACCTGGTGAGAGTGTACTTTCTCATTAGTACATGGTGCCTTCTTGTTTTGTGTAGCTGTGCAGTAGGGAACTTAAGGAATGCTCAGTGGAACTCTTTCATAAGTCACTGGTCCATCATGATGGCCTCTCCATCACAATCAGTCTGCCTCATAGCATCATCATCTTGGGAGTTAAGTTTTTAGCACACAAATTTAGGAGGACTAGAGGACCAGGGGGATGGGTCAGTAGGTCAAATCTTGACCATGCAAGATTCTTGGTTCCCAGATGCAGAGACACAGGCCTGTAACAAGAGAGAAGGGTTAAGACAGAGGGAGGAAAGCGCCTCTCTGCCACCTGCTTGTCTGAGAATTCAAGAATCTTTACAAAGTCTGGGAAACTAAGGACCTCTTTCATGGCCTGTTGAGGATGCAAGATTTGGCTGGATTGGATGCATGTGTCATGGCCACTCTTCTGTTGATGTGTGCGTGTGAAGCAGCAACAAAGCATGCCAATCGACAAGGAGTCCTGGGTGTGTTGCATTAAAAATTGCCATGTTGATAGAGACAACCTTTACAGGAAAGCCCCCAAATTTTCCTTCTTTGAAGGGCTGATCAAATATATCTAAGCAAGGACAAAAGATCAAGAACAAATAATCATTTATCGTTCTAGGAAATGCCAGAGAGGGAAGTGTGATGTTAAATTACATATGGAAACAGGTTTAAAATGTGGGTGGAGCTAATCAAATTTCGCTAGATGACATGGGCATGACAAGGGGCAGGGAGTTGAAGGGAAGCAAGAAGATAGCAGATGTTTGAATGGAAGGAGCAGATAATATAAACTTAGATATACTAAGGTTTTCTTCCTCTCAGCATCCTTCACTCGGTCCTTCAAGACAATGTGCCTTACTTTCCTTTAAGTATTATGCCCAGCCCAAACACAGTCTAGCTCTTCCATTGCTTTGGTCCCAAGCAGAACCACTGCCATGCTTTTCCTGGAGTACTCCAATGGCTTTCCAGATCCCTTAGTTCTCAGACTTTTTTCCCTGAGCTCTGATTTGCACAGGCACATGTCATTGGGTCTGTTGGAAATGCAGGGTGTTGGGTGTCACTGCTTTGGGTTAAGTCTTCTAAAGGTCTCCCATTGCACCAGAAAGAAGGTCAAATCCTTAGAGAGATGCTCAACATCTGCTCTTGAACCTGGTCGTCTTCTTGAGAGTCTACTTGCTCACTTGCGTGCGCACGCACACACACGCACACACACACACACACACACACACACACACACCTATTTTTACAGCATGCTGTGGTTGGCTCCTCTCTCTGAAGCAGACTTTCTTCAAGTGTTCGCATGAAGAATTCCTTAACCTTCTCTAGACTGTCATTGTTGGTCACCATTCTGAAACTGTGCCAAATACTCAAGATAATTAGGAAAGCGAAGGTTTGGTTCCTTTTGACTCAGTTTGGCAGGTTTCAGTTTCCAAACAATTGGCTGACTGCTTTGGGCCTGTGTTGAGATAGTACTTCACGGTAAGAGCACAG